>NC_089210.1:2974383-3305134 GCF_963930695.1 Labrus bergylta | reverse complement strand
ACCAGCACAACTCCCCTTGATTTTCATGAACCTTTTCTTTTTTCTTCTCTTCCAGTCGGATAACTCGTTTGTCACACACATCAGAGGAAGGCGAAGATCATACGAGAGAGCCGGCGTTACTTTGTGTTTCACTAATGAGGCCTGTACTCTCCGCCTCCTTGCTTTTTTTTTTTTTTTTTTGCCTTGCTGCCCTTTGAAACAGCAACGACATGGTGCTACAACACTCTGGCAGTTTTTCCTTTTTCTCCCCCCCCCAAAAAAAAAGGAGCTCCGGGCTGCATTCCTGTTTGTGTGTGTCACTCAGTCTCCTTCGCACTTGTTCAAGGCTCCTAATAGCAGCCGACCTGACACAGAGACACCGGCCCAGTGGTGATAACGATTCAGATTCTCACCAAAGTGCAGACGATGACTTTACAAAGTTTCACTGAATAACGGAATCATGACAAATGCAGAACAGAGTCTTGACAAAGGAACAGAACTGTGGCTCATGTACTAGTGAGGAAAGGGAACTAAACCATAGATTTCCCTTAATTAAGAAACTGACAAACAGAACACACAAGTAAAACTGGCTCAGAAGGAAAAGCACCAAATATGTTGTGTTTTTATCTCGCTTTGTTGACATGCAAAGAAGACTCCTTCTACTCCTTCTCTTATTTATTTGGGATATGTCGACATGCCTCCAACATTTTACACTTTCTTATCCTCTATGTTTTGTTCTAACTTAGTTATTTTAACAGTTCATTCAAACAGTTTTTGTAATCCTTTTATTTTGCAATTGTAGTATCATCAGCTAATGGTTCTTTTCTTCCTGAACCCTTCATGTTTAAACTTGCTTTTATTTTGAAATGTCCAGTAGATGTTTCAGAGATATCCCTCTCAGTAAGGGTCTCTGTATTGGGGCTGTCAGCGTTAACATTTTTTTTTTGGGCCCTAGCTTGTCTACAAACCCCCCAACGATGAGAAAAGTCCATCCTCTCCGTCTTTTCCCTGCTCCACCTTTCAAAAAAATGTGTGCTCAAACAGTCCGTTTTGGAGATTCTCCATTTACGACATCACAAAGGGCAGTAGCCCCTCCCACAGCTAGGTGTTTGTTCTGCCTTCTCACCGTAAACAATCAGGCATGGAGCGAGAAAGCCTGAGCCAACCAAGCTCTTCCTGTTTCAGTGGTTTTATCTCGTTAATCAAGTGTGAGGAGTTTTTTGAAGAATCACTACACTTGCAAAATGATTCTCTTAAACTCGGACAAACCCTCTGAATCCTGACATGAGGACTGTGATGTTTTTCCTCTGTGTTAGTCGGCGTGTAAACACACTCCTCCGCAAATCCTTACAAACACCCAATCAGGACCCCGGGGCGGTGATCCTGACAGTGGCTAACTAAAACGGCATAACTGCTGCTTTGATCTCCTTTAATGACATGAACAGCGTTTGATGTCCAAACAGTCGAACACAGCATCTTTCGAGTTTCCCGGGCTGCTGAGCTTTTTTTTTGCCTCCGCCGGACCGCTGAGCACGGACCGCGTTGACGCTTTTTTGCAACAGGCCAGTTTAAAAAAAAAAAAAAGAAAAAAAAAGGAGGGCATGGGAATCCGGGTTGTACTTTTTCAGCTGTCACACCAGGAGGTGCGTCTTATTTTTAGGTAACCAACCCCATTCTCCTTTTTAAAAAAATGGGCGCTTAGAAGTTGAAAATTGCCAACATCAAGAGCTTCCTTGAATTAGGATGCCCCGCAATGCAAGTGTGTTATATAATGCCATGACTGGAGGGAGAGGGAAAGTAGAGCACAGGGGTAGAGATTAAAAAAGTTTCTGCATAAAAAGAGAGGAGGGGGGGTGAGGAAGAGATGAGCATGAAAGGGAAAGGGGAGGGAGGGATTGAAAAAGAGACAGAGGAGATAGAAATACAGTATAATGAAAAAAGAGAAGGGGGGGGATTAGGTCAGGCAGTGAGTGAAGGGGTCCGCTTCGTACAGCAGGAGCAGCCTCGAGGCCCTGCAGGCTTCAGGAAGGCCGGTCAATCCTTCTCCTATCTGTCAAGGCGTCCCTTCTTTTTTTTTTTTTTTTTTTCATTAAGATAATGGAGCATTTCCTTAATTGGCAGAGCACAGTTAAGGACCGAGGTTTTGTTTGCCAACACGTCAGGAGTAGAATTATTTCCACTACATTTACAGCACAGTGTTGCTTGGATCTCTCTCATTAAAAAAAAAAAGAAAAAACACAGACTTCCCGCTGACCGTGCGGAGCTTTTCTGCAGGGAAAAAAATCTGCAGAAAGAGGGCCAAACACCACAAACAAAAAAAAAAGAGAGAAGAATAAAACACATTTATCTCCTTTCTCACCATCCCCAGCCGGCTTGTAAAGGAAGAGACAGAAACTTCTCTATCTGTTTACTGTTATTGTTTTTCTCCAATCATAAACCCTTACCTCTGCCTGCTATTGTGTGCTTTTTTTCCTCCCCTCACTGTTTTTGGAAAGAGTTATGCATCGAGCTCGTATGATGTGTATCTTTAAATTTGATTGAGGGTATTTGCAGTGGGGGGGAGTTATTGGATTTCAGTGTTATTGTCTCACCTTTTTTTTTTTCCTCCCCTCCCTCTCTGTGTTTTTAATGTCGGGGATGGATATCCGCTGCAGCAGCACTGATCTCACTGTTCTTGCTCATTAGTTGGGATTCACAGTCGCAACAATAAGACATGCACTTCTTTAAGTCCGGCCATTACCCGGTTTAACAATGTGCACCAGCCAAGAGAAGGAAAAAAAAAAGTCCATTATATCTGCAGCTCATCATCTCGAGCATCCACACGAGACAAAGGGTCTGTGAAGCTGCTTCATTGCAAAAGGGTTCATCTATCACTTAAGTCAGGAGTGAGGAATAAAAAAAAAAACACATATGTGGTGCCGGGATCAAATATTGTGACTTCTATTGAGGCTCCAGGGGGAATGAGCGTTATATGAAACAGACCAAGGCTTCTGACTGGAGTGTGTCTTCAAGTATGATTTCAAAACGTGCAGAAGCAAGACTAATTATCAGAAGAGTTTTAGCCTGGTTGAAGGGGAAGCCTTTCATTTTAAAACCTTGGCCTTGCTTTAATATTTTAAAACAGCTGTAGAACATTCTTGGTCTCTAACTTCTCTATGATTAGAAAATGTTCTGTTTCCTAGACCAAGACATAATGCCATTTTGCTTGCATTCTCTTGTACGTCTACATCAGAATCAAACTCGTGCACTCCACAGAGAAATCATAACAAAACTCTGCTATCATGTTAGTTAGAGATGCACCGATTTGTCCTAGAAAGATTTTCAGCATGCTCATCCTTGATTAGCGACTGGCCGGTTTCTCTCAAATCTAACTGACCTTGTGTCTCAGATTCAAGCCGCACATTTAATGCACACAGGCAAGCTAACACGTCAGCAGTGTGGACGTGCGGTGCTCATCGGCAAGAGTGGAAAAAAACACATCGACATACAGGAGGAGAAATAATGGTCACTTCCATGCATTTGCTCCTCGTGCCAAAAAGTACCTAGTTTTTTTTCTGCGCCAGCACTGTACATATATGTGTGTGTGTGCACTCTCTCTCTCTCTCTCTCTCTTTTGCTCCCCTGGGCTGGGCGAGAGAACAGTACATTATCATGTTATTGAATTCATATACCTTTAATATTCTTTGGTTATGGTTGGGCACTGAATGATAAAACCTCAGCGTGTGTGCGTGTGAGTGAAAAAGTTTGACCATGAAGTGTTTGCAGGAAATATTGTGAGAATGGGAGTACCTGGTGTAGCTGTATTTTGGGGATTTTTATGCCTTTATTTTAGGGATAGGACGGTGGATAGAGTCAGAAACTGTGGAGAGAGAGAGTGAGTGGGGAACAACATGTGAGATAGGAGCCACAGGTTGGATTCCAACCTGGGCCGCCCACTCTCCAGGACTTAAGCCTCTGTGCATGAAGTATGCGAATAAACCGCTAGGCCACCAGCACCCTGAATCTGGTGCAGCTTTGAAGCTGTTTTTAAAAAAAAGTTAGCCTGATTAGCGGTCAGATTTCAAATTGCATGTTTAGAACAATTAGTTTTTTTTGCAAAAAGTTGGAAAAAGAATCAGGATGTCAAAACTTGCAAAAATCATAATTGCAATCAGAAATGCAATCTTTGCATCTCAAAACTGTAGGACCAATAAATCTCAAAAATCTTTAAAAAAAAAAAGTCAGACACAAAGGCTGAGGGTAGGGAGCGATAAAGGAAAAGCTCATAAAGAGAGACACTGGTTAGTGGTAAAAGTAAGATAGCAGGGGCGTTGAGACGGAGCAGCTGCTACTTTAACACACCTGTCACTGGAATCAAAGGCCCTAATCAAAATTTTATCAATTAATTGATCTTTCCTCTTGTGCTTTGCCATCGAGTGCAATCGAGATTCCCCCTGACTCCTGCCCCCTCCAAAAGCGCGCCGTGCTCTACAACATAAACTGTGTTCATTAGCAATGATCAAGGAATTCTCTAATGTGAGCCGAGCTGTGATATGATGGCTGTCCCCCCCCCCACCACCACCCCCCCGACTTCGTTAGTTTGCAGCACAACTCGCACTCGCTGAACTCACTATCACATCCTGTTGTTATTCTCAACGCCTCCCTCTTGTTGTGTGTTTTTCTCTCTCAGGGTAACCAAGAGGCCACCAACCCCCCAGAAGCGATGGCCCAGCCGTACACCCCAGCCCAGTACCCTCCCCCACCACAGAACGGCATCCCCGCAGAGTTCGCGGCGCCGCACGCCCTCCCGACACAGGACTACACCGGGCAGAGCCGGGTCCCCGAGCACGCCATGACCCTCTACACGCCCACGCAGACGCACAGCGAGCCGGCCGGCACCGACAACAGCACGCCCGCCATCACCGCCACCACGACCGCACCGGTCAGTGTCCTCCATCACCTGCAAACACTGTTCCCAACACGCTGTCAGCAAGTAAAAAAAACATTATTATCAATATTACACTTTTTCCTTTTGCATTAACCTCTGCCAGATGTTTAGAGAAGATTTAACGTTTAAATTCAAAACGTTTGATTGTGATTTAAGAGGCTAATATTTCTATCTGTCTTTTGTTTTTCTGAGTCAAGTGTTCTGTAATGCTTGTTTTCTCTTACTAACGTCTGCCACAGCCTTACGAAATGAAATCTTTAGCTCTTGTGCTCAGGGAAGTTTGACATTGTCTCATTTGGTGCAATAGAACAGCATGTCTCTGTGTTGTTCAGAGATACAGAAGCTAAAGGCCTCACAGATCCAAACTACCAATCCAACATACAGAGGTGCTCCTTGTCCGACGGGCAAGGCAGGCAACTGCTCGGGGCCCCAGACCAGTAGGGGGCGCTCACAGACTTAAAACCAAAGCAGTGGCTCAAAATGTGCAAATTTTGCAACGACAATCCCTTTGGGTGCCCCATCTGAAAGCACTCACTCTATCGCTTAGAACAGTGCTTCCCAGAGTGTGGGCCGCAGACCCCTGGTGGTCTGTGTGGGTACTACAGGCGGGCCGCGAAAAGGCCAATATTGCAATATTTACCATGAGCCAACCCCTCAAACAGACAGAGTGATTAGTAAGGCCTGTCATGGACATAATATCAGATGATATTTTATAATCTGTTTAGTAAACTTTTGTGTCTATCTTGCCATAAGATCATGTTGTCATGTCCAATAGTTTACCCTTGCTGAAAGTGGGAGCTGTAGTCATAACTTTTATCTTATGACGGGCCCCGGAGTAATTTTGTGTTTCAAAGTGGGCCGCGACAGTCTTAAGTTTGGAAAAAGGCTGGCTTAGAAAACCAAAGTTTCTCAATGAACGCAACTGAAGAAAAATGAAGAGGAATTAGCCGTCGATAGGAAGGAAGGGTAAAGGAAGAGGAGGAAACGTCATCTAGCAGACATGACGGTGATGAACGCTGGTTGGACGGGCCCCCTAATTGATTTTAGACGGACTCTAGAATCGCCACTGCCAACATAGTAGGAGCCACAGGGGTGGATTCAAACCCAACCTCTTGGAGGAACATAGCCTCCATACATGGGGCACATGCACTAACCATTAGGTCACCGGTGCCCCCCCCCCCCCCCCCTACTTTCCTATTCTTTAGAAAGATTTATTTTTATTTATAGCCCTCCTATGGCTTCATGTGTGACTGTGCCTGGTCCTGATTATAGTTTTTTTTTTTTTTTTTTTTCACATGTCACCATAAGGCTGCATGTATTTAAAGTACTGGCACTCCCAAGTAGGGAAGAAAAAAAAAACAAACCCCTGGCAATGCTGTGTGTCGAGATAGAAGGCTTGGAAGTGAGTGAAATTCTGAATTATACATTAAACATTTCCGCCCTTGTGTGCTGATGCTCTTATATGGAAAGCCTTGACCTGGGATTTACCTTCACAAGAGGCAGATGTAGATAAAAAAAAAAAGGAGGAGGAGGACGACTTAGCTGCAAACTTGAGAGGCGTGTTCAGAGAGTCAGATAATGCATGCGGAGATGAAAAAAAAAAGAAGACCTTCAGACCCTTCCTCTCTCTCCCTTTAGCGTGAAAAAACACCTGCTGGGGAAGAGGTCACGGCGAGGGCACGGGCGCTCCTGAGACGGATCTGGGTCACTCATAAAAGAGACGGTTAATAACTCCATTCTCTCTCTGCCGCACAATTACAGAGCGTCGATGAACATTTGGCAAGCGGGGGGAAAAAGTGCTTATGAAGCACATGCAGAGCGGAGGCAACGGCGTATTATCATCTGCCTATAATGTCGCAATGTTTGATTTGAAGATTTGTGTGACGCTCTCCGACTGCTTCCCGCGGTTATAACACCGCACTTATACAGTAATGGCCGACACACGAGAGAGTTTAAAGTGAGCAGAGACTTGGCAGGAGGTTCAGCTACCCCCCCTCCCCCCTCCCCCCACCCCACCACTCACTATCTCCCACTGTCTCCCCCCCCTTCTCTCTCTCTCTCTACATTTGATTTGATTTCATGTTGCTCACCCGCTGTGAAGAAAGCCCAGAGACGGTGGCCATGGAGAGATGAGAGCTTGCCTTCATGCTCCCCCTCTCTCTGTCTCTCTCTCTCTCTCTCTCTCTTTTTGCGCCCGTCCCTCTACTCTCCTTCTCTCCTCCACCCGTTTTTTTTTCTTTTCCCCCAGTGAGGACAGAGGGATGAGATTAGTGGGGTGTAAACACAGAGTCTAATCCTCGGTGGGGCCGCTGCTGTAGTGTTGCCCACCGCTGTGTCCCCCCCCCCCCCGCTTTTATGACAGACCCAGCCTGTTTTGCTCTGGGTGCCACAGACGGGCCCGGGCGCCTTTGATTAGGGCACCCTGCAGGAACACAGATTGAAGGAGCAGATCAGCAACTCTCTCTCTCTCTCTCCCCCCCTCCGTCACACTCGCCCTCCTCCCTTGGCTCGACTCTGCTGCGCTCAGCTCCTCTTTCCCCCCCGCGACGGCGCTTCACTCTGCACATCTTCTCTCGACTTAAAGACATAAAAAAGAGTCAAGAGAGAGGAGTGAAAATTCAGTGGAACGTATGGATTCTGTGTGTATTCCCCGCAGAGAGCAGGGAGTGTGTATGTTTTAATGAGGCGCAGGGACTCTCTGTTTCTGTCTGTGTCTACCAGTATGCTCCGTCTATACTGGGGGGGGGGGGGGGGGGGAGGTGGTGCTGTCCAGAGCCAGAGACCTCTGGGACCTCGCTCGGTTGCCGTGTTCAAACAAGCCGACTTGAAAGAAAGCGGGGCGGCTTGAGGAAGAGAGACAGACCCCAACTTTTTTTTTTTTTTCACCAAATCCTCCGAGATGACGGGGAGCAGAGGGCTGCCAGCGAGCTCCACTGGAGAAGAAGAAGAAGAAAAAAAAACCCTGAGCTCGTTATCTGGCTCAGTTCAAATAGTCTGAGGTTTTGGTTGGATTTCATGAGTAATCATTCTCTTCTCAGATAACAAATTAATGGCAGTGGTGTTAGGGCAGCACTCAATTTTCAGATTTTCCACAGCGGCATGAAGACTTTCCAAAGGGTGTTCTGGGGCGACTGTGATAACATGAACACACGAGGGGCAAGCAGACATGTGGGAGCACACACACACTTGCTGTGTTCTCCCATGAGCTGCGTTTCAGACACGACTTGGGAGTAGATTTTAGAGGCGATTCTGGTCGGCCATCATTTAAAACAGGACGACTGAGCTATCTAGAAGTGGGTGGAGCCACTGATTTCCCCCTGCTGTTGAATATCAATCGGCGCAATGATACTTTCCTGGTATGTAGCTTGTTAGCTTGTTTATGTGTCAGAGGCTCATGGCAGTTTTTTTGCATGAACACCTCCCTCTCCAGCTTTCAGCCCTGCCACATTGTTGGGAGTTTCTACAATCTCCCTGTGCACCCCCTCTTAAGTCAATGTTAGTGTTTCCACCGCAGCGGCACTCTGCTCTGCTCCGCCCCCAAAATACGCACCACTGCTACTTTCAGTGGAACCATCTGGAGCCACCCAGACAGGAAGTCACACAAGGGCAAAGCATAGAGCGACTTGTCGATTTCCAAATAAAACACAATACAAAGGCTCCTGATCGTGTGTCCAACCACCATCACATCAAAAAATTGCACCGAATAAAAAAACAAACAACCGCGGAAATGCAAAGTAAGCCGTTGCTTTCCCGTTGTTTTCTTTTATTCCCGCGTGATCTTGTAGTTCTCCTGGGATCTTGTGAGTCCTGCTGCTTATGGCAATGCTTACACTTCAGACACAGACAAAGTGAGGTAAGGTGTGCGCCGTCGGACGAAGCGAAACCACAGCGGAGACGGAACTCTGTGCACACCGATTCTGTGTGGAATCTACCAGTTAGGTACGCTGTGTGTAAAAAGCACAATGACAGTGACATCACAAGAGTTTAATTCAAGGAGAACAAACAGACTTTCCAACCGAAGAAAATTGTCTTTTTTTTTTGGTCTAAAAAACATATAGCAACCAAATCAACTTCTTAGCTGCATATCTGAATAGAGAGTCCTTCAAACGGCTGCACATCTCCTCTGAGGAAGAGTGGCCGAAGAGAACTTCAACTGCTACATACCATTGGTAACATCCTCTATGGAGAATATTCACAGGATTACAACTGTCGCCCAAAATAACTCCTCTTCCTTCCACCACTTGGGAGGGGGGGGGGGGGGAGCGGCCCGTCTACTCCACGCTCACTTTCTTTACACCCGCTGCTCTCCCAGGTGATGGAGGGGGATATATATTTGCAGCTTCTTCAGAAAACCAAAACAAACAGTGGAGGAACCGGGAGTAGAGGGGAAGAGAGAAAGAAAATAAAAATAATAAATTAAAGCTCAGGCATTATAATTCTTGAGAGCGACGACTCAGTATCCCCCCAACTATTTAATCGGATGTAATCTACCTGCTTGGCAGCATTCCAATCAGATAGTTTCAATTATGCTCTTGTAATGCCACTCTGCGAGGAGAGAGGGGGGGAAAGTGCTGAGCGAAGCACTTTGCAGGCGATTTGCAAAATAACAGCGAGGGGAGTCTTTTAGAGGAATGACTGAACGGGAAGCCGGTAGAGTTGCCGGAGTTGACAGCTCTCTCACTCTCTGGTTTGCTGGCTTCAGCGGTGACGGCATGTTTTGCATCCCCCCCCACCCTCCTCCTCCTCCTCCTCCTCCTCCTCCTCTCTGTGACAGCAGCTGTCGGGACAGTAAAGTGCCACTGAAGGTGGCCTCCTATGGTAATACAGAGGTAATTATTTTCCACTGAAACACCACCATCTCACAACCAGGCGGGCGGGCGGGCTGGAGCCTTCGGGGAGCGGTGTGCACAGGCAAGCGTTCCAGATCTCAGTGACACCCCAAGTTATTGAGTTAGTAGGATGCAGTCTGGGAATGCTTGGGAGTCAGCGATTCTGTATTTGTGTTCTCCGTGTGTGTGTGTGTGTGTGTGTGTGTGTGTGTGTGTGTGTGTGTGTGTGTTTGCCCCCGATGTCAGCGTGCTGCCGTCCTGTCTGAAAGTTAATCTGGGTGTTTGCAAACAACCGCGCCTGCTGGGATAAAAAGAGCAGACAGACAGAAAGAGGACAGCGGTGCTCTGTAGTCTGGAAACATACGCTAAAGGTCGATAGTGTCATGTGTGACCGATGAAACAGATTGACCCGCGGGGGCCTCTGGTACCTTGTCACCCTCCACGGTCCCAGCATCTGTCTGCAATGTGTCACCCACCCCCCGGGGCCCCAACATGGCTACTCAGGCTATTAACCTCCAGCACGCGAGGACACAGCAGAGTTAAGACCCCACTCCGCCCCAACTCTCTCTCTCTCTGTCACAAATCCACTCTCCACACCAGCCGGGCCCGAGTTTGCCACATTCCCCCGCTGCCCGTGTCCTTCTCCACTTGTTAACCTCTGGGTCCTGGATGCCTTCAAAAAGCCCAAAAGACGGAGACTCGGGGAAGCTGCTGCCACCGATCCCGCTCTTACCTGTACGGCTGCGGGGGGGGGGGGGGGGGGGGGGAGACAAAGTGGGACCTTGAATCAAACAACTGTCACCGCTAACAATGTATGTCACTGTCTCGGAATGGGCCATAAAAAGCGAATAAATGACGGCCATTACAGTGGAGATTGTGATTATGATAATGAGAATAATAAAGGCGATCATCATTACGATCATGATGATAATGATAATACTGTGATGATGAATTATAATGAATAAATCTCTACCCCATTTCCTAAATGGTGGGAGATGTATCACTAAGAGTGGCCCGCAGCCATCTGACAGCCTCAGAGCGGGGCGAGGGTTATCATCGTGTGAGCGTGCGCGTTTAGTGTGTGTGAGTGTGTGTGTCATTTGAACCGTTTCTACTCTGGCAACAACCTGCTCCCCCCGTTCCACGTCTGTATCTCGGTACAAGATTGTGTCTGTATGTGTGTGACTTCCCTGCCAGTGTATAGTGTGTTTGCCGTGCTCAGAGAGCACTTCCCGGGAGACCTCGCAGTTTACATATCACATTCAAACAGCTTTTTGTGCTCAATATCTGCCACTTCCACTCCACCGTGTCTCAGTCTCTCCCCCCCGCCCGCCCCCCCTCCGCTCTCACTTCCTTTATTTAGTCAGCCTTCTGAGTCACTAAATCAGGGTTCATTTTTTTGTTTGTTTTAATAATTTTTTGTTCTCTTGCAGAAAGGAGAAGATTCAAGCCAAAAAAAAGAAACACAGCGATGCCGTTTCTTTTTCTTTCTTTTTAAAAAATAAATAAATCAGACTGTATATATATATATATATATATATATATATATATATATATATATATATATATATATATAAGAATAGATTTAGCCTCTAGGTTTCAAACGCAAAGTCAGAATGCATCCAACTGCATGCATGCATGGGGCAACCCCACTGTTAGCTCAAAGATGTCTGATTGTATAGAAGTCTATGAGAAAACCAAACTTAGGTTTGCACTCCAGTTTTTAACCTAAGAAAATATTTTTCTTAAATGTTTCAATCAATCAATCAATCAATTTTTATTTGTATAGCGTCAACTCATAACAAGTGTTATCTCGAGACACTTTATAAAAAGCAGGTAAAAGACCTTACTTATTGCTATATTACAAAGACCCGGCCTATCCATTATGAGCACTTTAGCAAAGCAGCAAAAGTTACAGTGCTTGTGCTCTCAAGTTATTAGTTTAAGTTATTCTTTGTTCATTCTGAAGATTATGGTTTGAAGTTACAGTACAAAAAGACACAGGCACTACATGCATCGTATTTATTGATTTAATCAAACTGTCCACACTTTATGCTACTTTATTCAACAAAATGTCATCACAGTAGTCAAAACACTATTTCAGGCACTGACACCATTTCTATTGAAGATTTTTAAGGGTTAACTCAAATAATACTTCTTCTAAAGTTATTAATTCAATCCATGTTTGTGCTGCTTCAAACTGCCATCTATGTAATAAATCACAGAATAAATAGTGCAACACTGAATTTTGAGCTTTTAATCCAAACACGAGGATTCCACATGATCTACACCACAATGTGAATAAAAGAGAGGATTAACAATATACCATGAACAAATAGGATTTCTCCACAGTACACATCGGAAAAGAAACTGCCTCAAAAACAACAAAGTCCGTCTGAACAGACAAGCAGCCGGCAACCTGTGAGCGAAATCAATCAGAGGTGTCGCGCGGGGAAACAAGTGAGATTTGTCATTGACATCAGGCGCGTCATTTATATAGAAATGTCAGCATAGCATTCGCATAATGATGGAAAACAACAACGCTGAGGGCTGTGGGCCTCGCACACTTGATGGCTGTGTGCAAAAAAAACGTCACCAATAATGTGTCTTTAGTCTAGACATGTCAGGGCTCCGTGGGATCTATATCCACGCCTTTTTGTCAGCACTTCAATCTTCCCTGTTGCTCAAGAGCTAAGTGCAAGAGATTAATAAGTGGATTTGTAATGCACAACCTGAGGTTTGACACGATAAGTCATCGGCTGTTTATCGCTTTGGCTTTGCTCGCCAGATTTGAAAAATGGCAGACGCTGAGTAAGTTAGTTAGGCAGGCCTCCCCCACCCTGCATCCCACTACCCCCCCCCTCCTTTTTTTTCCAACCCCTCCCCTGTTCTGGTATAGTTCAGGGCCGGGAGGTAGAGTATACTGTAGCGGCTAATGAGCAGCTTGTGTCTCTCTTTTTCTGTTTGTTTCCCTCCGGCAGACAGATGATGTGACGCAAACAGAGGGCTCTCAGCAGCTCCAGCTCCAGCACTCAGACTCTTCAGAGAAGCAGCAGCCCAAAAGGTTACATGTCTCCAACATTCCCTTCCGCTTCCGGGACCCCGACCTAAGGCAAATGTTTGGGGTGAGTATACCTGGAAGGGACATCACAAGTCAGTCATCACAGTTTTTTTTTTTTGTAGGTCTAACTACGGTGGCCCTGAAGGCAAACTGTTAAAAAAAAGACATTTCACAGAAGGCAAAAACATTTCATTAAAAGCAAAAAAGAAAACATTTGAAAAACTTAAAAAATTGCTTGAAATAGACATTTATGTAAGTGAAATAATTTGTTTCATTACAATTCTTTTGCATTTTCCATTTACATCTCAGGAATTGAATATTTTTTTTGCATTCTGTTGACCCTCAGGGCCACCGTATGTAGCCCATAACATGAACAAAGGTTTCTATGGTGACCTGAGAACACGCTGACAATAATTCTACAAAGCCAAATTAGCCGTCAGGTAACCAGTCCAGTTGTAAAAACTCCAATCCGGTACCAAAGGAACGTTTTAATCAGGGTGTCCTGCAGTGTTTTATATTAGTACAGCTCCACCTCGCTCGCAACAGAGCGGACCTCTGCTATCATCAAAGAGTTATTACTATAATGAAGTGGCTTATTAAGCATCGGGGATAACAAGCAGAGGGGAAACATCCTCATAGAGGGGTGGGTATTTGTATAGTTCTTGGTTGTAATGTTTTGGAGTAGTTCCTGCTTGTTGCTTCAGCTAGCAGCTCAAACCGGGATGTGATAGCTTCAACGTGATCCATTGGGAACTGGGCTTGATCAAAAAACGTCCATTAAAAGTCCTAGATTTAGCTACAGTCACGCTCTGATTGAAATTGTTAGTGTCTCATAAAAAGGACGCCTACAAAGATTGGGGTTTTATCATTAAAACTTCAGATTTTTGTCTTCACACTTTGCTCTCTTCAATGCACCAGACTCCATTGACCAAAAAAAAGTAGTTTTAACTTGCAGAACAGGAGAGTTTCTGGTACCACCCTTTTTGAAATGACACCTTTTGTTTGAGTTATTGTGTACATTTTGTTTCCACTGACTGATTCTGATGCAACATGTTATTTGTGTAGTAAAGAAAACTGACTGCCAGAGCAGGTAAGGTAAAAAAAACTGTTTTCATCAATGGAGTCTGGTGGATTTGAAGTTAGCTATGAATGTTTCCTACTCAAAAGAATCATCTAATGATAAGTTGGTAGAGTCGGTCGTCTCTCAACCAGAAGGTCAGGGGTTTGATCCCCAGCTCCTGCAACCACATGTCCGATACGTGCAAGACACTGAACCCCAAGTTGCTCCCACTGCTTCTTCGTATGAATGGAATCAGCTTATACTGATGAACACTTTCCATCAGTGTGTGAATGGGTGTGAATGGGCTGGTGTGACCTGCCATGTAAAAGCTACAAAAGCACTATAAAAGCTCAAGTCCAGTCCAAATCCATTAGCTCAGTCTTTCAGGATCCTTTCCAAAATGTTACGAGAGTCCAAGAAATGAGGCAGTTAGAAGCATTTTAATTGAATGCACTGTTGTTTGTTTAGATGCATTTGACTGCAAAGATGAACACTGCAGTCATTGCAGCCTGTTGTTGGCTGCAGACTGAAATAATCTACAAAAACATTTTTGTACTAAAGGCATTAAGACATGGAAAAAGGTAGAGCCTTGGTTTAACTTTGCAGTAAATTAAACTTCAACGAGTGAGACGACTTCTTCTACCACTAGGGATCTAGTGACTTCATTGGTTACAAACGTCAGAGGAAATAAAATAAAAACGTTTTAACAAGTTTAGGGAGGTAAATAAAAAGAAGCCCAATTAGTCACAGAGGGGGGGCTGGTGTGAAAGAGATGAAACACACTGGTACATTAACACCAGGCTGAAGTTAGTAGAGATATAGAGTCAGTCCAGTATCAACGTTTGCTGAGAGATTTTAGCAATTAAATCAGTGAGAAGAACGCTGTCAACACAACTGACTTTAGTTCTTCAATTCCGGTCACTCATGTTTACCAAATATTTCCAAAAGGATACTTTTTGTTGTCACACTTCTGAAGTCCATCATTAAACTCTGTCAGCTAATATGAAGACTGGAGAAGAATTATTTGTTGAGGGGTCCGCTGCAGTACGATTACATGTCGGTATAGCAGAGGTCCTCAGCTAAAACTCTTCTCTTCCCTCCCTTCTGTCTCTCGGCCAATTAATGAGGCAATGAATAGTTCAACAGCTCACCCTTGTGTCTCGCAAAAGCCTCAATAAGAATTGAACCAAACATCCCCCGATTCAATAACTATAATGGATCTGAACGGAGACGATTGCCAAAAATGTACTTTAAATGTTGCGCGCTAATTGGACCATTAGAAGCCAGAGGCGTTAATTCTCATCGTTATGAAGACAACATCCAGCTGATGATATTAATTACTCGAGAGGCCTGGCTCGGGGTTTTTTATAAATTGCAGACAACATGGCTGCTCTCTCTCTCTCTCTCTCTCTCTGATTGTTGGTTTTATTGTTCCCAGCTCTGGTGCAGGTCGTGTGGAATCCAAATCGCCTCGGTAATTAGCTCGGAGGCTTTTGTGTGCCTGGCCGCCGCCCGCATGCAGATATACGATAGAAAATTGATCGCAGCCCACCCGTTCCCCCCCTCAATCACCCTCCTGCACCCACGTGGTGGTGCCCTGTTCCTTTCTTTCCTACATGCCCTGCCCTTCTCAGCGGTTGGCATAGCAGATATGGGGGTTGCAGGATTGATTGTCTTGGGGTAGGGCTTGGCAAAGGAGATAGCTGGTTGTTCTCCACCCTCTGACATGGCCTCCACAATGAGCCTTTTGTGTCATCAGCGTGTGCAAAATCCCTCTAGCTCTAATGGCTTCTGGAGCGCCATCGGCTCAATACGCCATTACTGCTGTGCATGAGTGAAACCCACACACATGAAGGCGATGGGAGGCCGAGGAAAAGAGGTGTGAAGGTGCGGCACAGCCCGCTAGAGAGGGGCCCGACAGGCAGAGAGAAAAGCTCGTTGGGGAGCTCCATCTGGCTCCTACACGGGGAGGAAGAATCCCAGCAGTATAGGAAGCTTTTTTGAGCCAGCACCCTAAAAAAAACACAAAAAAAGGGGAGGGGCCTGAGATGCACCCTGCCACGCCACTGGATTAAAGGGTGTGGAGCAACCTGTGAGCCTTTAACGAGGCACTGAATGAAGGGGCTCATTAAGGGCGACCACAGCGGACCCTTAATCAGTAATTAGAAACTGTGATCTCTGAGAGCTCACGAGTGAGAAAGGGAAATGAAAACACTCCGAGTGCGAACGAGAAGCTCTGTGCGCCGCCGCGCTCGCACTGCTCGAGGGTGCCCTCGTTTGTGCGACCGGAGTTCTTCAGCAGTGCTTCTCTCCGAGCATGTAAGGGCTCTCACAGCGCTCCCCCAGAGCAATCAGGACCTCTGCCCTCCTCCCCTCCTCCACCCCCATCCTGCTGTCACACTCACTGCTGTGCCCTAACATGCTCCACACACTGGAGCTCGGCTGCTGTTTGAATACACAGGGCTGCTGCTGCGGCGGCGGTGTAATTATAGGTTTCTGAAGAGCTTGAAGATATTCAAGCTAATCAAAGGTGGAGGCACAGCGGCCGCGATCTTGTTTGTGTTGCTTTCACATGAGGAGGCTGAAGGCATCAGCAGCACAGTGTGCAGTGATTTGATCAAGGATAAAGGCAGCAGGGTCCACTGCGCATTGAAGGACCATGCCACTAAACTGAAAACCTTTTGATTACCTTTTTGTTTGCATACCGTTCATTTTCTTGCTTTTTTCAAGAGATATTGCAAGTGCTGGAGAAAGGCCATCCATGGATTCTGATAGATTGGTTGAAGAATGATTTTTCGAAGCATTGGGGTCTCTGACCAAGCGGCCGTATTTGACAAGATTGTGAGTCAGAATGGGCTGCTGATTCTGCACATCATTTCCTGAAAAAGAGATAATGTAATAGAAGCCAAAGCAGACTCCAAAAGATTGTAATGAAAACCAAACCGATGCCCAGAATAGTTAAAAACATGTTAATTGGAGGAACAAAATTTACAATTTAGGTCAGCACTTGTATAAAAATATCTCTGATAAATGGGGTAAAAGATGCAAAAGCACTGGAGTGGGGCTCTGACGTGGGAGTACTTCTGCTTCTATCTTGCTTTTTCTATCGCTGTTCAATTTATCTATTCAAACAAATGGATGTATGATCGAGCTGCAGCCTCTTAGATGACGTCAGCCTCTCTTGTCCTCCCTTTGGAGACTCCTCCCATTGAAGCTATTGTTTATCGGTGCTGCTGAGGCAGCTGTTTCTGTGTGTGTGTGTGTGTGTGTGTGTGTGTGTGAGTGGGTGGGTGGGGATAGCAGTGCATGAGATCACTGGTGAGCAGCGAGCAGTCCCCAGCGCCATGTGGAAATCCACAAAGACGACTTCCTCTGAAACTAATTAATCGACGCCACAAGCCCATTACGCTCGGTTAAAACAATTAGCATCTGCACATTGCGTGGGGGAAAGCATTGTCATCTCAGGCGAGAAAGGGGGCATCACGCTGGGATATAAATGCCTGTGTGTGTGATCGAGCCAGCACTTCCCCATTCGAAATCAATGAAGCTAAGCGCCATATGAAGCAGCTGTGTGGATATGGGATCTATGGAATGTCTTTTCCAGAACTTATATAGGGGGAGGAGATGCCCCCTGCTGCAACAGGAAAGAGTTCAAATCACCAACCAAGAGAATTTGTTTTCCTTTAAAACCAGGATCCTACATTAAAGTATCTTGGGATCTAAATGACCAATTGGTACCAATTGTTTGCTCAAGTTGAAGGACACAGCTGACAGCCATAAGATGGGCTGTAACCCTCAGGGGCGCATTCACATAATCAAAGTATTCTCACTTTAAGTGTTGTTTTTTTGCCACTGATATACTTCTTCTAAGTGCCTAAACGCATTACACAAACCTACGTAAATAAGCCCCTTTTTTAAACACTAAGATGCCTTCAGTTTAACCTAATGTTTACAACCACCAGACTCCAACGATAAAAAAGAGTCATTTTACAGAGAAAACATGAGTTTTATGGTCTACTGCTCCCTCAATGGGGTAGCTTTGTAATATTTTGAGAGTGTGGGGTTTTTAAATGGTAACCACTGATTGAATGTTTGAGTCGCACATGGCAACACCGATTCATTGGAGGAGCAGCGCCTGAGTTTCAGGAAGTAAAATGTCTGTTTTTTTGTTTTATGGAGGGAGTGTGGTGGCTGTTAAGTCAAACCATGTAAAAAAAAAATGTCTTCCTCTTTAACACAAGTTAAACATCTGTAGGGATGCTTTCAATGTATGAGACAGCTCAAATTACCATCTGAGCCAATTAGTGGAAAAAACAAGAGCTTTTAGTGGATGTTCTTTGATTGGGCATATTTGCAATCCAAGGATTAATTTGCAATCATCAACTTTGGGAGTTCTTAGATTTTTGGTACCTTGTGAAATCAAGTTCCTACATTCAGAAAGAATTACCATTGTGCTTGGTGTGGTGAGGCTACTGCAAATCCTCTCAAGTGCAGGGAACATATGTGCCTTTCTCCAACCCGTAGACCCTTACCGTCTCAAGCCCACTCCACTCGCTTCAGCCAGATAATAGCCAGCTCCTCCTAACCCCTATTAGTGGCTCAGTCAAACGATCCATCCATTCCCATTGAGCGTCGACCGCATGGAAGGCCCATTTCTTCCCTGTTGTGCCGAAATGAAGGCGACGCGGACCGCTTGACAGGGTAATTACTTTTAATGAAATAATACGGCCATCGTAGACAGCAATTAAAAGTCTCTCTCACTCCACTCATTAGAGGAACTTACAGTTTACTTTCATTCCTCCCTTTTCTAATGATCCGAATGGCAGGCCTGTTAAATCGAAAGGGCTGGAGCATGTTAACCCCCGGGGACTGGCCCTCAGGTCCTGTTGACTGCGAGAGCACACAAACAAAGGGGCGGAAGAGAGAATAGAGATGAGACGGAGAGAGAGAGGCGAATAAAATGATTTTTTTAGGGTACTTTCAGAACGGGTCCACCAAACTTTTCACGAGTCAGAGCTCAGCTATCTGCTCGGGAGACTCGGCAGAAATCCCCAGGTGAGCGTGAAGGTGGAGGAGGGGGTTCAATATCTGAAGACAACATCAAAATATAATCAGCTTTTTTTTTTTTTGTTGTATTTCCTGTGTGAAAACAAGCGAGCAAACAAACATCAGAGATGCTGATGTGCAATCAAAGATCCAATGTTTTTACAGATGCTGTGATCTCATTTCATATAGTATCGATAGATCTACAAATAAAATGCATTAAAGCAGCAGCAGCTCTCTTTTTTAAAGCTTGCCAGCCAGCTTCAAAAAGAAGTGTTTCCTGAGCTAACAAATGCAAATTGACCGCCATTTCCTCACAAAAGTAACATTTCCATATTGCATTAATGGTTTTTTCTCTTTCTCCAGCCGTCCTTCTCATGAATTCACAGCCAGTAAGGCTTTTCTAACTCTGTCTCTGCCCGTTTTCTTCTCTTCTCTTTTTTCTTTTCTCTCTGCAGCAATTTGGAAAGATTTTAGATGTGGAGATTATCTTTAATGAGCGAGGATCCAAGGTAAGTGAACTAGAACACCAGCTGCTTCATTACCATGTACTTCTTCTGTTTCCTAATGATGGCATTAGTGTAGTGTGTACATTGGCTGAGAGTAGTGGTCCCTAAGCCTGGTCCTGGAGAGCCGCATCCACCATGCCTCTCCCTTTTTTTCTCCGTCTCCCTCCCTCCCTATTGTTTTTGTTGTTGCAGCTCTAACCCGAGTTGTGAATCATTAGCCCTGTCAATCAATTCATTATTGAGCTGTTTCACAATTCACTTAATCCAGCAAGCCGGCTGCGGGTCCTCCAGCTTCTGGAATTTAAAACCTGCTCGTTTAGGGACCACTCTGCTCTTTCTTTCATTTTGTTTTTTTGTGAGATGTACCGCGATTCAGGGCCGAGAACAATGCTCTGGGATGTTTTCAACACAAATGTAATTTAGTCCTGCTTTCACTTCACATTTCAAACTTCCCACAGAGTGCATTAGCTGTTTGCAATATGGCAGATTTTAAATATTCAATTACATCCAAGGTGATATGATCATTTTGAGGAGCAAGTTGAGGAAAAAATGGGTTCTTAGTGTTCAGAAAATCCAACTAACAAAGTGTTAGTGTGTGTCTGAGTGTGGATCTCCACCAGAAACATATTGGTTCATAGCATCGGGTCACAGTTATACAAACTGATCTTATTTGAAGGCTTAAACAGCTGATCTCGGGAGGTTTTTACATCCATTTCTCAAATGGGAGAACTCAGTTTTTGTGGGTATTTTGTTTCAAAGATATGTTGACATTAAAACAAAAACAGAGTAAAGACAACCTTTTCCAGTCCCAGAGCAAAATGTCCAGAGATGGACACCTGTCCATCAATCCACTCATCATCAATTATCCTTGGTATAGTTTTGGTTAACGTCCAAACTCCGCCCTTATATGGTGAGATGGATGGCGGACAACCTGAGCAAGAGCATACCACTTCCTGTTCTTTACAGAGCCCCCAAAAAGTGTCCATTATATGTCACCATGGCCTCCAAATAACCGGATAACACCGGTTTAAGTTAACGTTCATTTAAACATGAGTACTTTGAATGTTGGTTAAAGATCATCTAGACTCCCAAAACCCAAGAATTCAAAGAAAGCTGCTAGAGAAGAAGAAGCTCGAGCTCCGCCTCTCCTCTTGCAGTATCAGTCTCCTAACCAGCTCCCATGGACAGGTGAAGCCTGCGGTGGTGTGAACAGCCGAGTGCTCCTCATCCAGCTGTTCATTTAATAGAGTGTACTAAGCTCCACAGCTTTCCATTCATAAAGCAGACAGGGTCCCTGGCTGGGGGTGTTGAGGCATGAATGCTATTGATTCCCATTCATACCTGGGAGTAGTGTGGGGTTGGTATACAGGCACGCTGGGAGCCCTGGAACCCGGCTCAGCCCCCCCCCCCCCCCCCCCCCCCCCCCCCCCCCCACTGCCAGACAAGATTGAGCACCGGATAAACCTGCCTCCCCCTGCCGTAACAAGCATTTATTTTTTGTGCCCTACAAAGCCATTACCCATGATGCCCCTCTCTCGCTCTCTCTCCCGCACCACTGTGTGCTATATAATGAACCGACCAGGCCATTAATAAACAATCTATTTCCTATGAAGCTTTGGCAATTTGCATTCAATATGTTTGTCTCCTTTGAAAAATGGTGGCCTCTCTCTCCCCTCTTGTAAGCTAATTATTTGTGCATGATAAAGAAGAAGAAGAAAAAAAAGATAGAGGGGGTAACCACAGTCGGGTGAATGTCCAAAGGATTAATTTTGCCCTCAATTCCTTTTTTCTGAATTTATTTCTTTATCTGTCTTTTCCCCCCCGAGGACAGGTCCCCGTGTTATTTATGCTAGGAATAGCGGCCCCGGAGATATCCTGCGCCATGCATACGAGATCACGCCCGCTCGCCATCTCTCACATGTATTACATCCTCGAGCAATTATCAGGCAGCGTCGGCCATGCTCCCTCTCCCCTCCCCCCCCCTCTGCCCCATGCCTCTATAAGTATAAATAGAAACCAAAGGAATGGTTGCTTGTTTGGCCAGCATATCATAAAGCTCCTAGCTGTAGCGCTCAGGTCCAGCATCCCAGTCCACATAACTCAAGGAAGTGACAAACCCCCCCCAGGGGAGCGAGGGAGACAGAGAGCTGAGGGGGGGGATGGAAATTAGACGTTGGGTATATTTTGGTCAGGGGGGTTTTAAAGGCAATATCCTCGCTCTTCTCCATTACAACAGGATGGGATTTTGCGGTGACACCATTCACTTTTTTCGCATCAATGGGCCGCTGTAATTTTTTGCCTCCATAAAAATGTCCTACTTATTAGAGCAGTGGATTAGAAATAGTCAGAGATCAAGTCTCCCTTGCCTAGGACTCTCCCTCTCCTGGATGTCCGTGTTTTCAAATGGAGACGGATGAGGCGAGAGGGGTGGAGGGAGGGGGGAGGGGGGAGGGGGGGGGGGGGGGTTTGTTTGAGCGGCCAAGCTGCTGAAGTTGTGTAGATAATTATACGACTATTATGGCAGCTAACAGTGTTTTGCATCTGCTGCCTCCCTCACATTCACCCGTGGCACCGGTGCTGTGCTGTTTAATTGGGTAAAGCAGGCAGGTTTGTTGGGTGTTGTTGTGCGAGGTCATGTCACCGTTATCCTCTCTCCTTCCTTTGGATCTCTCTGTTTGCTGTTTCCTGACGCCTCACTAACTGCCTCTAATTAATCTGGCTGCTTACAACTCGACTCTGCTGCTGCTGCCGCTGCACACCTAGTCCTGTCTTCTCACCTCTACTTTCCTTTCTCTCCTTTTTTCTTTCTCTTTGTGTGTGTGTGTGTGTGTGTGTGTGTGTGGATGTCTTCGGATGTGTGCATCCTTTCCTTCTCCCTTTTTTCTCCACCGGTGGCTAACGTGGTGCTCTCAGGGCTTTGGGTTTGTAACTTTTGAAACAAGCACAGATGCCGATCGTGCACGGGAGAAACTAAACGGTACAATCGTAGAGGGACGCAAAATAGAGGTGCTTTCACTTTTCCTCTTCTTCCCCCCTCATCTTTCTCTACTTCCTGCCTGCTGCCTCCTCCTACAAAAAAAAAAACTTGAAACCCCATGCATTAGCATGCGGCTGCTCTGTGCGTGTGTGTGGATATTTGCATCCCTGGATGCATGCATGCATAATGGTGCATATAACTTGAATGCGGGACGCACAGACATGTCGACCTGGACACACCAGTTGTCCATCATTACCTGACAACGCAGAATGAATGCATGCCATCATCCTCCGGGTTCCCCGTCTAATCTGAGAAGACCTGCATCCCCCCGTTGTCACCATCGTTTAGTGTTGCCTGCTCTTATTCTACTCTTGTTTACGACAAGCGGACCCCTCTCCACTCAGTCATTCTCATCGGGTCAATAGAAGAAAATCAAAGCACTGTCTGTGTTTTTCTTTTGGAATCCATTTGTTTATCCAAGCAATTACTGAATTTGGAGGCTGTTCTCTTTTTCTTTTTTCTTTTTTATCCATACCTCTGGGTAATTGGTGCATGCTCTTCCTCCTCTTTCCAGTAATTTAGTAATCTGCAAGAAAATTGAGAATGATGAATTAATTCATGAAAAGGTGGCCCCCGAAATTCTGCTGCCACAAACATTTAACATAATCATTTTTTTATGTAGTTATTATATTATAAATGTGTCCTTATTTTGTCTTGGTTTGCTGCCTGCTCCTCTTCCATCCTGACTGTCTGGAGTGTTTTAATTGATTGGCTAAGTGATACTAAGAAG
This sequence comes from Labrus bergylta, assembly GCF_963930695.1. Lineage (NCBI taxonomy): Eukaryota > Metazoa > Chordata > Actinopteri > Labriformes > Labridae > Labrus > Labrus bergylta. The sequence continues at coordinate 3,281,959 of NC_089210.1, read as the reverse complement.
TGTGTTTTTTATTGCAGGTGAACAATGCAACAGCACGGGTGATGACAAACAAAAAGGTGGCCAACCCTTACACGAACGGTGAGACACAGAAACATGAAACCAACGACTGTGTAAAGTATAAGATGTGGATGCAATCTGTGGATTACAAAGTGGAGTCAAGTGCCTGAAACCTGAGTTCAAATAGTCAAAAGGGGGGGGCGACTCCACAGGCTGCACAAACTAGTCTGATTATATGAATGTCTACAAGAAAATATGTTTACTTCTTATTTATCTCCTTACTGTTTTATTACATCAGAGAACATTTTCCTAATGACTGAAGTGTTCTTAAACACAACATGATGTTCATTTTGTAGATTTAGAGTAATGAGCATTTCCTTATTCCTTATTCCTCTCAAGCGCGACAAAGTATTTCCAATTCTACTTCCCAAAAAAACAAGATTAAAATGAAAAAAAGCCAAACATCAGGTTTCATGAAGTCGGCAGCAAAACCAATTATATGTAACTTATATATAAAGTGTATGCATGCATAAAATGTGAGAATATATTTTCATACAAGTCCAATTGTTCTCTGTTTGCTTTGGTTTTTTTGCTTACCAGGCTGGAAGCTGAATCCAGTGGTAGGAGCTGTCTATGGTCCTGAACTGTATGCCGGTAAGAGACCAGCGGCCCTCTGCAGCCAGAGTTTACAGGCTCTCTCTCTCTCTCTCTCTCTGCCTTTCACCAACATGTACCACTCTGTACCTGAGGCCACTATCAGCCGCAGCCAATCCCAATCTGACCCCCTGAAAATTCTACAATCGGGCTCATCCTGCACCTACTGAACATGAAATCCCCCCCCTCGAATCAAAGTGAATCTGAGAGCGGGCCCCAGATAAGCAGTGGATGATCCAAGCTCTCTCTGAGTGGCTGAGGGAGCCTGAGCCATTGTTTGCGCCGTGTGCAACTGTAAAAGCTAAAAAAAAAAAAAAAAAAATGATTTCAAGAGCAAGCGCCCCTGCAACTCTTATCAGATTGTGGAGGCTGCTGCTGTGGATGGATTTGCCAAGTGCGCCAGATTGACTTTTACAGAGCTAACCGAATAAGGGAGATTGAGTGAGCGATATTGTTGGCACCTACCCTGTCGAAGGCCGCTATTCCTTTTTTTGGTTCTCAGTAATGGAGGAACGAGATGAGCTCAGTGGGGTTTTCCCTATCTCTCTCTCTCTCTCTCTCTCTGCCTCTGACATGCCAGCTTTATTGCTGTATGTTATATGAACCCTTTGCATTTTAATGAGGGGGAAATGGTACTATTTCATTTGGAAGAAGTGCTGAGCACATCGCGCCACTTTAACGGCTTTCCTTTCTGCTCATTAGACTAAAATCTGTTCATTCCCCGGACAGCTTTACGGCGAACCTCTAAATAACTGTCCATGACAGAAAGCAGTCATCTATCATTTTTATTTCATCTCCAACCCCTCACCCGCTCCATGCCTCCTCCTTTCCCTTCCCTTTCCTCCCACCTCCCCTTCCCCCTCCTCCTCCTCTTCCTCCTCCCCCCAAACACTCCATTGGGTTTCGACATCTTTCCCCTGATAATTATGCACACGGACGAGCACACACACACACATCCCTTGTGCTTATATTTATATATGTGTTGCCATGGTCAGGTGGAGTTTTCACTAAATCAAACATCTGGACGACAAAGTGGAATTGAACCTTGGCTTTTTGTTTCTCCCTTCTCTACAAGCCAACAGACTCCATTGATAAAAACAGTCGTTGTACTTGTGCTCATCACAATGTTGGCTTGACTTTTGCTGCCTTGACTGGTAAAGTTTTGTATTGTCATGTGACTTAAGAGATCGCTCCGTCCTAACACAAAACAGTCTAACTGAGCATGGCATAAATAGTGTTCTGTCCATCCAGTCTGTCGTTTAAAGAGGGCAAATAAACATCTGTTTCCGGTTTTTAAAAAGTATCTTACTCTTTAAAAAAGGTCTCTGTGTAGAGATCTTGTTGTTCTTCGTCTGTTAGAAAAACAATCTGAGACTGTCAGTGTTGTAGTCAAGACCACACTAACCAAGACTAAGACGTATCGGAGACCAGAGACCGAGACATTTAGAGATCAAGACCCAGACCAAGGCAGGGAGAGAACGAGACAAGACCAAGACCATAAGTATAGATGAAAACAGTAAACATCAACCATAACACCGGTATTTTAGAAAGGGGCATTTTCCTTCTAGTCACAGTAATGACGTAAAAAAAATAACCTTTAAGTGGTGGTCTTCATTCAAAATCCAGAGTCCACCCAGTCTGATACAGAGACAAGGCCGAGTAAAAATGTGTTGGAAGACTGAGACATTCAAAAAGTGGTCTTGACACCAAGACCGATTTTGAGTAACACAACACTACTGTCAGTGGCAAAAACAAACACTTTCAGTGGACGTACTATGATTTGTCCTAATGTTAAAAATGCTACACATTTAATTTGCAACAACTTGAATTGGTAAAGTTTTTTTTTGAGTTAATATCACAATGTTTTGAAGTCAATTCTTAAAATCTAAGCTCCAATTCTACTGACCTATATGCACACTCAACTCTGTCCTCTGCCCTGTTTTTACACCCAGACCAAAGCATTCCAGCACACACAAATAGATAACCCTATGTAGAACACAGACACATACACAAGTCCCCCTTTTCTCATGTGCACTTTCTCCATTCCATGCTCACAGACACACACACACACACACACACACTCGAGCACAAACACACACACACACACACACACACACACACACACACACTTCCCAAATCATCTCATAAATCAGAGGGAGTGTGGTCCACCACTCCAGGCAGGGGAAGCAGGAGGGGTTGGGTGATTTATTGGCTGCTAATTTTTCAAGTCGTCTTGACATGGCACTGGAGTTTGCCAAGCCTAAACGACGACATATGCTTGCCAGCTGGGAAGACGGGAAACATAAATAAGAGATACATTTTTGAAACAAAACACCCAGCCCTGATGAGCAGGAAAAGGTAGCCGTTATCTGTTCGGATAAAACAAAAACAAAACACACAGAACATGCCTTTCATTAGGATGTTCCTCCCATCTCCAAGAAAAGAAAACACAAAAAGACAAGTTCCGTCAATTCAGGATGTATTCCAAAATCATTATGGCTACAGTTAATATACTTTTGGTGGGAGTAAAATGGGATATAAAGGCGATTAATCACTGTTTATCAGTCCTCATTTCTGTGCGGGAGATCAGTGAAATTGGGAGCCATAAATCCTGGCTCGGTGACAGCACACTTCGTCTCCATTCGTCCTGGCGCTACAGGTTTATTGTCCTCAAAACCCATTCAGGAGAATGACGGATGAGCGCCTCATGCCGGCTCCCCGCTCTTAACCTCTTCCCGGGTAGATTGGCTCCTCCTACCGATGGAGGAAGGGGGGATGTGGGAGAGGGGGGGAGAAGGGGGGGTTTAGATGGTAGGGGTACAGGCAGGTGGCGCCATGTCCTCTGCTGCCACCTAACACCCAAACCTCCCCGAGAGCCTCGTTGGAGGCGGGAGGGGGGTCGGTGGTTGTAGGGAAAGAGGAGCAAGGTGATTGGGTTCCCAGTCAAATGGAAGGATTGGCAATAAAACATGGCAATGGCACAAATCATGGTGTGTGTGTGTGAGAGAGCTGGAAGGCGTCCAGTTTCAGTGCTCATCTTTGTTCTTCTTTTTCCTGCGGGCTGATCTGTTTACAGAAAAACTTTTGTAAGCAAACCCCAGAATCTGTCCTCAACTGGGTCCAGCCATATATAACAACTATCTCATGTCTTTGTTTTGGTCCATTTATTTGCTTAGCAACACATGCACCCTTGTGTACAGTCTATAGTCAATGTTTACAGAGAGAGGTTATCTCACTAAAGCTCATGAAAGGGTTTAAATGAAGTCTAAATTCCTGATAATTCATTGTTTTTAACCCCTTAAAACTCCATAATCTGAAGTGTCCTCTCATGCCTACATTGACACTTTTATCTATTGTCCCTTTAATATCTCAAAATGCATCTTATCCTTTCAACAAAAGCCCTTTTAGGGACAGGTTTTGCAAATTATCATCCACTACAAACACCATGATACTTTGTTGTTTTCAGTTTGCCTATGTATGTATATTGTATCTGTTCCCTTTCAAATAAAAAGATAAAATAAAAAATCCTTTAGAAAATGTGCAAGCTTAGCTATATTATTATGAAGGTTCTTTAACCATTAAAACTGAAAACCAGAAGTATTCAAGCTTTAAAACATGGTTTTTCTTCAATTGAAAAAGAAATTAACGTCCAAATAAAATGATTTTAAACATAAATGAATGAAGTCACTTGCCACAACAGTTCATCTCTATATAAAAAGGGTAATAAAGCAATAGTTAAATCACAATAGAATGATTTAACATGCATGTTAGCATGTTTCTGTGGGTATCCTAGTATTGATTAAGGGTATCCATTAGTACATCTATTTTTTGCTTCCATACGAGGGATAAAATAAATTAAAAATACTAAGGCAGATCTGAGTGGTCCCCATTCTGCACTGTTTTGTTTGTTTTTTTTTACAATAATTGGCAAACTTCTCTGGCATTTCCTCATTGTTGGATGTTTTCAGCACCATGGACAGCTGCCATTTAGAAATCCCTTCATATGGTCCCCGTCCCCCCCACCCCCCTCGGGCAAACAGACAGAGGCTCTCCTCTGCAGCTATTTCATGAGTAAGCAGGGGGAAGAGTCCTTTCACTCACCAGTTCATATTATTTGGTGCCGTTTCGCTTCATTGAGGGCTTGACATGAAAAAAGCGAAAAAAGCTGTTTAAATGACAGAAAAGAAAAGGCTAATTGCCGTCTTAATACATGTAGACGGAGCCTTTCATTGTTGAAGTGTACGTTAGGGGGATAATTAGGGTCCAGACTCTTGATTAGATTAAGCTGTTTTCGGTCCCCAGTGCATGGATTAAGTGCTCATTGGCCGATGTATTTGAGCGGGAAGTATTAGAGAGATCAACCTTGTGGAAAATCAGATCTTTCTTTATGGGAGCCGGTTATGACCCCATCATTGGCACAGAGCTGGATTACCTCGGGTCCAACTGGCTCCGCAGGTATTGAGCTTCTCTCAAGTTGACACATATGACATATGAGGTGCAGCGTGACCCCATCGCCCTCCAGCGCGTAACTCATATTTTTCTCCTCGGCACCCACCTCGCGGAAAAAAAAAAAGGTGTTTGACTTTGGAGGCTAGACCAGGTTTGTGCTCTCGAACAACGCGGCTGTTGTTGCTTTTCACATGCTTACCAAGGTGTGACAGTGCCTTTGATTTATGGGTTATTATTGAAGCAGTGTAGCCTATCGCCAACTCATTATAAGTTTACATTCACATACATCACCGCATGCATATTGCATACAAATTTCCTAAAAAGAAAAAAATCAGGCAATTGGACTCTCTAGGGCCAGGAAACAGCAGTGATTTGTTAAAAAGGAGGAGGGAAAAAAACACACCAAGGAAACTATCAAAGAGGATTGTTTTTTGCCCTTTAGCAACCGCGCTCAGATGTCCAGTGCTCCAAAAAAAAAGAGACTAATTTAAATGTCAAGGTCAGCATTATAAATCAATTGGGGGGAAAGAGGGCACGAGGCAAGTCCAGGCAGTCTATTGGTATGTCGGCAGCAAACAAAGTGCTACGCACCTTGGTGGCGGTGGTGGCGGTGGTGGTGGTGAGGTAGATGTAGGCGTCACCTGGCCAAATGAGTCGCAGAGTTTGAATATGTGTGCGCGGAACCCACTAATGGAGCGTGATGTTAATGGCAGAAGACATTAAACCTGGCTCTCTGTGTTTTCAAAAGCACCACTAATCTGTCTCCCTGTCAGCTTTTATTGAAGCAGCGGGGCTATAGGGTGTGCATCGTTCATTAGGGTGCTCACTGGCCACGTCTACCTGCAGGGCTGGGAAAGACGCGCCGCACATGTCATGGTAACGCCAGGCCCTCCCTCCCCCCTCCAGGCGTGAACCGACACACCGCTGATTATTTACGAGCCGCCATAGTTCTTTACTGCGGACCGGTTTATCTGCGATTGTGAGGGACTGCCTGCGCCGTCTCCTCTGTGGGAGCCTCTTCATATGAAATACATTGGATACATGTTATTAACCAGTGTTACTCAACCCCCGGCTCCCTCCCCCATCCAGGCAGGACCCAGGCAGAAGCTTCACCGCTCCACAGAGTCATCTCTGATTGGACGAACTGAAGTGGCCTGTGATGAATTCCCCCCAAAATATGTCATGGAGTTGAATCAAGAAGTATAAGTTCAAGGGAATGCCGATGAGAGGGGGGCGTCGCTGGGGATGAAGAATAATGGTGGATGAGTGTGTTGTGATTGCCTAGGCATCGGGGGGGGAGGGAAAGAGAGCAAAGGAAACGAGGGAACAGGATGTTGGGGGGGATTTAAATTGCTGGAACAGGGGGAAGCAAAAAATCTGATCGGTGTTTGTTGCGTAGTCACACACAGGCACTGGACTGATTGAAGGTTAAGTAGAAAGCTGGAGATCACATTGCCTGTCTTCTAGTCTGTGACCACGGACACTTTGTCGCACCATCGCACCGACCCCTTGAACACACCCCGATGCTTTTCACCCCACGCCCCGCCCCTTCCTCTCTGATTCACTTACAGTCGTCAGCAGAGGACACATGTACCTGTGTGACTGTCCAAAGATGGTCCCAGATACTTTTTCCAGATAGGGGTCATGCCGGGGGTTCCGGGGCCTTGGTTGTCCAGCACCATCTGCTCCATTTCACCTCAGGCAAAAGATCTGGATGTCTAGTCCTGGTCGTTCACCTCCCGTTGAATTCAACACCTAGAAACGCCCTCTACCTCTCCCCCTCCCACTGTTCTCCTCACCGCTAGCCCATTGTGTCTCAACTATGCAGAAAGCCGTGGTGCGAAACTAGTGGTATTGCATCCATTACCTGCCTCTGCTCCAAGGCTGCCCCCTCGCCAGGCATCAGGGAAGGATGCGTACAGCAAATGTGGATCCTTGCTGAGTACGGCACAAAGCAGCGAGCTGGGAAAGGGGAGAGAGTGCTCGATGAGGCGCACCTAGAAAAGATTAAATCTATTGTTTCCTTGTCGTCCCCGTAATGCATTCTGTCATAGGGAAAGCAGTGCCACGCATCTCTCTCGTAATGTATTCTGTCATAAGGTAAGCAATGCCAAGTGGAGGATGTTCTGTGAAAGTCATTTTCTCTTTTTCTTCTGTCTTTTCCTTTTTCCATAGTAACAGGGTTTCCCTACCCTGCCACAGGCGCTACGGTTGCCTATAGGGGTGCCCACTTGCGAGGTCGGGGACGGGCTGTGTACAATACGTTCCGCACGGCTCCACCGCCGCCACCCATCCCAGCTTACGGAGCGTGAGTATTACATCTCCAGCCTCGATCTACAAAACAAAAATGAGCACTTCAGACAATTCTAGACTTTGTTTTTTATTTGATTCTACTGTGCTACCACTGATTACAACCCATGTTTACCATTTGTCATACGGCTGTAATGTTAAGTGGCTGTATTCAGTACTTTAGTATAGAGAGATTAAAAAAAGATATAAAGACCATTTGGGACGGGGTTGGGAGCAATAAATTGGTTGGTTGGGATAACAAACAGGACTTTAAACCCAGAGATCAGATCCCAAATCTTGTCGGAAACTAAAAGTCATATGGGTTATGTCCTTTAAGAACATAATGCCCCATTTGCCTCATCAGTAACATAACCACATATATTTTATCAACAGATGTAAGATGCCTATCAATCGACAGCCCCCCCCAAAAAAAATCTTCTTTCTTAGCTTTGTCTGTCGAAGCACTTTGTAAACATCTTTCTTTAAAGGCTTTCTATGTGATTCTTTACACTTAAATGTAGAAATCAAGTATCTCCTCTGAAAATAACTCTGTGAGTCATGACTGTCTACAATGGGTGTAACACCCGAGTCCCACTGTCTGTGATGTTTTCAGAGTTTTCAGAGTCCTATCTTCACTTTGTTTACATCGCCAGGACAGCCGGCTGACTCCTCCCCTTGTGTATAAAAGTTGTTTAATTGAGGGACTAGAGAAAAGAAGAATAACATACTGTACTCACTGCTTAACTGTGTTTCTAGATCACGCTCATTTCAGGTAAATTTACATGCAGTGTGAAGATACCAGCATAATAAAGATCGCTAGCATTAACATGCTAACGCAACAATGCAGCGCGAGTTGTTTTGGTTTCATGCTGGTGCTCAAGGGCGACATCTGCTGGATCAAAAAAATCGCATATAAAGCCTTTAAAAGTGATGTCTAACTAAAGTTATTATTATTATTGTTAAGCGCCCCCCCCCCCAAAAAAACCTTTTACCTAAACTCAACCAAGTCTAAACTAAACCAAACTGCAACTGTTTCACATCCTCGACCATGACTTTCATGTGTTTGTCAGCACAAATATGTACATATGACAATGTGTTGAAAATATGTTATTATAAGAGGTGATTCTTAGGGTTGTATAAGTGTATATCTGTGTGTATTGCATGCCTTGTTTTGCTTGTATCATACAGGATTAGACTTCACATTGTACATTTTGGTTTGTCAAAATAGGATAAAACTCAGATCTGTCCAAAGAATACCATGGGGGTTTTTAAGGTGGTGCGCTCCATTTACTCTTTATACTTCCATGAGACGTCTTGGGGGAGTAAAATCAGTGTTTGTATCTAGGTATGTACATGCCCCGACTCTGCCCGTCCTTATTTGTACGTCGTCTATTGACAAAAGAGGAACTAACAAAGCCACAGGGAGCGCTGCACAGAGCCCAGATAGCGTATTACTGGGGCAGATCTCACTGGACTGTGACCAGGGCCTATGCTGATCTCCTGGCTTTGTGCAAACCCTGCCTCACACTCGTCTCTTATCAGCAGTGGTCTGTGTGGCCGTGGGAGAGGTCTTGACGGAGGCCGGCTAGGGGCCCAGTGTAGCTGTCTATCTGTGATTAGATCAGGATCCGTCTTACTGCAGAAGGGAGACTCGCTGCTGAAGCTCGGACTAGAAAATCCCCACTTCCCCTTTCCACCCTCCCCTCCCTCCCCACTCCGGGGCCCTCTGCTTCCAATGGCAGCTGGTTGATTTATATAGCGGGGACATAGAACGCAGCTCCTTCTTTTTGTCCCCCTCCTCCCCCGTCAACCAGCAAACACCAGCCCTCTTGACAACACTGCAGCAACTAGAAAAGACAAACATTTTTTACCAGAGCAGAAAATTGGACGCGGATGTGAAGCGGTTGCACTTTTCCCTTTCAACGTGTCATTCATTATTTGTGCTACAGTACACTAACGCTGCTAAGAGCTGACCCCCACAGACCCACTTCCAATAGGAAGAACCAACCAGAAAAGGCTTGGATTCAGCGGAGGGGGGGGGGGCAGGGTGGGCAGCATGTATGCCCCAAATCAACTAATGCTCCTTTCCTGTTCTCTAATTTCACAGGGTGGTGTACCAAGATGGCTTCTACGGTGCAGAGATCTATGTAAGTACAGTTGGCTTTTTCCTCGCGCCTGCTTAGATGAAACAGAAGTAAAGCAGACAAAAAGCCCCCAGCCCTGGAGACAAAAACGTGATCTCCTTAGCCCCCAGCGTTCTCCAAGCATCGCTGCCAAGCCGGCGTCGATTAGGCCTCTGTCTACTGTGCCAAGAAACCCAACAACAAAATTTAAAACCCCCTCAGCTCCTCCCTTCTCTCTCTCTCTCTCCCCCCCTCTCTTCCTATGATCTCAGACTTTGGCATAGAGGCAAACCCAGGCTCAGTGTCCTGATGTCAAGTTAGGTCATTTCTTACTTTTGATGAGTCTGGGGTTTTTTGAGGTGGCTTGTCTTCTACAGCCCTCCCCTCATCCCCCATTATTCTTGATACCTCCTTTCCTCCTCTCTCATGTTTTTTGTATTTGTGTACACTCAGAGGGGTTTTTGGTTGGGATATCCCTTCTTGCCCCCAAGGGGGTCTGCGCAGGCCCTGAGTGGAGCCGGCTCCTCCCAGCCATCACCGTGTGGGAGATAAGAGGAGCGGCAGCTGATAAAGGGATTTAGCCGATCCCCTCTGGAGCTGTCCGTGCAGGCGGGGGGGGTCAGATCAGGGGTCTGGCCCTTGCCGCACGTCGCCCTCGACAAAGAGAAAGCACAGACGCCGTGGAGATAATGCTGAAATTACCACGCGCTGCACCCACTTTGACATTATAGTCCAAACATTTGTGGGACGATGTAATTTTCCCCTTTTGATTCTGCAGTTTTTTATTCTCCTCTGCACAGATAGCGAGATGACAGTTGCCTTTCACTTTCAGCCTGGGCGACGACCACTGTCTGGGGAATGAAACGCTGAACCCCAGTGATATACGACTTTACACACCAGCCCACATGATAGGACTGTATTTCACCGGTTTTTTTTATTGTAACGACATCCAGCCGCCGAAGACGAGACCCCGGCCGTGCTCTGAGTGATACTGTTTGTCTCTCATGCTCATTCAGCTCCACCTCCAGCTAAGTCCTTCTAACCCCCCCCCCCCTCCCCTCCCCATGTCCCCTGACCAAAGCCCGGCCAGGTCGGCCCATCATTCAACATGTCATGCCAGCCCCATGGCGCTTTACTGCCATTAGTTCTGGCACTGGACACTGCACTGCTTCAGACTGGCTGAGAGGTGGGTGAAGGCCTCAGGTGACCACGGAGGAAGCGTCCCCTTAGCCCTCAGTGTCCTCCACAATCATTCTGTGGACACTGGCTGACTGTCAAATCCAGCCAGCTGATATGTCGAGGCATTCCTTTTGGAAATAGATCACCTCCTAAATCATTATGAGAAAAAGGATGCATACGCCTATAAATATACTCCCCATACATTGCATGTGCTTATACATATGCATGCAACCCCCTGTATAGAAACGCACATACATGAATGCACAAACACGCACATCCTCGCGACAAAATAACAAATGTGCTGCGCTGTTTGTGTGCACGATTTGACAATGTGGGAGAGTGATTTATTGGTTCCCGTGTTTGTTCAGGCTGTTGCTGTAATCAGCGCAGTCCCAAGGCATGGCTGTCCCATGGCTGTCCCATGGAAGTCAACTGCCTGACTTCCTGTCTCCATCTCCATGGAAAAAACCTTATGGGGAAATTCAATCGCTGTGGCCCCCTGACCTGATTTCATGTGCAGCCACAGTTACAGTTACCTCTCCATTGGACGTCACCCCCCCCCCCCCCGCTCCCCTGAGTTTAAAAATGAATGAAAACATGCATTATTAAAAGCCACCTATCCAACGTATGGACTCAGATGGGCACACACTCCGCTGGCACTAATAGAAAAAACAGTGGGAGAACGGCTTCATTTTTCAAAGAGAGTAATAGCAGCACTCCAGAATGAGGTCTTTAATTCCTTCCCCACTCTGGCAAATGAATACAGCGGTCCTGACTCCCCAATGGTCTGACCGTCTTCCCCCCCCTTCTTACTTCATTTGTTAGCCAGGGGGGTCGTATAAAAAGAAAAAAAAAAAGAGGGTCTCTTCAATAATGAAGCAGCAGAACCTCCTCAATCTAAAAATGGGTTGAATTCGGGGGAGTTGGCTCACATGGCCTCTGTTCTTGCTGTTGCTGCTACTTTGGACGAGCCTCTCAGAACATTACTCATTCCCCCCCGCTCGCCTCTAACACCATACATCAAACAGCACCCTCTGGTGTCTGAAAGGGGTCCTGCAGTTTGGGTAAAGTGGGCTGGTGATCAACATACTGTGCAGTGACATTTAACTATTAAGGCAATTTAAAGCTCTGTGTGTGCATTGTTGTTCCTCTGCATCTCTCAGATCTAACCTTTCTCTGAGCAGGTTGAGCTTCATCATTGATTAACACTCTGCTATTTTTACAGGGCGGCTATGCAGCATACAGATTTGCCCAGCCCACCACCACCGCTGCTTACAGTGACAGGTGAGAATCCTTCTCATTTCACTTTGGATCTTTTTTTTTTTAAACCAGCATTCTCTCAAGAAAATGAAATTAATCTCAATGTGCTCTTCAATGATTTAAAGACTTGTGGAAAGAAGATCAAACTAATAATTTATTCCAATCCAATCCAATCCGACTTTATTTGTTAAGCACTTTAAAACAACCACAGTTGACCAAAGTGCTGTACAGAAGAATAAATAAAACATGTAACAGCTCACACAAGATAAAAGAAAACTACATGTGAAATACAGAATCAAGTTAAAAGACATAAAACATAAGTAAAAAATGAATAGGCACGCAAAAAAAATAAAATAAAAATAAGTCGATGTCTTTATCGATATTTATTGAATGTGTTTATTGGTTATCCTAATTTTGTACACATTTTCTGGTGAAAATGTTAAATGTTTCCCATCTTAACTGTGCACAAGTTTAGTTTGAAAATAATTAAAGGGGCGTCTCGTATTGACGCCTGTCTCACTACTATTGGAAGATTAGATTAGATTGATGTCACATTAAGACTTCAAGCACAGCTCTAAAGAAGTTTCATATAAATGAAAAAACATCTGACATCCAAATATAATGAGCGAGAGCTTCTTTCCACAATTTCCCAGTTTGGGATCAATAAAGTAATTCTATTCTATTCTATTCTATTCTATTCTATTCTATTCTTAAGCTGCCTTTTTAGCTGGAGTTCCACCCATTTGCAAAACTTTCATTGGGCAGTATAGGCAGAAAAAAAAAAAAAAGTAATTCTGACAAAAAAAAGGAGCTGAGTGAATCATAAACAATCATATGAATTAATATGAACATCAACCAAAAGGAACAAGTTCATCCTGCAGGCTGTCAAGTAGAGAAAATAACAGAGTGAGAGATTAATAGATGAAGAGGACTGAAGGACGAGGAGTAGTCAGAACACGTTACAAAACGAGTCTTTGCCAACGGTTACTGGAGACTGTTCTTGTATATGATGAATGTGGGGCTGCCACATTAAGATTTCTCTACTTTCAAAAAGGTTTCAAGGGTTTTTTTTTCTTCCTCTACAGTTATCTTATCTATTAGGCAAACCCGCCATATTCCTTTTTAGCTCGGAGCTAAAATACATAACAAAAAAAAGGACTAACCTTGTTGGACTGGATGAGAAAAGCGATGATATATGTCGTGACTCTCTGCTTGTGATGGGAGAGTGGGTATATCACTGCGGTATTTATGAATGGCCTCAGGTTCTGAGCGAGGGGAGGTAAGGAGAGAGGAGAGAGGGAGAGAGAAGGAGAGATGGACCGGCAGGGACTCTATCACTTCTGAGTGATGTCACTCCGGTTCAGGTGTGCTACGTTTGAGGAGGCGGCGCTGATTCATTCGGGGCCCCTGAAAGCCGTTGTCAGCCGGGGATGTGGGCTGGTTTGGGAATCTAATCTGGGAAGGATTGAGCATGTCACTTGTGATAACGTACACCCTGCCTGAGAGCCTGAAGATCATATCGATAATGTAAGATTTATCAGGCCACGCCGCGGCTCGAATTATGAGCAGCCGTGCTCGGCGAGAGCAGAAATTGGACAGCAGCTTTTTTCTCTCTCTCTCTCTCTCTTTCTCTCTCTCTCTCTCTCTCTCTCCGAGTGATTTAATTCCAGTTTCTCCTGCCTATACTTTTCCCTGAGATTTAATGTAATTCGCCCCCAAGTTGTTTGTTTTTGCTTTGTCTGTTTGTTTCCCTTTTTGAATAAAGCGGTCACGCCCGTTGGATCAATAGGGGGGGTTTTGTCGGTATTGTCTCAGCAATACCTTATCAGACTTAACCGCGGAGCCGTCAGCCAATCATAAAATGAGGTCAGCGGGCTTGTGAAAGGCGTGTGAAAACGCTGCAAAAAAATATGAAACATTTATTATCTGAAAAGCCGACGTTGCTCACAGGCTGCATTTCCAAAGCCCTTAAAGTAACTAAACAAGAGTTCATACCCGAGAGTCTGATGCATTAAAGAGGACTGTGTAGAGCTGGACATGTTGTAAAAGTAAAGTAGCAACGTTACCAATTTGAACTACATTTCTCTGCAGCCAGGTGGTAGAGTCGCCGCCGCCACCAACATGTACAGATGTCTACAAAGTTAGCGACAGACTTCTGTTGAACATCACTTTCCAATACTTCAGCTGCTGACTACAAAAGTCTTTACCGCAGGGAAACATACGTGATGAAAAGGAAGACACCTTCAGGTGATTCCAGAGTTGGTTAGTCCAACCGAACAAGCAACTAAGCTAGCTAACAATTCAGTACAGTGTGCTAATCACAGCTAGTCGTTTGACGAGCTAAATAGTCTGATGGTTTCAATGTTTGCTGGCAGGGAAATAAGTGAAGCATTGAGAGGTTGGAGGGCTGCAGAAGTCAAAATTAAGCAAATAAATATCGAACACATGAGAGGAAACGGGTAAAAAGTCAATGTAACACATGCCTGTTAACATTTGCATTCTGACTTGACCCTGAGACGGTACAAGAAAAAAACATCCATCAGAGTGTTTGTTTGAACCTGTGCTACATAAAGGAAATCCCTAATTTACTGAAATGACTTGGATGAGGTTGGTTTGATGTGAAGCAACAACAGAATAGAAATGCTTTGATGATGTAGTGCGCTACTCGCTTTAGCTTGCTACTTTCCTCTGGCAGTGTACCGGAGCATCATTGAAGTAGCTGGTAGATTAGCTCACCACTGTAGTTTTACACTGAATTGGTCACCACAGGGGGCCAGTCACATTTGTGGAGAGTCCCTGCCGACGTCCAATCGGCTCTGTGGAGGCTCTGTGACATTGCACAGGGTGGTTTGACCTGCCGCTCGTCAGCGGTGCCACTCTGTCGAGAGTCATTTTGTAGATATATTAGCCTTCGAGGGCCTGTGGGGTTCGGTGCTCACAGAAGATAAGAGGACCACAGAGACTCCCCCCCCCCTGACCATCTCAACGGCACCGACCTCCCCCCCCCCCGAAGGAGCCGAGGCAGCCCTTTCCCCATTTCACGTCCTGCTCACTGACCTTGGCTGAGCTGGACTTAAATGGGCCGAGCCACATTTTCGATCTTATACGACTCGACGGTAGCTCATTCGAACTGCATGTATGTTATGTAGCCCTCCTTTAGGAGAATTTCTTCCTCTGTCTCCTCCTCTTTTTTTTTTATTCCTGGTTGATTTGGTGCCCTCAGTCCTTGGCTGGTTGCGCCTTATCTGCTCCGTGCAGACCCTCATTTGCAAGCAAGCATTGGGGGGGGGGGGGGGGAAGCAAAGTAAATAGAGGAATATGTGAAGTCGAGTAAATAAATAAATAAATAAAGCAGACACATCTTGTCCTGTCTCAGAAAGAAATTGGAAGGATTAGTTCCGAACCAGCAACAATGAAAAGACAGGGGGGCGTGAGCCCAGTGTGCAGCCCGGGTAAACAAGAACAGGGTGAGAGACCGAGCCCTCCAGCACCAAACGTGTTCCCTCTCCGCGTCCTCTTTTCTCACCGTGCGCTCATTACTTATGCCATCCAGCCAATCAAGATGACAATGAGAAGACAAGTATAATTCGCCCACCTTTGAACTCCCCTTTTTGAACCACCTTGTATAATGCAGGAAGCCCAGGAGGCCGAGGAGGGAAATAATTGATCGTGTTAGAGACTTGAAAGAGTCGACTAGAGGGGGCTTGAGCATTAAACAAGCATGCATAAATGTTCTGCTCTCCTTGTCAATGATAGATCAATGACTTGTGTTCTCTCTCTCTGTGCTAACCCCCCCCCCCCACCCCCCGTTGTGCAGCTATGGCAGAGTCTATGCAACAGCAGACCCCTACCACCACACGATTGGCCCTGCAGCCACATACAGTGTGGGGACTATGGTGAGTGTATAAGAAAAAAAAAAAAAAACGCCCCTCTGTTTCAGTCTGCGACCTCACAACACAGCACACACACACACACACACACACACACACACACACACACACACACGCACACACACACACACGCAAACACACACACATACACACTCCAAAAATAAAGACCAGAGGCCGCAGCGGTCACTGGTTTTTATTTATGTATCTACTCATTAATCGATTTGGTTTTGTCATGCTCTCTGGCACCCCCTAGTGGAGCTGAGCAGTACCAGAACCCCCCCCAGCATGTTGGCTAAAACATTTAGTGCAACAAAGTTATGTTATGCCATGCAAGCTCACCCCCCCACCCACCCATGTAATATATTTTTGACTTCCCCACTGAAATGAGAATGAGTGATTACTGCAGTGTGTTGTTTTTTTTTTTTTTTAACACAAACTTTGCATCTTATTTAACATTTCCAAAAGCTTTCTGTTCATTCTACATCCCCCCCCCCCCCCCCATTCAGACAAACCAAACTTGAAGGGATGGAGTTGAATTGTTAATGTCTGTTTTTAGCTAGCTTTTGCAGCTACTGTAACATCAAAGATGAAAAAGTGAATAAATAAAGGAGCATCTTAAAAAAAAAAAACAGAGAGAGAGTTTCTCTTTGGTTTTTTGTTTTTTATGACGATGAGGGGACGGGACCGGGCTCGCAGACCAAAAACCTGGAGATTAAGGACCATCAAACGCATGCAGCAGTGTGCCGTGGGACATAAAAGAGAGAGAGCGAGAGACAGAGAGAGAGAGACAGAGAGAGAGAGAGCAAGACGAAGGGAGGGGAGTTGTCTCGCCCTCCCTCCCTCCTCCTGCCCACGAGCTTGGTGCGAGGCGTGCTCTCTGCTTGAGAAATGACTCAAATTTACCATTCCGGCATGCATGCGATTTTTCAACAACATAAAGCGTACAGTTCCCCGGTGCAGCTGCTAGCTAAAAGCTTTCATTAATTAAGACATTTCTTTTTCCTCTTCATTTACTTAATTAAAAAAATGTGCTTGAATGTTCTATTTTTTTTATTTTTTTTATACTTTCTTCTTTTTTCCTCCAAATTTCCTTCCATTTCTCTGACACTTTGCTCGTCCTCTTGATCAAAGTCAAAGGCAGGATTTGGCCCCCCCCCCCTAAAAATATCAGAGCTAATGCTGTGTGTGTTGGGAGCTCGGGGAGCTAACACAGACTCCAGAGGATGTGTGTGCCCGTGTGTGTGTGCGCTTGTGTGGTGTTGAACAAATGGCGAGGCCACTGGGAGCGGGGCTGTTCCGAGGGCCGACACAGAATCAACTCATGAGCTAAAAGAGAGTCGACCAGTTTGGCTCCCTAATTCTTTAATCATATTTGATTAATGGTTCTCCAGCAGAGAGGAGTCTTTTTTTTTTTTGCATTTAAAAGCTATACAATAATTAGTTCCTCTGAGGTTGGAAAATTCTCTTTACTCACTCCTAGCGCACAGAAGCATCTCAAACGGATGAAAGTTTCATACGGAGCAAGAGGGCTCCCCGAAATTAGGCAAAATTAGCCTTTGAAGACATTCTGTAGCCTTTGGAGTTTGTCTGAATTCTTAATTGCAGCAGAGCCACTGAAAGATGAGAGGAGGGCTGAGTGTGTGTGTGTCTGTGTGTGTGTGCATGTGCAGGTGTGCATGCATAGGCCCACTTGCATGCTTTATTCTGTGTGTGTGTGTGTGTGTGTGTGTGTGTGTGTGTCTGCCCTAGATATCTCGAGCATGGTGCTAAATCTAAGGGCTAATATCCTGTGGAGGTTCACACCCCTCCAGAAAAGGTGCAGACACCTCCGCTAGACATGAAAAGGAGCTGTGATTAAACCTCTCTGAACTTATTCCGCTGCAGTCGAATCTCTGATATTGTATGAGCCTGAAAAAAAAGAAAAAAAGAAATGGCTTTTCCCTCAAGGAAAAAAAAGGCACAAAGCTCAGAAGTGATTTAATTTATTCCGCAGTGTTATTAATTAGAAAAAGCTCAGGCCCGGTGTTTCTATGACTTTATTGTTTTTCAAGAAAATGCTCTTTTTTTGCGTCAAGCGATCCCCACCTTAACTCCTGCTGACCCTGTTCCTAACACACACTCTGATTAGTGGGCTGGAATATTTCAAAGTATCAGCCAAACCATAATATGGAAATGACAAGACGATAACTACATGGATTTTAAAAAAAAAAAAAAAAAGGAAGGAAATTTGTGGAGAAAGAGAAACGGACTAAAGCTGTCGCCTGAATACTGATTGGTACTTTTTCATCTTTGATGTTGCAGGCTAGCCTATACAGAGGAGGGTACAGTCGCTTCACTCCCTACTAAAAGAAAGAAAAAAAGTCGAGAAAAGACAGAGACATTTCCCCCAACAAACAAACAAAAACAATCTAAAAAAAAAAAAAAATACAAACACAAAACAAGCCGGTCCTCGGTGGAGAGCTAAATCAAACTAAAAGCTTCCGTGGTGCCCGTCCTGAGCCCCCTTCCCTGACACCCTCTCAAGCCGATATTTCTACAACAAGCCCGATTTGATGTCATCATTGTTCTGCTCTTGTTTTTGTATTCATTTTGTGCTTTTCTTTTGGAAAGTTTTTCTTTTTCTTTTTTTTTTATGCATTATCTTGATTGCTGTATCTGGGTGCTGTGTCACCATAACCAATGTGAGCCTACTGCAGCACGCATGATGCATGCTCAGAGGTGTGTGTATGCAGCCGCTGTCTTCTGAATAAGAATAAACCTGGGCTTTTTTTTTTTTTAAATGATTCACATCCATACAATGAGGAACAGAAAAAAAAAAACCCAGAGGAGTCTGATCAGGTTTCTACTGGTCAGTAATCCATCCTATAGCTCATAATCCACTATCTTCCATCTAGCGTTCAGAGACTCGCTGATGAACATGCCTCGGTGATTCTTAGCTCAAAGACGGCGCTGCTCTGATTGCTTTTTGTTTTTTCCTTTTAAACGTTGGAGTGTCCTACTGTTGTGCACTTGCAGTGGAGCCTCACCAGCTGTACTGTGTGGTTTGACAGCATGCAGAGTTTAAAAAAAGGGTCACAAAGGTCAGATTTCTGTTCTGTACTCACAACGCTCATACTCCAGCCGCGTCTCCTGCAAATTTATGACACCTGAAATGCAACTTTTTCTGCAACGACAGGGATGATTATGGGGTGGGTTGAAATCATTAAGCGACATAGTTTGTAGTGTTTTTTTACAAGAGAGGTATAGAGCAATGATTAGAGAGTTCTTCCACTAGCAGAGCTGCTGATCTTTGACCTTTAGCGTGATAACAACGTCATGCAGAGTAGATTTATTTGTTGTGCATTTTTTTATTTGAATTTCCGGGTGTGCCCTGCAGCAATCCAAAAAAAGAGTGAACAAGACATAAACATATTTTATCAAAAGCATCGGTACAAATACCTTACATTATAATTAGGGAGGAGCAATGGAACCTGGTTCTGTTAAGGACCTGGTTTTGCGTTTGTTAAAACCTGAAAACAAACGTTTTAGCTTATCGATGACTGCTATCGAGTCAAGTGGCTCCTACAATGAAACGTTTATGTATATTGTCGCGTCATGTACATTAAATGAAGTGCAAAGAGGTTTAAAGTTTGGCTACTAAAGAAGAAGATAGAGAAGAGGCGAAATGCAATTTATGCACTTGCAAGGAGGTGGGACACAACCGCCATGTCAGCATTGTCCATCAAATCTCTTCGTTGTTAGTGTTAGTCAAAGACACCACCTTTAACTTTGACTTATGATACTTAGTTATTCTTAGAAATATGCCCGACAGCGTGCAGGAGTTTCTTTGAATGCCCCCCTCCCCCTCCCCTCCCTCCCCCAGAAATGTAATTGCTAAATGCAAATAGTTGCATGTGAACTTAATTTGCTGGAGACACGGTTGCATATCCTCACTAATACACCATGGCAGATAAACTACACTCAAGGTGCACTGGAACACACTCCACATTTTCCACATTAACTCTCTCACGCACACACACACACACACACACACACACACACACACACACACACACTAATGACACAGCACTACGGTTGGGGGGAACCTAACAGAGGGCTCTTTCTGCTACCAGTCACCGGTCTCTCTTTTTTAAGCATTGCACAAAATATTTTTAACCTCAGGATAAGCTAACTGAAACTCACAAAGTAGAAAAACAACAACAACAACAACAACAACAACAACAACAACAACAACAACAACAACTGTTCACTCCTCAGCAGGCAGCACAGTTTTGATTTCTAACACAACCAGCAGGTTTTTTTTTCTCTGACCTCTTTGCAACACAGTTTTCTAAAGGAGCTGACTTTCATTTAAGCCGAGACCCCGAGAGAGGACGATAAAAAATGAGACTGTACTGTTGTTCTTATTAAAGCTAATGTATTATATATATATGTAGACATATACTGTATGAAACTGTTTCGACCACATACACACATGAGAGCAGTAAGCTCTAAAAGCACCCAGGAGTTTGGAGACAGGAAGTAGAATGTGTGCAGCAGCAGTGGTTAGCTTCTATTACAACGTTGTGCTATACTCAAGGCGGAGAGGACAAAATCTCTGCGTTAGCTACAACTAGCTGTCCAGATATCCGTGCAGCTACAGACTCAGAGCTATTGCCGATAATACTGAATATCCTCACAGAAGTTTGTGGTCTCCAAAAGAAAAAAGTTTGTTTGTTGCACTTTATCAGCCTTTTTTTTCCCAAATCCTTTCAGAGATGTAACATATTTATAAAAGTATCATATACAGCTAGTTTATGTTTAGTCGAGATGTTAAAAAGATATAAAGTCATGTTGTATATTTAAGAAAAAAAAAAAGAAAAGAAGGAAAATGAATCCTCGCGAGTCGAAGGAGAAACTTAATGTGGGGAAACAAACATTGTTCTTCCTTTTCTATGCTAGTACGTACGCAGCGTTTGAAGTTTTTATATGAGTCTAAAGAAACTTTTGAGTTTGATTTGTTTTCATTTTCAAACAGGTGAAGGGTTTTTTTTGTTTTGGGTGTGAACTCTGAGTATTCATGAGCGGGCGTTCAGGTAGTGAGCACGTTTAGCGAGCTATACTGGAATGGAAGAGGTTTTTTTTCCTGATGTGTGTGTGTGCGCCTATGTGCTTTATATTATATGCATTAGAATGTGTGTGATAGATAGAGAGAGAGAGAGAGAGAGAGAGAGAGAGAGAGAGAGGGAGGAAGAGGAAGTGAGTGCAGTTAGCGCACACAGTGTGGTTTGCAGTAAGCTAACAGTTTGACATGACTTCACTCCTTCGCCCTGTAATAACATGACATCGTTTGACCTCAGATACAACAAAAAACATTTTTATATACTTTAATCTGATTTTCTTCCACTATAGTAAAAGACTACTTTGACCATTTGTTGTCATTAATGACAGTCTAACAGAGCAAGCCTCCTGTGGACAGGTGTTGAGAACTAGCATGTATGCTAAAACACTTAAAACAATGCATCTGGTATGTGTGATGTCCATGCCAAATAAAGTCTTATCTATGTGCACACACAAACATAAAGGGCTGATCATTCTGCAAGAATCTGACCATACCATAAATATGTACATCGTGACAAAATTGTCTTTTGCTCGAGCTGCAGTCACCTGTGTTCTGCTTTGTTGTGTTAGCAGGCTAATGTTAGCATACTTTAGTTAGCTCGTAGCTTCATATTGCACATAAATTGACACAGAATGACTGTGATGTAAAGACACTTACATGACATTTAAATAAGCAGCGAGTGAGATCTTCTTCTTTTCTCTAGTCCTTGACTAAAACAGCTTTTTATACAAG
The DNA here is from genome assembly GCF_963930695.1 of Labrus bergylta. Classification (NCBI taxonomy): domain Eukaryota; kingdom Metazoa; phylum Chordata; class Actinopteri; order Labriformes; family Labridae; genus Labrus; species Labrus bergylta. The sequence continues at coordinate 3,260,285 of NC_089210.1, read as the reverse complement.
GCCGTCCCGTCCATGTTAACACAGCGCCGACAACAGTACAGCTAGCAGGACTCGCGCTTCTCATTGTAGACAGTCATGACTCAGAGACACATTTACAGAAGATATTTTCGCTGTATTTATGTGTGAAATGTGGCACATTCTTCCTTGAAGGACCTCTCAGATTCCAAACATATTCCCAAAAAAGCAGTTTAATTGTGCTTCCAGACGCTCAAAGACCTGCTAAGTGAAATTAGCGTGCTAATGTGGAGGTTTCTGGACGCCTCCTACTCTGCTGTCATGTTGTTACAGGGGGACGGGTTTGAGATCTGTGTGCATGGGGATCGTGTCAAGTTTACAGAAGAAGTTCAAACGAGGCATTGTTAAAACTGTTTCAGTGTCAGCTTACCAAGGCTTCAACGTTAACGATGTAACAATGTAAATAACTGCTAGTCAGTATTGTAGAGGTCTGAGCCGTCATAATTACGCTAACAGTGAGTCTAACGTCATTTTGAATGTGAATTTATATTTAAAAAAAAACGAAAACTCTTTGATATTTGATTTGTTTTGCTTTCGTTGTATTCCATAACCAGCTTAATATGCAACCAGACCTCTTTATCGACCCGAAAACATTCTGTTAGTTCGTAAATAGTCGTATTGAGAAATGTTTACATATTCCGCAGAGAGTAGTCTTTATCTATCCATTATATTGAATACAAGTATCCACTCAGCCCTGATAAGCTGGCAGGTGCATTTATTAAAAGATTTGTACAAAAGAGAACCAAGCAAAAAAAAAGTGACAGTACCTGTACATACATTTAAATGTATATACACACACACACACACACACACTCTATATCGCTGACTAACTGTTTTATATGTATTCCTATATGAAGTGGGGTTATCTGTGTGTTTTCAATTCAGCTGAACTTGTTCTTGAATTGTATGTACTTTCTATATTGAGAATATATTGTCTGAGAGGTGTAAAGTAAATTTTCCTTTGGATGAATTACCTCATAGGTTTCAGTAAAAGCATCATGATGTTTGATTTATCCATGTTTTTTTATGTTTCAGTATGTGACCTATAAGTAACCTCTGATTGTTTTGAGTGTCAGAATAAAGCAGTTATAAGAACATCATGTCTGTTTTCACACATGGATGTCGTCGCTGATTTGGGATTATTCAACTATGATGTGATGTGGGATTGATTTTTTTTTTTTTTGGGGGGGGATGTTGATTTTCTCACTTATTCCCCAGTGGAGGTCCGGCCATACAGAGAGCTGCAAAATGGGAAGAATGCTATGGTGGCCGTGAGAGGTCAATGCAATGTGACAAAAAAAAACAACTAATACCACACACGACAGCGTTGTGGGCTGACACATAGAGACCAAGCAGTATCCTCCGGTCTTGAAAAATGAAGCCAAATGCGGAAGTGCAACATCATGCAGTTCCTCGAGTGTCCACTAGATGCTGGCTCCAGGAACACAGGAAGTCACATACACACCACATGCAAAAAAGACGTTTTTACAGCATTAATAAACATGTTTACAGCCTGGTTAGAAAACGAAATAGGTCTGATTAGTTATTGTCAACACTGGCACACACTGCACTGTTAGGCGCATAGCTGAAGTGATTGACAGGTGGGCGGGATGTAATAGTTTGTCAAGAGGCTTAAAACCCGCCTCAGCTCCAGCTCTCAGCCTGTCGTTAGGTCGACTTAAAGTTAGACTGAGACAGCATTTCCAGCATGGTGGCTGCTGCTGATGAGCCTCGGAGGCCCCCTGCAGGAACAGATGGGTGACGTCACTCAGGCTTCGTCCATCAGTATTTACAGTCGATAGAGACAGACACACAACTCTGCAATTTAAAGTCAATTTAGAGAAAAAATAAATCTTAGGAGCACACACCTGAAAACAGAAAAGCATCATTCTCTGTTTGTGTCAGTACGAGCAGGTCTAAGTAGAACGAGGCATCTTTTTGTATCTGGGTGACCCCGGCCCTTTAACGGGCTTAACTTTTAATTACTAAAGATAGACTTGTTAAAACAAACTGTGACTGTAAGAAGCAGAGACTGTGATGCCTAAAGTAACCCTCCCCCTGAATCCTTCATGTCCGCGGGTGATTAATATATTTGTCTCTGCAGCCCTTTGAGGTCTGCACCGCCTGTCAGAGAGGACTATATGTAGCTCCGGCGCTATTGTGCTCCCTCCCCGCTGAGCTATAAGGCTGCGTGTGGATATTTTTGTATGGTCGGGTCCCTAGCGAGCGCTCAGTAAATCTGAGGTATAGAATAGATAGGGGGAGGTGGCGAGGGCAGCTCCTGTATGAGAACAGATAGAAACAAAGGGGGGGACAGGGTGGACGCTGATCGAGCACGCCACTGGGTTGAGTGTCAGTCTCTCTGGATTGGAAGTTGGGGTTGGAGGGGGGGGGGGGATGGGGGAGCGGGGTGGAGAGTAACTCTCTCTACAAAGGCAAATTAAAGCCTCGTCTTCTTTCATTTCTTAATTTATTTATTTTATGTCAGAGGCTCCGCAGAGCTGCCGGAGATCACTCTGAATTAGCGAGCATCTGTCATGACGAGGGTCCCGGGATGCTCGCCTCGCCTCGCCTGCCCCCGACACCCACGCACCCACCAACGCAACACCCCACCCCTCCATTCTCTTGCTTCCATCCAGCCCCATTACTCTGAGACTTTTTGTTTTTTTTCTTCTTCTTCTTCTCTCTTTGCAGTGCCAAAGTGCCGATCTCCACTCGTATGATTACAGCACACTCTGATCTTTATTCTGGGGAGAGCGGGTAGCACCGGCTTTGGCAGGCTGAGAGGCCTCTGCTCTCGCTTCTGTTATGTCGCATTATACAAGAACGGGATGAAAAGTGAATGAAGCTGTTGTCTCTCTCTGCTCTCCAACTTTCCGCAGCCGAGTTGGAAGAATTGTTTCCTTTCAACTGTGCTTGACTCCACTGGCTTGTTTTAACATATTGTGAACTTTTTCCCATCATCACAGAGACTTTTTGGGGTAGGGGGAACTTTAAAAGAAAGTGTTGTTTTTTTTCATACATTATCCCATATGGGGTTTTTTTTGTTTTTTTTTTACTCAAAGAATGACTTCTTTCCTGCCTATATTTTCTGTGACACTTCCTGAAAACTTGTTCAGAAACTTGCCCTAAGCTTGCTCCACATAGACGTGTTATAGCACCTCTCATTATGTATGCCTATCAGAAAACATCACCTGCTGCATATTTACCAGTCTCCCCGCTTTTCTCCCCCTGTTTCCAGTAAATACAAAAGGAAGAGCTGTACTCAGTATTGATGGACATCACAGATGAAAACAACGAAGGGAGGAGAACTAGCTTTAAGAAAATAACACAAGAAGAAGACGAGAAGGAGTCCCTCTACTGAGGCTGGCGAGGGAATGACGGGAAGGCGTACAAAGTGGCGCCGCCGCAGCGGTGTCAAAAACCAGCCACAAACTTGACAGACGGAGTGAGCCAGTTTCCACCAGGGACCACCTTTTTGTTGGGTAGAAAAAGACAGAGAGAGAATGAAAAGTGTCCCGTTATTATAAAACATTTTATTTTTCTATACTTTTGTGATTTACAATGGTAAAAAGTGTGTATAAAGCAGTATATATGTACAAATCTGTTTTTATGTTTTTTGGTAAGGGGAGATGAACAGTTGGCCCTTGATGCTGATTCTGTGGTATGCAGGAAGGAGGAGGGAGAATCCCCCCCTTCTCTCTCTATGGCACACTGCTCTGTCGCCTAAGGTTGTGTATAAAAAAAAAAAAACATGAACAGAAAAGGTGGCAAGGAGAGCTCGGCATCCAGGCAGACGCACTTTCTACGCTGTACTTCCTGTGGGTGGAGTCAAAGGTCAGCCTCCTGGTCTCACTGCTCCGCCTTCTTCCTTCCAACCTCCCTGTGACCTCCTTCCTGACTTAACTTCCTTCCTTTTTCTGGGCCGGTGATGTCGCACCTTCCCCCTTCCTCGTTGCGGTGTCACTGACCGGCAGCGCCTACTGTTAGCAGCGTCCCTTGTGGATACTGTCGTGATGTCACTTTCTCCTGGCAGCACCATTGGGCATCCCCGCCCTCCCCAATGGGCAGCGTCATTGGTTTACAGCATTGGGGAGTTGGGGGGGGTGAGCCACGGCGGGACGGTGAGACGGTATACAGCCGAGCACTCCCCGGTCTGCCCCTCTCCACGCCCCAGCAGAGGTCAAAGACTACGGACTAGTTAAGAGAGAAAAACGGTCGCAGAGGTCGCCGACTTTCCTCACCTGCCAGACTCCGAGCCCAAGCCTTTGTGTCACTCTGCACCGACGGACAAAAACGTTCAGATCGACGTGAAAAACAAGGTGCGTACAACTTACCAAGGATGCACGTTTCCACCCTGACGAGAATAACTCATCGACGTCCATGTAACAAATTGAAATATACTCGAATTATCCCATTGTACTACATCAGCAGGTGCATAACCAAAACACAAGCCTGAGGCATAAATAGACTATGTCGCTAGATAAAACATTATAGAAATACAGTAGTGCCCATCCAACGGTAACAAGGAACGAGGGCTGAAATATGTCAAATTCTTTTGTCAATGTATTCTGAGAATATTTATTTGTGTGTTTTTAGTTTTTTTAGTTTTTTGTTTTGTTTTGTTTTTTGCAGCACTGAAAACTTTTAAAGAGGAAAAAAAAATTTGGTGGAAGAGGAAAAATTCTTTATATCAGGAGAGTCACTGTAAACGTGTTTTAAAAACGAGAATGTTGGTTCAGTTCTTTGAATGTACATTAATGTCTAGGGTGTCCAATAAGTATGTATTCTTTTTTCTGTATATAAATATATATACATATCTATTATATGGGCTGTGGTGATGTCAGGGAGTAGAGAGGGGGTGTGGGCAGGAAGCCTCTGCCCCCCAAACATAGATATCAGACCCCCCCCTCCCCACCCCCCTCCAACTAAATATGTCCCTGATATTTACTGTAACATGTGATCATGTGTTATATGATTGAAAGTGTGATGGTGATAGTGTGAACTGATCTACCCCCCCTCCCCTTCCCACCAAAACCTCCTTCTTTACCACACAAACAAACACAGTTCTAGATCTTTTTACCCCCCCCCCCCCCCCCATCAAATGCAAAACGCCATCCTCCTTTTTTTTTTACCCCACAGACACTTCAGGAAAAGAATCGGTAATCCGGCCCTTCGTTGGCGCTGTGGAGACTTTGCTAATTAGTGTTAGGTGTTGTGGGCGTCAGATAAAAAGTTTATGAATATTGATTTTTTTTTTTCTTTTCTCACTTGAACCAAAGTATGATTTGAAACACACAGTCTCAGCGCTCTTTGATCAGGAGACAGCGAGACTCTGTGATGACGGCGGAGCCCCGGATGTGTATTGACGTGACCCAGATTTCATTCGCTCATCACCGCAGAGGAGGAAGAGCTCGCTGTTCTAATCTAACGAGCCCACCCCCCCTCTCCCTCCCCTCCCCCTCCCCCTCCCCCGTACTGATGAGGCCGAGCTTCCTGCAGCAGCCTCGCTTTATGAACCGCTGTTTCTCATGCTGACCCTGGTGGGCGGGCGGTTTTATTGCATATTGGGGAAGGAGAAAAAAAAAAAACCTGCTGGCCCTGAAAAGAAACTTTTCTTTTTTCATGAGGAGGCGAGCAGGTTCAGGTGAAGCACAACTTTGTTTGAGAGTTCAGGGTACACTACTGAGCTGGTAGTGGTTTTTTTTTTGTGTGAAATTGCTCCAAGAGGGAAACACTCGGTTTAAGCTCCTGACTTCCTGTACAAAAACTGCAGTGTGTACTGTTAATATGCTGTACAGTAAATCTCACCTCACACTTCTTGAGTAACTTCATCTTATTTCAGGTTATATAAAAAAAAATAAAAAAAAACTTGTTCTGAATCAGGGCTCCTACCCACGCGACCTCTGTTCATCTGTAGACAGCTTCTCATATATTACAAAGAGTATCTATATCATGGCAACTAACTGTTGTGAAGTCTAATTGGGGTAAAGTCGGTCATTTGTTCTCCCATGCTGCGATCATGTGCAGGCTTAGCATTTCTTTTTTTTTTTTTTTTTTTTTTATATATACCTGTAGGTTTGTTTCTGAGAGTCACATGATTCATCTGGCCTACTTACAGACTCGTGGTGGGTCAGAAACGACTCGGGAGCAGGTTGGAGTTTTTTTTACTCTTGACGGGGGAAACTTACTGGGAGGCGGAGCCGCTCTGGAGGCAAAAAAAAATCAGCTTAGCGGTCGAGTTAATTGACAGAGATGAAGAACCACAGTTTTAATTTTGATTTTTTTTCTTTTTTTTTTCTTCTGGGCTAACAAGCTTTAAGGTTTGGTTACACGCTCTGATTTCATCCACTGAACAATCTATGCACTTCACAACCAAAACTGATATGATGTCACACGTGCTAGGCAACTGTTATCTCTTTGTTTTAATAGGTTTGTAGTTTGTTTAATCTTAGGCAATAAGGTTGAAATCACTCCTTCTTTTTGTCAACTTAACCCATGAAAAGACTTCAACGATGTGTTAGCCTACCTATTTATGACTTCCCTTTTATGACTCCGAAGCAGCTTACAGATAAATACATTAATGGATTTAAAAAATGAAGTACTTTCTTTAAGTTGGATTCTGTTTTTTTTTTTTTTTACAAACTGATTTAAAACTAAATGAAACGGTGCATTAGTTCGGGACTATTTCCAGCAGCGGATTAATCCTCATTTGGTGCTCAGTTGAGAAATTGACCTTTGGAGGGCTAAACCTGTGATATAACGATGGCCACACCTCCATTACACAAATCAACCATTAAAAGATTAACATTTAAGTTTTTCCTCCAATACTTTACTCACTTTTTTAAAGGATACAATCTCTCTTATTTTAATGATTGACCTGTGAATGAAATAGTGCAAAAGAGACGAATGGGTCGATCAAAAATTGCAGGCAAACTCCTGCACACTGTCTGAAAAGTACAAATAAATTGGCAACGTTTTAGCAGGGCTTCCTATTGAACATTCTGTACAAAACTTCTTATATGGCTTAGGTACAAATTCAGTAAAACTTTCTATTCTCCAAAAACGTTGAGTAGGAGAAGAATTAGTTTATCCTTAATTGCAATGCAAACCATAAATCCCAACGGCGCCAATGTTATTTGTGCGAGTTTGACAGTGTGCAGGAGTTACTCAATGACTAAAGACAAGACATTAGTCAATACTGGCTGCCTGTAGGATCAAAACAGGTATCAACACAGTTTTCTTTTAGTAGATTATCTAAGTTTTAAATTCACATATTTCTTCAGTACAAATGTGTAGGTTTGATTACATGTGACCTCCAGTCTGTAGGCGCTTATTTAGGGACACTGTGGGGTTGTACTTGAGGATCGCCGGGGTCGGAGAAGTAGTGGCAGAAAAACAAAGATGCTCCAATGAGGCATGGGTAGTGTCCCTTTGCAAAGCCTCATGGGATCTGGAGTTTAATGATGATACAAAAACATTCACTTCTTATAACACCTTGCTTTCTGTTTGTCTTGCTTTAGTAGCTGTTAGCATCGATGGTCAGGCATGAATTCCAGATTTTTTTTGTTTTTCCACCTTTCAGTTTGTCCAGGTAGTTTTAATTAAATCAAACTGTGGTTGTTTGTCTCTGCTCTGACGCCAGCGAGTTTATTTCTGCTACCAGAGAAGTTCTGCCTTCACAGAAACCGTCTGAACCTCCAGCCCGCTCCTCAGCAGTATAGGGATGGAATGGGGGGGGGGGGATTGGGGGGGAGTGGGTTTACAGCGACCCTCCACCCCTGCCCTCCTTCCTTTAGTTGCCTTCAGTGTAACAAACTGGTCCTGATCTTCCTGAGCACAACTGCTTGAGCTGTGACACTTGCAGGATGTCGTCCCTCTGAGAGTCCCCCCCCCCCCCCCCCCGGCCTCCCTCTACTCCCTCCATCCCAACCCCCCCCTTCCTTCCCCCTCTTTACCTTCCAGTATGTGAGTCGACCGGCCCCTTTTGTACTCCTGTTATTCTGTACATAAAATCCCAACCCACCCCACCCCGACCTTCACCCTCACCCCTCCTCCTCCTCCTCCTCCCCCCCTTAGCCGTCCTTCCAGGGGGGAAAAAAAAAAAAAACATCCTCCGACTCCCCCGAAAAATCTTGTATTTTGTTCTAATAATGACAAAATTTATTTATAAGGACTTTTTAAAAAAAATCTATCTCTTTCTCCTTTTTGTAAATGTTCCAGTAAAATAAAGTTTAAAAATGTGAAAAAATTTAATGGATATATTGAAAGGTTAAAAAAATGTCTCTAGAAGTCCCCGCCCCCCCTCCTCTGGCTCTGTACTCTGAACTTTGTGTTTTTGTTTTTTCTCTTTCTGTATGCTTCTCTTTACGTGCTTCAGATGAAGAGTTCTATTTATTATGACATTAACGTTATTATAATTATGACTAATTATTAATATTATCATCATCCTCATCATCCTCATTATTATCATTAATAAACTTGTCTACTTCAGCCTTGCTGTCTCAGCGCTGTTTTGTGGTGAGTGATGAGTTGCTGCGTGCTTTTTTGGGGGTAGGGGAGGGGCTGTGGGACTACAAATCCCATGACACAACATCACTGCAATACAACAGGAGATGAGCCAGGTGGAACAGGGAAAGGATGACGCTCCCAGTGCCCATTTGTCTTATGCCAAACCCCCCCCACCCCCCCCACCTCCGGGCTTTGCAAGATGGAGAGCACCTGTCTGTCGCCGAGGCCGCCATTTACCTAAGCAGAAGCAAAGACAAACTCTGAGCGTGGAGCGGAGGATGAAGAAATATAAGACGCACGCATTCAGGGGGATGGAGGAGGAGAAGCAAAAAAAGAAAAAAAAAACACAAATGTAAATACTTCAAAAGATCAGCGCCTTTCCATCACTGTTGACTTTGTTTTAATCCTTTGAGCCTCTACAAACAATGGGATATGGGATTTTTTTTTTGTGTCACAGCCCAACGGGGGGAAAAAAAAAAGAAGAGAAATTGACATGCCAGCAACACTGTTGTTGTCGCTCTTTCTGTGTGTCACCACTGTGCCGCATCAAAAATGTGCACTACGTGAACACGCCGTGCCATCCTTTTCTTACATTTTGGAGTGTTTTACAGCTGGAGGCTCACACTGAAGAAACACTCACATCTACCTCTCTGTCTTTCTTCACCTGGATTGAGCGATCGCAAGTCAGGGTTCAAATGGAAAAGGAAACAAAGGTCAGACTCTGTGTGCTGATAATGGAAGAGAAAAACTAATCCCAGAATCTTTGCTGTTAAAGTCTATCTCAACACACAAACACTTTGCAGAGCGTTTCATTTCTGCTAAGTGCAGGCTGCTCTGACTCATTGTTACTTCTTGTACCGACAAGAACGCCTTCATATGCAAGCGATATCACCGTGAGGTAATTTAGACACAAACCTTTTCAAACAAGTGTAAGACACCAGGAGCTTCAGCTTCCATCCTGTGGTAAGTGATGTGATGTGGTAAAAGACTTTATATGCGATTTTTTGATCCAGCAGATGTCGCCCTTGAGCACCAGTATGAAACCAAAACAACTTGCGCTGCATTGTTGTGTTAGCATGCTAATGCTAGTGATCTTTATTATGCTGGTATCTTCACACTGCATGTAAATTTACCTGAAATGAGCGTGATCTAGAAACACAGTTAAGCAGTGAGTACAGTATGTTATTCTTCTTTTCTCTAGTCCCTCAATTAAACAACTTTTATACACGAGGGGAGGAGTCAGCCGGCTGTCCTGGCGATGTAAACAAAGTGAAGATAGGACTCTGAAAACTCTGAAAACATCACAGACAGTGGGACTCGGGTGTTACACCCATTGTAGACAGTCATGACTCACAGAGTTATTTTCAGAGGATATACTTGATTTATATTATATTTAAGTGTGAAAAATCACATAAGCCTTTAAAGGAAACATCCAACTATCTCATGACCGAGGTGTGGAGAACATCACACTATCACATTGAACAGAAAAGATCCAACACACTGCTTCAGCTTTCAGACGGACTGAAACGTTGTGATTTTTTCTACCAAATTGGTCATGCCGAGTGACCCCCCCCCCCCCCCCAATCCCCACATACTCTGCGCATTAAGCCACTCGAGACGCTGATGTAGTCGTGTGATCTTGTAGTTCTCCTGTGATGTGAAGGTACAGGACACCTTCAAACAGACTGTAAAGATTACCTTTAAACTTCGAGGAGAAAATGTTTAATTTGAAAATGAGTGTAACAGACGATACCTGAAGGAAATGCAAATGTATACTTTGTGCATCTATTTAGGAGGAAACTGTGTTTATTCTTTTCATGAGACAGCATGCATCTGTTGTTCCTCGACGCTATGATTATTATTTTTAATCATGTATTTAACCGGGAGAGACACTCTCTCTTTTTAGAAGAAAGAGTGTCCCGGCCAAGACAGTCAGCAGCACTGTTATCAAAGTTTCCAACAGACATGAGCAGCAATAAGCAACATTCTTATAAACATGATATAAGGTACACAGGTACAAATTAAAAGACAGGAAGTAAAAAGTGATATAATATTTGGCAAAATTGACTAAAATCATAGCAGGGTGCGTCCACCTTCAAGTCATTTAACATCCTCTTTAAAGTATCCAATGAGAGCAGCTTGTTAAGTTTCAGGTAGTTTTGTAATTAATTCCAAGAGGACTTTTCCGCCTGGTTCAGTTCTGAACTTTGTAACAGACATTTAGAGAAGATCCCAAATCTAAAGACTGTAAGATCCTGCACTCCTCTGACTGATGTAGGTCAGACAGTACGAAGGAAGCAGACCTAAAACAGCCTTGTGTGAATAATAAGAATAAGAATGTGTCAGTGTGTTGGTCGATCGTCCAACACGTGCGTACATCAAACAGTGATGAGTGAGGCCTTTCAAAACGAGTGATGAACCTCGGAGCTCTGTGATACTCAGAGTCCAGAGCATGTAAAGCTACTGATGTATAAAACATCAGTACAGCGCATGCAGCACGGAGAATAACACATATAAACTATGCAAAGATCTGTGTTTTATGTTGTTCTTAGGCTCCTCTGTTGTAAACAGCCGTGAGGTTTAAGCGTTGGACAAATAACTTGGTGCGGCGCCCGGGGCGGGAAGTTTGAGAGTAACGCTCTCATACGAGGTTGTTACAACAAAAAATCCAAATTGTTAAGCAATAGAAACTGAGACTCTGGGTTCCATATCTCATACTTTACTACATACTGTAGCGGCCTTTACAATGTTCTACTGGGACACAATTTAAAAACGGGTTAATAGAGGAGATGACTAAAGCCTGCTGGTTCAGACTGCAGGATAATCGGGCCGATTCCTCCTTCACAACAATCCAGAGAGTGTTCCCAAATAGAGGCTGCTCAGAACCGATTATCTTCCCGTGTTGTCTTGTATACCACAAGACCCAATCTTAACGTCCCCGATCTGCTTTGAGATTGTCGAGGACGCCCCAAATTTAAGGAAACTAAATCAGTCAAAATCTTAAAAAGTTAATTTGATGGAATAAATAAAAAAAATCTGCTAAAATTGACTTTTAAATATGTTTACAAGCTAAAAAAAACATTTAAGCACCTGACCTTATACTGTCCTACCATGTCAATGACAAAAATGTCAAATAAAATACACAACTGGTGCCGTCTATAACAGGCTGTATTGGTTGATTTATTTTCAGGAGGTGTTGTTTCATTATAGTCCCACTTGGTGGCACTATTCACCTCTCATACATTCCTCCAGCAGGCCTCAGAAAGTGTTTCATCTTCTCTCTCGGGCCTCGGCGTCTCCTCTGTCAGACACCTGATCCTCCTCCCTGACTGAAATATGATCTCCCCCGTTTTATTCAGACGCGTAACGCCTGATTAAGGTCGGACGAGGATCTAAAAATATGATAAAAGCATCTGTTGGGCTTCAATAGAATCTGTCAACCCAACTACAGCAATTGACCATAATCACACAATTATGAAGCGATGAGACACTTCGGCTTTATGGGGAGGGTGCTTTGCTAAAATGGCCTCCACGTAAAACCCCATCTGTACAAATGGGCCTTGGACTTGAGCCAAAGCAGGGGCTAAAAGACCCGATATATCAAGTCACAGCACATCTAGCAGAGGGGGGAGTGGCAGAAGCGGCAGACAGAACGCAGAGTGTGTCGCTTGTCAAAAGGAAAAACACGGCTCAAATATTTGTAGCCGCCATCAATTCTGCGGTCGACAGGATTCCCCTCGTGTCGCAAATAAAAAATTAGCGAAGATGATTCACGAGCCAAAAACAACTTGTGAATGCAAGAGCGGCTGATAACAACCCGTTTCATTTTCGGTTCAGTCGAGTATTTATGAGACGCCAATTAATCTCAGCTGTCGAAAGAGACGGGCCCCGAGAAGGGTTTTTTAATTTGACAGAGTAATTAAAACATGTGTTTTTTTATATCCACGCTCTAAAGGTGCCTAAACTCAAACTGTAAAACACAGCTCCCCCACATTGTGTTTCTGTTTCTTATATTCATTTAACACAGGTTCTGTTTACAGTGTCATTACGGGATGGAACGATTAAAGAATTAAAGACGTATTCCTTATGTTTGTAAAGAAAAGAAAAAGGGGATATTTTGTAGTTTTATTGTCAGAGAATGAAATCAAAATTGTAGTTCATAGATTGATTTCAATCCAATGAGTTTATAAAAGTTAAAGACTTGTGACTCATTATGATGACTTATGATGTCCTGAGTGTAGCGATGCATCCCTAGCATGAACTATGTTTATATAACGTCTCGTAAATACTAATTTTGCAGATACAGAAACAATAATTAATGTTTTATGTTGGGCCTTTAGAGGTATTTAAAGGTGGAGTCAGTAGCTTTTTTTTCGTTGCAGCTTGTAACAAACATTCAAACTGGACCACTCACTGCAGGACTTAATGTGTGTTAACTGATTGTACCAACACTGCAGGCTACCGGACGCTAGCACAAGCTAACCGCCGGTGTTCAGCACAGGAAGCAGAACAACTCAACGTCCCCGGGTAAGATTCTCGTTTTGGAAAGAGCTTGATCCAAAGGGAACTGGACTTGGTTGAAGATCTTGAAGACGTTTCACCTCTCCTCCTCCTAAAGGCTTCTTCAGTTCTAAAATATCTGGTGGGCGGAGCTAACAATGTAAGCCCCATTAGCATGTTGAGGATGACACACATCATGTTAGCTGAGTAGTTTATCCTTGTGGTGTTTTCGCCTCACTATGATTATATTTTCTCTTCTTTGCCGCTACGTCCACGTCCGTCATATTTGGCGGTTTTGGATCGCTGAATTTTGTCCACTTCTTAACTCACCTGTGCCCTCTTCATTGGTTGGAGGAAACACACCAGCTCACCGCAGAGAAATCAACAAAAAAAAAACACAAAACATTAAAATCCCGTCAGAGGAAAGAGTCTCTGCAGACACACTCACCTCAACACATGTATGGAAGCCCAGAAGGGAGGAATCAACAACAACACTTTTGCATAAGTTTATTTTTTATAGCTCCCTATCAGATTTAATCCAATCAAAACCATTTAAGAACAAATTACCACTTCTGAAACATCTTATTTTACCTTTCTGCAGTGTTTTAATGCTTCTATGTGTATAGGTGTGTGTGTGTGTGTGTGTGTGTGTGTGTGTGTGTGTGTTGGGGAGGTGTGCGAGTGTTTGTTGTGCGGATGTTTTGGGAGCTGCAGATTCTCAGAGTAACTCAGACGGAGGAGGAGCAGCAGGCTTCTTGTCTGGAGCTTCAGACGGAGCATCCATCAGCTCGGCACCGCACCATCTGCTGCTAACACCACAGCGCTCGGTCCGGCTAAGTGCCATCTGCAGCCGCCCAACGCACTCACATCGCTCCGAGGAAGTTTTACTTTGGATGCAACAACGAGATGCCGAGTGGCTCTTAAAAAGAAAACAAAACCGGAGATGCTTACTGAAACACTCACCTTTCCTTTAAAGTTGATTTTTTTTTAATGAAATGAGGTGCAAAGAGAATAACAAGACACGTCAGTGAAACATCATCCACCCTGACATGGGATATGAAATGTTTTTGTCTTAAGTTTATAAAGTGTAATTATAATTTTTATCCACAAGAGGGAGACAAACGCTTAAGAAACACAGAATGATTTTGGACAGACAGGATGAAAGCGTCTCACACCCTGGGCAGAGATGATCAAAATCAATATAAGAATGAGACATAAATAACTGACACTAATGTACAGTAGCATCTTTTTTATTTTTTTATATGTCCAGGAGTCAGTTAACTCTGGAACTGACTGCTGGACATCAGAACGACAAGCCTTCTGTAGCCTACCTTTTTTGTATCTGGTTTTGAATTTGTAGTTATTTTAAAGCCTTTGTCAACATCTTTTGAAAGGTTTATTTTTTTTTATTTTTTTATGCCTTTAATCTAGAGGTAGGATAGTGGATGAAGTCAGAAATCGGAGAGATCAACTCCAGCCCAAATGCGACCCCGAACTGGAAAGAAGTATAGATAATAAAGATAATGGATGGAAGTCTTTGCATGCTGGATGTCCCAGGCTTCACTGTAAAACAACCTTTACATGAGTTGTATGTTTAGCATCGTCAGCAGAGCGCCCCTCTCCTTAAACATGAAGCACACAGGCAAGAGAAAAATACTGTCCTGTGTGACACTCACTCCACTCTGCACAGCTTAATATGATTGTGGTTTAATACCCATTATAACAGTGAGGAGGTGCTGTCATTAGGAGCCCAGCCAGCCTCAAACTCACCTTCCCTTCTTCAGCCTGTTAGGGGAAATAATGACAAGAATCCTGAAAAGCTTCTGCGCTAAAAAAAAAATGGAAACCCAAAGTGCTGGGCTCAACAGAACGGGAAGCTCGGGCCACAATTTGTGGAATTAGGTGAGCACACTGCAGCTGATGACACCCACATGCATTGTGGGTAATGCAAGGTCAGAGAGGGGAATCGGGTGATCTGAGGGGCCGGGCATTAAAAGAGTTGGCAACAAAGCCTGTGAGTCATGGAGAGAAGAGAAGGATGAAGGAATGAGGAAATGAGGTTTAGAGAGAGGAAATGGAGACGGCAAGAAAAAAAGGAAAGTATGTGAGGAAAAATAATTACTTTAGGTTCATTTTTACATTTATGTAGCAACGTTTCAACTGGCCCAAGGATGCTTTACATCAGAATACACAAACAAAAAAACGCAATAAGTCTATAAGCCGAGATGAACAGGTTGGTTTTTAAAAGTTGTTTGAATATGTCCGAGGATGAAGCATTGTGGGTAACTGCCTGGGAGAGATTTCAAGTGGGTGGGGGCTGCCACACTTAAGGTCTTTACCCCCGAAAGTTGTCAGGTTGGTGCGGGGAATTGAGAGCAAACCAGTGTCCGGGGGCGGAGTGTAGGGGTGGAAGAGGTCAGAAAGGTACAAGGGGGGGAGGAGGATTCTGTATGTGATGCTGGACTTGACTGGGAGCCAGTGAAGGTGGATGAGGGTCGGGGTGATCAGCTGCCAGGGCTAAGCGGCGGGTGAGTTCTGCACATACTGGAGCCTGTCGAGGGCTTTAGGTACCCCGGATAGGACTCCATTGCAAATATCAAGCAGGAAGTGAGAGATTCTGCAACGCCATCTGTGAGTGATGGTAGACATCAGGGCTGATCAATGTTCAAAGATTTGGTTAAAAAAAAAAGAAAGAAAGATCAAGACACACAGAAAGTCGACACCTAGTGGCCTTGGATGGGAAATCACAAAAAAAAAAACTTTTCCTCAAGACTAATCAAAGAAAATTTCACAGAGAAGACATAATGAGTTACAGAATCAAGTGGAACCAAAGTTAGAGCAAGGACTCATGGTTCGTTTTCTTTAAAGCACACTTCATAAGGAGGCTAAAAACAGAAGTCCTTAAAATCTGCCTCCTGCAGCTATGACTTCTTTTTCTTTTTTAATTCATGCCCAAAATTAACTCAATTGGTTCCAGCTTTGTTCAGTGTGGTGATGTAACTACTGGAGGGCAGTTTCAGCAACAAGACCTCAAAAGCAGAAATGAGGTAGAGAGACGTACATGTGGATAAATACCAGATGTAAAAAGGTTTTTATTTTGGGGCTTTTTGTGAATTTATTTGGAGATAGGACAATGGATTGAGTCAGAAATCAGAGCGAGAGGGAGTGGGGAAAAACATGCAGGAAAGGTCCCAAAGGTCGGATTTAAACCCGGGTCGCCCGCTTGGACTACACCACCGGCGCCCTATTACTAGTCATAAATTAACAGAAGGTAAAAAACATGGAATATGTTGTTAAATAGAGCAGATAAAAAGCTTGTTACACCCAAAATGTCTCCTGCTCCAGTCAGCAGTGGAGATCTGATATCCCAGGTAAAATATTCCAACCAGCCAAGATGTGATTCACAATAAAATAACAACCTGGGGATGCTATAGGTCTAACTCTAACTCTGCCTTCTCTCTCTCTCTCTGCTGCCCTGCGCAGGATTTAGAACCACTACTGGTGTCCATCTGCACACCGGATTTAAAATGTGGCTTCGCTGTGACCCGTCTGTTGTCCGAGGCCTCTGGAGACGGAGGCAGGAGAGGACGCTGTGCCAGGAAACACTCGCTCACTCTGACAGCCTCCAGCCTGCACAAAACATGTGCACTAATGCCGCCTTTTTAAAATCATAATCGAGAGGTAACAGGCTTTTAGTCCGGGGAGTTCACAAGGAGGTTGTCAAACTGTGCAAATGCTTTTATTCTGCACCTTTAAAGGCCAATAGCTGGTGTCTTGCTAATTATCATGTCTCAGGTCTCATTTTTACCAAGTGCAATTAATATGTTAAACAACAATTAGGTATTTGTTGCTCTTTTTGCACTTGAATTGCACATTTGCACACCTCCACTTTGCACTTTAATAACTTGATTTTCCATTCTGGTATGGGCTCTTGACTGATTTTATTGCGCTGTTTTTATTTGGTTTTATATTTTATATTTCCTTTGGTTTATGTTTCATGGTGATGTTGTCCTTGTGTTTCTTGTCTTCTTTGTGCTCCTGTTGCAACGCAAATTTCCCCTTGTGGGACAATAAAGAATCTAAATCTGAATCATTATAAATCAAATATTCTACATGTGTGCTGAAGAGCTGCAGGGTTAGTGTCAGTGCAGGTAGAGCATTACCTGTGAAAAATGAGGATGCACATGAGAGAATCTGTGTTGTGGGCTATCATGGCCCTTGGTTTAAGGCAGCTTACTGGGCGTCTGTTCCAGCCAAATCCATTTTTATTCACCCCGAGGATTATAGGACTGCTTGGCAGGGCTGTCCTAGTAGCACCAAAGCCAAAAGAAAAAAAGAAAAAAGGAGCATGCAGGTGGATGCCCTGCATGCAGAGCGCGGAAAATTATGGAATATATTTGAAATATCTCCAAATTGCATGTTCCCCCCCTCATATGTTAACCTTTTAAGCCAAAAGTGAAATCACTCAGTGTTTCGAATGTGTGTAAAGTTATCCCTCTGAGTGACCTTTAGAGGGCGCTGACACACCGCGGTGATGAGAGCAGCTGTCCGGGGGAAGGTGCTGAGGAACACACTTCTCAGCCGCAGCGTGTGTGTGTGAAGTCTCAGGGTTGGTGCTAACAAGAGCGGCTCGCCTGCAGAGAGCGTCCTCAATCAGACCTCTGAGCCTGTCAGCGCTCACACAGGAGGGGGAAAGAGAGAGGGCGCTGCTCAGTCTGACATCTCAAAGCTGACCGCGATATTGTTTTCATCATCACCCTGCACGGCCACTTGGATGGACCTGTGTACCTACAGCAGTTTCTTCATGTCAGAGGCTTTTAAATGAACAAAATAAAATGATTTTAACACTTTGAATGTGACATGATGTGTATGCATTAGGTCGTATTTGATATATTCTTCTTATCTTGTCATGGTGTTACCTTTTTTTTAGTTTTTAGTTTATTTGCACATTGTTGGAAGAAGAGAAAAACAAAGAATAAATATAAATCAGCTACTTTGGGCCTCATATGGCTTCATACAAATATCAGAATCAGCACAAACATTGCTCCAAACTTTTATTTTGAAGGACATATCATGCACAATCTGTGTTTTAAATGGTTAAGAAATTGTTTTGTCAGAGGCGATTCTAGAGGTTGTTGGGGCCCCGGGCAAAAATTCATTGGGGGGCCCCTCCAACCAGCATTCATCACCATTACAGAATTTGTGCCAGTTTTTCCCAGTGTTCACTCTTAACCTCTTTCTTGTTTCACTCCCACAAGATTTTCCTCTTATGAATTTTAATGACAAACGTTGGTTTTAAAAGCAAAAATGCATGCAACAGCCAGCACGGCAACGAGAGAGAATACACATTTGATGGGGCCCCCTTAGAGGAGGTTTCCCTCTGTCATTGAGAAATGTGCACATCACTCTCTCGCTGCTGGGCCTGATGAAAGAGCCTCAGTTATCTTCCTGTCTGGTTTGTTGTTTTTCCTACTGAAGTTCATATATGTTTGATTATTTCAGTTAATTAAACATTTGTTTGACTGATTATCTTTGGGGGCCTCCATCTTGGTTCCCAGCCCTGAACCAGGTGGTAACAGATGCATATACCGTTTATAAACATGTGAAAAATAGGAAATTACTTTTTCTTTTAAGTAGGATCAGTGAAGGAGAACTCTGACCTAACGCTTACCCTGCCTTCCCGACATCATGGAAAATCACTTTCAAAGTGGGGCTGATAAACAAACATTCTTTTTTTTGGAACGTTTCAGGACTTGTTGGCATACCTGTGATTCAGGTTTTCATAAATCGACTTAAAATGTGACTACAGGCAGGTTCTCTGGTGTCTTGTTGGAGCACACAGAAAGCAACAGGGCCTCTAAGGGAAAAGGGGATTTAACTCCCCTGCATCTTGAAGTTTTCTTCCACACATATCACCTGCTGTAACTTTCCAACCATGAGACCCTGAGGCTTCACTTTCACATCACTCTTCACGGTTTTAATTAAATGGGTTTTGATTGCAAGCATCACTCCGCTCAGGTGTGCCATCACGATGCATGTCTGAAAATTAGATTTTTATTTTGTACACAGATTTGGTGATGGTAGATAGATGTGAGGATATCAACTTATGGAGCAGACAAACTCCATGAAGATGAAACAGAGTCTCGTTTTCTGCACATTTTTATTATCAGGTGACATACGGCAGGAAACAGAGGAAATGGATGGGGGGAGGGCGGGGCCTCAGCAGTGATGTTGACTTGTTTACAGTCACTGCATCATCCATCAGGCAACAGGTCCAGGCTTGGCATGACTTCCCAGAGTGCACAGATGCTTAATGGCATGACAGGTTGTGTCCAGGCTCAGAGGCCACAAACCGAAACGCCTCTGGCTGCAGGACGCAAACAGCTAGACGGCCTCAGGACGCCAAGAGCACTCTGAATTCAGGGGCGACGCGGCGTGAGACGCTACTTGATGGTGAACAGAGGTTAGAAGAGAGACTTGTATTTGTACCTTTATTTTGGAAAGCCTAACCAAACGCCTTTTGTTCACATGCAGATATTTAAAGAGAGGGAGCAGAACGGCTGCAGGGACTCAGGTTGGGAATCAAGTCCTGGTGCGGATCAAGTTATTGGAGTTGGGTCTGGTTGGTTGAGAAATGCCAACGTGCCCTTGAACAAGACAAAGAACCCCCAACTGCTTCAGGTACTGTTGCATCCCCCCCTCACTCTGACATCCCTCCATGTGTGCAGGTCCATAGGATCCTGTTTGTGCACGCTTGTATTCTTAATTAACCTTTGTTTACTCTGCTGCAGAGACTAACTTATAACAAAGATATCGTTTTATTTTCTTGACTTTTTGCATTATTTTTAATTGGTTGCACAAGCTAGTTTTTTATCTTTTGGGGCATGGACACAGATCTACATGATCTAAAGTATGATGTGTATGTTCTCATCCTAAACCCTAGATGTTTCCAGGCAGTCTGACGGACTTCTTTTGTTGTCCACCTCTGCAAATATCTAATATTTGTTCTGCCTGTGTGTTCAACATTAATGTTATTCCTCTCTTCAGTACTTCAGCCTCTCCATTCAGGATATCTTGTGAAAGGCTGCCGCTGCAGGGTGCGCCAGAGTGCGATGACAGCTCCCTGAAAATGAAGCCGACACATCTTGAAGAGCTTGATTTGGTATGCAGAAGAGTTTTCTTCATTTCTAAATATTGCAGCTTATCTTGTTGATTTAATTATTTAATTATATAAGATTATTGATTTGTAGGGTGGTCCTGCTCTTTTTCCTTTGTGGTTAATTTTAAAGTCAGTTCAGTCAACAGGTACCAAACTTTGGAAAATTCCAACACTTTATTTTCTTGGGCCATCATTTTGGGGAATTTTTCCACTTTCCCAATAAGTCATGGTCTTCTCTTCAGACCCTGACCTGGACCTTTTTCTGACACGACAACCTCTGGGACTTTGTTTCAGTGTGTAGGTACGATGTGCTTCATACTAGTTACTTCAATGGTGTTATTACAATTGCCATATGTAACCTCTACACCAGCAACCCTTGAAATTGAGCCCATTTTGCCCTGAAACGATCCACATCAATACTTCCTTAATAGCTTCTATTATTAAACACCACTACAACATACTGTAGGAACAGCACATGATGTTCTTTGTTTAACGGAGGGGAAATAAATCCAAGACATTTGATCACCATTCATCAACACACAACATGTTGGAGATGAGTATTTGTTAGTCGAGATTTGTTTTCTGTTGTAGGGATCAGGCGGTTGGCAGAGTGCGCCGAGAGGCTCACTTTGCAACAGAGCAACCTCGGGGTGAGGGTGTAAGCTGAGACGCTATTGGTCGATATTTGGCGACAATGGAGATAAATTGGGCCCCCCTCTTGGGATCTACAAAAAGCCAAGTTTGGCCTTTTGCTGCTGTGTTTTTTTTCTTTTATCCCAGACACATCTCTGCAAATAGCTCCAAGAAAAGAAAACCTGTTTGAGGAAAAAAAAAAAAAAAAAAAAAAGCAATGTGCTTGTAAAATGACACCAGTTTGAGTCATGGCGATGGCCGACATGACGTGTGGATTGCCGTCTGTAGAGATTATTATTTTGGGTCAAACTTGCTTTCTCTGCCATATTGTCCGGTGAAGCGGGACAAGCCAGGCCACAAAGAGCGAGCATATGCCTGCCTTTCCCTCTGCTGCCGCCCCTGACATGTGTTACTTCCTGCACACTCCAGCCCACCTGCTCTGCAAAAGCCTTTTTACTTTACTATGAATACCAGACTGCTGCCATAGTAAATGCACAAAGTGTCAGTCTGCAGAGATCAGTCGTATCCAGGATGGTAAGCAGACAGTTCAAATGTTTCACTACACAGCTGTAATGTCTACTGACCTCTAATGCTTATGTCAGCATTTTTTTAGAGTCACATTTGAAAGTTATGAAACAACACAACTGCCCACGGATTCAGAGTAGAGCACATGGACAAAAAATATTAATGGACAAAGCCTGAGTGAAATCACAAATCTGTTACAGAAAGGGGCTTTGGAGTCCCATGGATGGTCATCGCCATGGCGTAAATGCTGTCTCAACCTAACGACACAAAAGCTATTTTAAAAATTAAAAGTTCTATTTTGTTCAAAGCCTTTAATAGGTTCAGTCAGGAACATCCTCGTCATACCCTTGGCCTAAAAGGCTCCCCCTGTAAAATGCTCCCTGGGTTAGCTGAACAGCATGTCAATGGCAAATGGTGAAAGGACTTGAGCTTGTATAGCACTTTTCTAGTCTTTGGACGACTCAAAGTGCAGGTCACACCTCCCACTGCCACCTCTATCAGCATGTCACGGCTTTCCAAGAGGTGCAATTCTAAACCCCCCTACAAGTGTGAACCAAAGGCTTTCAGGCCATAAAGGAGGATGTTTGTGGTGGTGGTGGAGGCAAAGCTTCCAGAGCAGCGGCTCCATGTGAGCTCTGGTTCAGCATGGCATCAGTGAGAAGGAAGTCGTGTTTAAATGGACCGCCTTGAAGTTAAACCAATTGTGATGCAATGATTCAATCAACAGGCTGGGTTGTTGGGATTCCATATCCTATGAGCTAGTGCGAAATTACATTTCTTGAAAGGTCTTTGCTTTATGATGTTCATGCATTGACACGAGAGATTCCTCAGCATCAGGTAAGAGGGCGGGGTTAGCTACAGCATCACAGTGGTCGGTGTGTTGAAGTATTACTTGACCTACCTAGGCCGACACTATGGCAGCCGTTCCTGTTATCTACTAAAACAAGCTGCACAAGCCTTAAACCGGCCCCAACACCAGCTGACATGTAATTATCCGGTGCTTTACAGTCCTATCTGTTTGCCTTATCGATCATCCATCGATCCGAGAAAAGCCAACTCCATACGCTGTTGATCACAAGCAGGGGGATTCATGGACGTTTATTGTGTTATACGGTGATCGACCTGTGGTCACGCGGCCCTGCCTCCACCATCAGGCCGCGGAGAGAAACAAATACTGCCCTTGCTGACACATCTCTCAGTGCCGTCCTGACAGGCTCATAAAATCCCTCTGATATCCTCCTGCCTGCGAGAGGGGATTCATTTTTTTCTAGGGATTCATCCACAGGGGGAGAAATTAAGATTAATGGCTTCCTCTTCTCTGCTACAGTTTGCAATTGTCTTTGCGAGGGGGGAAAGTTGGCAGTCAGGCGTTGATATATATGCAAATGTGACCTGGAAGTGCATTGATGGGGTGCTCACAAACTGATGTGTTTAGTCCCAGGTAAGGTGTAAAAGCAGAGCGCAGGAGCCAACGTTAAAATATAATAAAAAAAAAAATAGGTCAAGGGCACTGGAAGGCACATTATCGACGGTTTATCATGCAGATCAGGAAAACGCATTTCTGTTCTTGAACTCCAGGGGGGGCTCATGTCCTGACCCACACACAGGTTTGTGGAGCTGAAACAGCTTCAGGCGTGGGGAGTTTTGTGGCGAGTTTTTTCAGAGGAGAAGGGACAGACATGAGTCACCCGTCGACAGCCTGCAGCGGTCTGTTTCGAATCCAGACTCGGTCTCAGTGCGGCTTCTTGTCCCTGAAAATCATTCTGACCTTTTCAACAAAAAATTCAACTCTACACCGTCCAGCAGACTCGAGAAAACAACACTGAGGTTCTGTGCTATGCAGTGTGCTGCAGGCGGAGGAAGACGCATGTGGTGTACCAATGGAGGGCTATAGTAAAGTGGCTTGCTGATGGTTTTGATTTTTTTTCAATATGGTGCACATTCACCCCAAACATTAGCCTAGCTTCTGTACAGCACTCTGGCCCTTCTCTCTTTAAAGCTGACCGGCATCTCCTGTGGCTACCTACCATTGACAACCTCTCTCCAAAAAAACACAACTATGTCTTTGAAGAAACAATATGTTCATTTTTCATCTTAGGAAGTTGATCTGATAGCACAACAACTTTCAACAGGTAGAGTAGCGTCTCTCCCATGTCCACAGATTGCCCCTGGTTGCCTGCTTCAAACGCCATGTGAGTCTGACAGCGAGCCGGGGTTCTGTTGCGATAAGTTAAGAAGAGAACAAGATAGAGTGACGGAGGAAGAAGCAGAGTGAACATCCTGACAGATATTATTGATAACAGATTCAGATATCGTTGTCTTGTGTTTAGCAGCTTTAGCGGGTGTAGAAAGTCATCTAACCCAAGATATGTCTCAGGCTTGCAAACAAAAAAACTCCATCTCATGCCAAACATTTTCTCGACAACGGACAGTAGACACTAGCAGAGTCATATCTGGTCATATAGTTTTAGTTTGTGTGTCATACATACACCATAAATTAAAAACGTTCCCGGATCAGAATGCACTAGAAAAGCTATTTTCATTGTCACGAAACAAAAAGAGAAAGCAAGAAGTCAAACTAATTAAACAGAATATCCTGTCTTCTTTTTCCAAGCTTTTGAAACAAAATTAGCAAATTTAAACATAACAAACTTAAACAGCCATTCCAGTTTCTGCACATCTGTCCGCCCCCAATATTTCAGATTTTACTTCATGAAACAATAATTCTCTTAAATCATCAGATCAACTTCGTCCAACTCACACATCTCACAAAGTCTGTTTTCTAATGGAGTATTTTTTGAATATAACTAAGCCTTGTCAATTGACGTTGGCTATACTCAACACTGATCTTCTGCACGTTTTCGATAAGTGGGAGTAGTAGGGGACGCGTTTTACGACAGTGCAGTTGCACTCAGAAACCTTCAGCCGGCGCCAAAGTGCACCAAACTGTATTCCTACATATTGTTGCTTTAATGAAAAAGCTGCTAAGGAAAGTTGTTTTCTGTCACACCAATATGGACGTGAGCGCTTGATGGGTATCAGTCATTTAAGAGAGATGGTTCAGTGGTTTTTGATTTTTTGAACCCTAACCCTAACTAAATGAATTGGAAGTTCTATTTTCACAGACAAGGAGAAAAACAACTCCCTACAAGGCTTGCAAGGGGTCAAAGTACAATTTGAATTAAAGAGATAGCTATAGTTAAAATTTTCAGTTCAACATGCCAGTCTCATTTCGTTGCACAGATGTTTTAAACCTTCTGCAATGAAACAAAATGTGTTGTTATGTTTAAGTTCATTGCGTTAAAGAGTGTACGTCTCAGGTTCAGTCATTTTCCATCAGGTAGGTATCAGCGTTCCTTCAACCACAGGCGGACATATTTTTGTTGAAAGCACATTTCCTCTGTGATCAGTTTCTCCAAACTTGGACAGCTCCAAATTAACAGCAAACTGCAGCTGGAAAGCCACCAGTTTAGAAGCAGTTGGCTCCTGTCCTGCCGTCATGAAGCCAAGTAGATTATTGACTCTTAAATCATTACACTCCAGAA
The DNA here is from genome assembly GCF_963930695.1 of Labrus bergylta. Classification (NCBI taxonomy): domain Eukaryota; kingdom Metazoa; phylum Chordata; class Actinopteri; order Labriformes; family Labridae; genus Labrus; species Labrus bergylta. The sequence goes on along the minus strand of NC_089210.1, from coordinate 3,235,397 downwards.
ATAAAACAAGAAGAAAACAATCTGCCACCTCTATCTGTTTATTATCGCTTCCTAACAGGCCTAATTAGGAGTTATACAGTATGACTTACATTATAAAAGAGGGCAGGTAAAAGGAGGCACGGCCCCACAAAGAGGAACTTCAATCAAATACTGAACCTTCAAACTCTGGCTCATATAGATTTATATTGCTCTAATGAAGCGGCTTCAAATGTTAATGTTAAATATCTTTGTTTTCTGCAATTAATAGTTAACCAGAACAGGGAACAATCATGCTTCAGACAACTGGACCCAGTGTGAGTGCGCCCTTAGTCCCAATGAAGGCAGGTTTTAAGGCTACACATAAGGACCCATCTTATTAAAATAGACCTTTAATGTAAAGGCTTTATATGTGACTTTTTGATCCAGCAGATGTCGCCCTTGAGCACCAGCATGAAACCAAATGCGCTGCATTGTTGTGCTAGCATGCTAATGCTAGCAATCTTTATTATGCTGGTATCTTCACACTGCATGTAAATTTACCTGAAATGATCGTGATCTAGAAACACAGTTAAGCAGTGAGTACAGTATGTTATTCTTCTTTTCTCTAGTCCCTCAATTAAACAACTTTTATACGTGAGGGGAGGAGTCAGCCGGCCGTCCGGGCGATGTAAACAAACTGAAGATAGGACTCTGAAAACTCTGAAAACATCACAGACAATGGGACTCGGGTGTTACACCCATTGTAGACAGTCATGACTCACAGAGTTATTTTCAGAGGAGATACTTGATTTATATTATGTTTAAGTGTGAAAAATCAAATATAAAGTCTTTAACAAACGCACATTAGAGACTGTCAGCCAACACATCAGGAGATACAGGAAAAATAATTACAGAAATGCGAAAGACTTAGTTTAACTATGAACTTTGCTGCAGTAACATGTTTTTGTGAATGTAGTCAGGAAGCTCTGAAGACTGCAGAAAGTCTGTTCCCTGTCTTTTTTTTTTCAAATGGATGCTTTCTGGTAAGTTTCCGTCTCTTAAGGTATCAGTCTGAGTCTGTCAGTGACAAGAAAAGCACTTTTTGTTGCATGCATTTGCCAGAAAAAGACTGTGTTGCAGCTATTACAGCTGCAGGCTGCATCAAGTTAATTGAGCATTTCCAAAAACTATTCACCTTATAAGCCATTTAGTCCCCAAAATATGCAAACAATAATAAGGCCTACAGGTTAAAAACAATCTGCCTGAATTAGCCTTTAATACGCCCATGCATGGACAATATGTACTGTGACTAAATGACTTCCCAAACATTCTTACATTCTGTATCTTCCCAGACACACCTGGCTAATGTTTCCAGAGATTACAGGAAGAAAAAAAGGCGAGCACTGATTCTGCTTGTCCCAGAGAGCATTTCAAGGACAAACCTGTTGATGGGAGCTGCAGCATCACAGACAAGACGCGGAGCAGAAAACGAGAGACGCCAAAAAAAGACTGAGAAGAGAATGAGTTGATAAATTGAAAGCTTCTCTGGGGTGAGAGAGTGAGGAGGGATGATGCATCACACGGTTGGGGTTGAAAAAAAAAAAGAGGCTGTAGTACGTTGAGAGTTGTAAGGCGGCCGGCGCTCCATCAGCAGAGGGAGGGAAATAAATGGGAGGGGTGGAGGGAGGGAAAGCGAGAGGGAGGGAGGGAGGGAGGGAGGGAGAATGAGAGGATAAATCCTTACTACATAATGATTAGAGCTCACAAGCCCTTCCTGTGACACCGAGTGGAGGAATCAGGATTACAGCCGGTCAGAGAAGCCAGAGTGAGAGAGCTCTGCTGATGAAGGAAGGAGGGGCACAGGTAGGACGAGAAACAAACAGGACAACAAGTGCAGTCTACCGAAGACTACTACAAAACAAGGCGTGTTTCAAGGGGAAGCATTCCAGAAGATACAAACTCAAACCAGAGGCTGATTCACATCTGTCCGCCCTGTCCCGACCATCTGTCACCGGCCACTGATACCCTCGTTTCCAGGCGGCTGGATCACATCTTCACGTCTTGTTTTTTTCATGGAGCGGACACAAAAGCGCGGCTCAAATCAGAGGAGGAGGGCGAAGACGGGAGGCTGGGAGAGGAAGACGAGGGTCACCCTGCAGAATCTGTGATTGATGGGACTCACAGTGGTGGACAGGTGTCTCAGCCAAAGATGGAGTACTTGTGTACTAAAAAAAACAAACTGAAGAGCTGAATGTTTAAGGATTTTGTTGTTGCTGTTTTTTTTTTTTGTTTTTTTTTCAAGCACTGATAAATAACACGCTGTAAGTTTTTCTGGCAGCTTTTTCTGAAGACTCATTCTCCAGCCAAGAGAGGATTTATCTTTTTTCTTTCCCCAGAGGTGAGCAGCTGCTGAAGAACCCCCTTAAAAGAAAAAAAAAGACAAATACTCCGTGGGCAAAAAAAATACGCACACTCACAGGCTTCACCTCAAAGCATTCTGGGACAGCTTACCTGAAAAGCCTCTTCTGATGGAGCCGTCTCAACTTTAACTCTTTTGGGAACACAAGTGTAGCAGCCACCATTTGTTCATTTGTTTTCTTTTACCTTTTTCCTTCTTCTCCTTAAGCCGCTCACTTCGAACTCCCTCCATCACTCGTCCATCCTCCTCTTCTTCTACTTCTCCCCCCCCTCCCTCCCCTCCCTTTTTTTTTCACCAGCGAGTGATAATGTGACCTTCTGCCAAAGTGCTGGAAACCATGCCACCGTCGCAGCGGGCTCCTCTGTTGCTGCCACTGAAATAGACTCAAACAAGTGCAGGAGAGGAAGAGGGGACGGGAGGAGGGAGAGGAGAGGAAAAAGAAGAGAAGAAGAAGAGGGCCAAAAGAGGAGAGAGAGAAAAAGGGAAGAGAAAGGAGAGGGGAGGGGAGGGGGGGTAAAAAAAAAAAAAGAAAGAAAGAAAGAAGAAAAAACGGGAACAGGACAGCTGAAGCTGAGGACACGGGATGAGTGGTGACGAGCCAGGGCTGGATGTGGATTGCCGACACAGGTAACGGATCACCTTCATGTGTCACTTGAGACTTCACAACACACGATCACATTTTCTATCTGCTTGATCACCATTAACGGTCCAAAGATGCTCTTTTTTTAACTTGTGTTACAAAGTCTGGAAATGCTTTCTGCTTCCCTCTGTTGTGTTTTGGAGGTGTGTTTGAGTTTTAAAGTCCCCCCCTCACCACCCCTCCCCCACCCCCTCTCTAACTGTCAATAGAGAAATTATCAGAGCAGAGAGAATCACATCAAAAGCAGGATTTGACAGCATCCTTGTTGGGGGAGGGGGGGGAGTCAAACGGCACACTTGTGTTTTGGTTGTAGGTGTAGGTGTGTGTGTTGTGGTTGTAACTGTTGCTTTAACTCACTGAGCTGCTGGCGGGATTAAACAGAGCAGATCGATGCGTCATTGTAAATAGTTAGAGCAGCTGAGAGGGGGCTTTGATACCTGCCTACCGGACCCAGCATGCCATCACTGCTGCTGTTTGCTGCTGCTGCTGCTGCTGCTGCTGCATGGGAAATTGAACTGTCACTGAAGAGCGACTTTCGAGGATGTGAGAGAATGAGAGGCTCCTGTAATTATTGAAGGATCCATTCCCCACTTTTACTCCTTGAATACAGAACAGTCCTTTTTTTTTGGGGGGGGGGGGGGGGGGGGGGGAGAACGAGACCTGAATTTGTGAAACTGAAAGCTCAGTTTACCAAGTCAGTTATAGAAATGCTAAAAGTTTACAACACCTAGAGCACAGAATCAGAAGATTCTGTCACTGATCAACTTGGTAAAAATGTACATGACCTTTCAAGGAGAATACCTGGCTGCATTTTTAACCCTTTTAATCTTGTTTTCAACATGTTTATTTTCGTTTGCCTGCTTCATCCAGCATCATGGAACAAGCTGTAATGGCTGAAAAGTCATCCATAAAGGAAGATTTGCATGATTAAAGTATGACGACTGAAGTTTTTTTATGCCACTTAAAGGCTCAGATTTGACTTCTTATTCGTCAAGGAAAGAATTCCTATAGTGGTAGGTTGTTTTGTTGAGCTACAGGTATTATTTTTTATTGAGAAAAAGCCATTAATTTCGCTTTTTTTAGAGCCACCATTGACAATTTGTTCTCCTACAAGACAGGAGTTGCTTGTCTACCTGCTAGATTGTGTATTTTGGGTTATTGGGTATCACCCAAATATCATGGCAAAACACTAAAAACACAAAGTTGCACATAAACCCCAAATTAAAATTCCACTAAGGTAGGGTTGGTTGAGCAAATCCCTTTTCCTGCCATGTAAAATGTATTTGTTTTTCAATGAGTGTTGTGGCATTAAAGTTCATTTTCTGCTCATAATCAAAAGGAATCTTTTTTAATTAATTTGTCCTCGGAAATACTTCCTCTAATGATGCCAGACGATCTTATCAACCAATCTGAGCAGGTTAAAAATCAGCCCTTTTAGATGTTCTTTAATTGAGGTAGCTGGCCTCAAAGATTAGCATGAGTCCATTACAGCCTGTTATTTGGGAAATTTCTTAAAATAACAACTGGAGCATTAACAAAGTTATTGTATGTGTTCGTCATTTAAACCCCAAAATATGTGTCAAAAGTGAGAAGTAGGATCCAAAGAAGGGGCCAGGCTAAAATAAAAGATATCCCCTCTTAGGTTAACCCAGAGAAACGATCACACACAAAGGCAATAAATCAACAGATAACAGAGAACAAGAGCAGCGGAGCAGAGCGAGAACAAAGCCATATTTCATATTAACACTTCCACAAGATCAGCCCGAATCGTCTGCTGCAATGTGTAATAACGTGCAGAAGCAGCTGCTTATCAGCGACGTGTTTCCTCATTACAAAGTGTCAAGAATCCGTCTGAACACAGGGGCCGAGTCATCCATAACACTCGAATGGATCCGACTGAACCACGGCCTCGCTTCATCTCAGAGCGTTGCTTCCATTGCACTCAAACGCCTGTTGCCCTAAAACTTGTTGGGTAGGATGGAGGGAGTGAAAATGGCTTTTAATGACCAGAGGGTCACGTGTCAGAAGACGGTACAGGGTTGTGTATTTGATTGGTATATCTCAGAGGTGACAGGGATGAGGTTAGACAAAAAAAATCCACTGGGACCGGTCTTGTAGATCAACTTTGCTTCTCATCAAGAAGTCTGTTTCAAACCTCTTTTACTGGCGTCTATTGTTGAATTTAAAGGGGCAGTGTACCATTTCAGAACACAACTGTTGTTATAAAAATCTCTATTAAACCTCTTATCACTTTTAAGTTTCTAATAATTACCGATGGTATCAGATCACTGGACTGATTGGTGTACTTTTTGATACATCAATTCAGGTTGTACCAGAGAGGCTTGTAGTAACACAGGTGTCAATATCAGAACAATATATTCAATGATTGATTGCTAATTTATTAAGCTGTCGATCATCAAATGTTCTCTTAGATTTTCCTTAAGTTGGTTAATCAAATGGGTCACCACAACCAGGTTAGGACTTGCTGCATTCTGGCACTGGTTCCTTCCGACTCATGATGATGATCCCACCACAGGTTTTACTGTGTGTGTGTGTGTGTGTGTGCGTTTTTAAAGCCGTGAAGAGTTCAACAAAGGAGTAATGTTCCCGTCTTAGATTTGTCTATTTTTACAGTTTCTTTAAGTCTGAGGAGATTTGTCAAAATCAAGCAGAGAGAAAGGATTTCATGCTGTGAACTACTTTCTTCTTCTTCTTCTTCTTTTTTTTCTCGTCAGTCTTTTCAACAGACTAAGGACGAGAAATCAAGTTGTTTTGATTTTATTTACCTAGATTGAAAGATGTCAAGACTTTCTCTAACCCAAACACTAAGAATGAAATTGCATATGTGGTACTTAAAGCCTAATATATACTAAGTTTTTAAGTTATAATAAGAGCCACTCATTTTTGCGGTTTAGTCATAAAACAAATCAGGGATCAGAAAGTGTCATAAAATGTCCCTTATAGGTTTACACTTTGGACAAAGTCATCCACCCTGCAGGTGTAGGTTTAACTCTGCAGATAAAATGTTTTTTTTTCTTTCCACCAGTTCCACCTGAGGATGAATAAGAGTGTGGAATGAGATGCTGTGAACAGTGCGGCACCAGTTAGGCAGGTGAAAAATGGCTGTTCATTATGTTATGCCAACCATATCTAGCTTCAGTAATTGGATGTACTGGTATGCATGCGTGTGAAATAAGACCGTTTGTACAGTATGTGCACGCGTGTGAAAGTGTGTGCCAAGGCAACTGTACACGTATACTCACACACACACATACACAAAAACACTGCAGGTGAGGCCAACACACTGACAGCCATGATGGAGGAATCTTCTATACTGGATGTCAGGCTGAGGTCCGACACTGATCAATAACACGACTGATATATTGTCTGATTAAGTAGATTTATTTTAGTTTAAACAGATGCTCTACTAATCCCCCTGCTCCCCTCCTTACTGCTATCACACACACACACACACACACACACACACACACGTTTGTTTTCCATCCATGTGAGGTCCGAATGCAAATACTGACAAAGTGAGGACCGTCCTCCCATCTTTAAACTGTCCTCACATTTAGGGTTTACTTGTCTGTCCTTACAAAGGTATTTGTCCAGGTAAATATTAGAAAATGCTTTTTAGTATTCTACTCTTCAAGTCTTGTTCCTAAAATTGTCCATCAGACTAATCGGATTTAGATTAATAGAAACAGAACAGAAATTGTTATTTGTACATAATCCTGTTAAAGTTGGCTAAAAATAGAAACTATAGTAGCTTCAGCGTTTATTCTTTTTGCAGCAAAAAGCTAAGACTCTCATCTTTCGGGTCATCCAAAGGTCAGTTGTTGATGACATCATTATGTTACATTTGGTAGGATGGAGGGAGGTCACAATACCAGATATTTAAACTTAGATATAACACTAGTTAATAATCAAACAAAAAGTACACAGTTTTCGATACCATGGAAACAATAAAAGAGAAGTCCTGTGCATCCAATATTGAGGTTAATTACTAGATTTTGCAGGCAAACCTCCTGCACACTGTCTAAATCACACTAATGCATCAGCAACGTTTAGACAGTGCTCTCTCTCATTGGTTAAAAATATTACAGAAGGTATGTTGTTTTTTAAAGCTTTTGTACTTTTCACGACTATCAATCAATAAAACAACAGACAGTTTTGTTTTAAAACACATGGTGTTCAAAAGATTCTTGTTTGTATGATCACGTTTCAATGGATCCAAAATAATAAAACTTTATAGCAAGAGCACAACTTACACAACTAACATTAACTTCAGGTTGAACAAGTTTTGGTGACTGAATTGTGACTTGAATCCTTTGAAAAAAACTCCAAGACATGACTTGTCAAGAAGAAGAATATTAATGAATGCTCTGTATTAGACTGCAAATAAAACAATTAAAATTCCTTTGAAACCTTCTAACAAAAATGATCATATTTCAAAAACTTAAATCTGTAAATAAATCAAATAACTTCCTGTGTGAAGCGTAAATATTTGGTGGGAGTTTCTACATTCCCAAGATTCTTCAGCTCAAGTTTTTTGTGTTTATTTGGACAAATTTGATCAAAAAAACATGTCCGATGTTTGTACGTGTATAGAAATATCAAAATATCAATGGCTGCATCATATTTAAAGTTAATTAATTAAACATTTACCTTGGGCGGTTCCTGGGGATGTAAGCTTTTGAAAATGTGCCAAGAAATGACTTTACAATAAGCAAAAGAAATGTTGGCATGGAGGAAGGTTTAGATGGTTAATGCATGTAATTAGTTACAGTTTGTAATGTAGGATTGTAGGGAGGTGAGTAGGTAGTAAACAGGCTTTTCAGACAGCACAAAGCAGCTGTCATCAGTCGTAACATTACATCCACAGGACATGTTCGTGCAGGAGGAGGCGTTGCTAATCTTACTTATATTTAGGAACAAAGCTCCTGCCCTACATCCAACCACGTCCCCTGTGAGTCTGTCCATCTTTTTTTTCTCCTTTTAGATCACAAGCCAAAAACGAAATTGCTTAACTGTGGCGTGCAGGCAGAGTCCTCATTTGCTGATCTGCTGTGTAATATCATGCTTTTGTCAGAGATGTGATCCATTTGCAATCGTTTTAATGTTCCAAAAAATCCATCGTCATGACAGGGGTCTCCCTGAAAACACAACATTTCAACAGAGGACATTGCCCTCTTATGTCATTAGTGTTGTAGTACTTGAAATCGGTCTTGAAACTATTTGAAGGTCTCGTCTCGGAATCGAAAGCATTCTTTGTCTCGAACTGGTTAATTTTAGATCAAGATCACTTAAGACCACTGATTGGCTTTTTCTCCACGTCATTATCCTTTGATTCTAAGGAACATGCCCCTTTTTAAAAGAACAATTAACTTTAATTCATTCATAATTAGATTTTTATCCCCCGGTTACGTCAGCAACCTTATCGGTTACAGTCTAAGTGAGTGACACGCTCGCTGTACAAAAAATGATGATTTTTCATATAATATTTCTGGTCTTGGTCTTAACTTGGTCTTGATCACTAAATGTCTTGGTCTTGCCCTGGTCTTGTCTTGGTCTTGTCTTGGTCTTGCCTTGGTCTTGTCTTGGTCTTGTCTTGGTCTTGTCTTGGTCTTGCCCTGGTCTTGTCTTGGTCTTGCCTTGGTCTTGCCTTGGTCTTGCCTTGGTCTTGTCTTGGTCTTGACTTGGTCTTGACTTGGTCTCGGAGTACTACGGTCTTGGTCTTGTCTTGGTCTTGGTCTTGCCTTGGTCTTGATCACTAAATGTCTTGGTCTTGTCTTGGTCTTGTCTTGGTCTTGTCTTGGTCTTGCCTTGGTCTTGACTTGGTCTCGGAGTACTACAGTCTTGGGTATGTCTTGGTCTCGGTAAGTGTGGTCTTGACCTCAACACTAGCTTACATATATGTAACCTTTATCACCTTATGAAAACAGTAAAGTCAGAAAAAGCATTATTGATCTGTAACCGTCCATGGGAATGCTTGGAGAAAAGTAAAAAAAAAAAAACACCCGTTGCGCTATAATCTTTTCTTCAATGGACCATGACAAAATATTGATTGGGTCATAATATTAAGTGATTGTGACAAGTTGTAAAGAAACCCCATTGGGCTAAGATCATGTGATTGACGTTTTTCTGTACATCTTTTTCATTCAATTTCATAGACCGAAGTGGTCAAGAAGAATTGTTATTAAGAAAAAAAAAGGTGCCACGCATCCTCATTCAAAAGTTACCATACAAAAGGTAGCACCAAAGGCAGGACACAAAATAACAAACAAGGTAGCACACAGGGTATCATATAGGTTGGCGTACAGAGAAGGATGATACAGAAACTGTTGAACATTATGGACAATAACATGCATCCCTTACACAGTCTTGTGTGTGAACAAAAGAGTGTTTTTAGTGGGAGGCTACGGCAACTAAGCTGCAAAAAGGACAGATTTAAAAATACTTTTTTACCTACTGCAATTGCACTTTATAACGACTCCCCTTTAAGTTAGGACAGAAGACATTTAAACTTTTAAACTTTAGCCTGAGCTGCATATATCAAACTGTATTTTGCACCTGTATATTTGCACACTTGACTGCTTTTTTATAATAATTCTTTGTTTATCTATCATACTATGCACTGGCAGAGCTAGTATGTTGTACCGTTATCTATGAGTAACAGCTACTTATGCACATGGACCATCCATACCACTTTTTTATCCTGGCTATGTGGGCTCATGTTTTTTTGTATGGGTGGGATATGTATGTATATATGTGTTGTGTTGTGTGTTTGTATATATGTGTTGTGTTGTGTGTTTGTATATATGTGTTGTGTTGTGTGTTTGTATATATGTGTTGTGTTGTGTGTTTGTATATATGTGTTGTGTTGTGTGTTTGTATATATGTGTTGTGTTGTGTGTTTGTATATATGTGTTGTGTTGTGTGTTTGTATATATGTGTTGTGTTGTGTGTATATATGTGTTGTGTTGTGTGTTTGTATATATGTGTTGTGTTGTGTGTTTGTATATATGTGTTGTGTTGTGTGTTTGTATATATGTGTTGTGTTGTGTTTGTATATATGTGTTGTGTTGTGTGTTTGTATATATGTGTTGTGTTGTGTGTTTGTATATATGTGTTGTGTTGTGTGTTTGTATATATGTGTTGTGTTGTGTGTATGTATATATGTGTTGTGTTGTGTGTTTGTATGTATGCTGGCTGCTGGAACACCTACATTTCCCTGCTGGGATGAATAAAGTATATCTTATCTTATTTATCTTCTCTTATACAGGCAAGGGGGCGTTCAGATCAGTACATAAGGAAACATACAAGGCAGCATACAGATAAAGTAGTTTCTTTGAGAATCATATAGTGTCTTGGATAAGTCCAAATCTGATCATGTTTAAGTGAGTTTTATATGAATTATAGAGTATTAAATATAAATGGTAGAGGTACACACAGTGAATAAGAACAGCCGGAGTAACCACTGGTTGTAGTTGGAAACATGAGCAGAGAGCAGCCGTTTGATTGAGAAGGGATCTTTAGCAAATGCCCAACAAAAACATGTCATTACTATAGAAGCTAAAACAAACCATTAGGATGATTAATCTATTTTTAGGGTTCTTTAGTAAATTGAGGGGCGCTGTGTGCGGTTGCATGTGAGCTTTGAGTATCTTGGCGTGTATTTGTAGCCAGCGGGCGGGCAGAAATGACCTCTGGGGTTTTATATCTCATGGTAAGCGGCTGCTTTGTCAGCTGTCCAGCTCTTCCACTAACACTTTGAAGCGATCTGCTTAATCAATCGTTAAAAAAATCAGACCTCACGCCATCTTCACCGTCACTGCAGACGGAACGAGGAGAAGGAGGCTGACAGGACACGGGAAAGACAGCAGGAGGGGAAACAAGAGATGGGGGAATGGGACAAAGAGATTAGACAACACAACAACAACAAAAAAAAAAAACAAGCAACCATGCTTGACAACTGTTTCAAATGGATATTGCACTGATTGACAGCCAGTCACGAGCAAGCAAAGGCAGTAAAACATTTACTGCAGGGGGAGTGGCACAGGCTGCAGGATATCTGAGCAATTCATCCAAGGTCATGAGAGAGGAGTAGTAAATTCCCCTTCAAATCAGGCATAGCTGCATCACCAGGTGACCCTTTTTCCCGCCAATTTATTGACACCTGACAGGGCCACTTTTACATTTTCAAGCACAGATTGTGTGTCGCGATACGGCAGGTGCACGAGTCCTGGGGGGGGCCGCTCTCATACTATGCGATCTATCTGATGAGATCTTAAACTCAGGGCAGGAGAACTCTGACAGGAATGCGTTGCTCTCTCTCTCTTTCCAAAGTTTATGGCTGTGCTCACGGGCACAACAGAGACTAGAGGCCCATTTATATTCATGGCGCACCTCATCTTACGTCCTGTCCCTGTTGAGAGGGGAAAACTGACACGCCATGGGCTAAGGGAGCGGGGGTGGAGGGGGGGGGGGCTGTCTCTCCTCTCTTGTCATTCTTCTGCCTCTTGTGGATACTGACACTAACCTGTGCATGTGTAGCATGCGTGGGTGCATGTGCAATTTGTATAACGGGGAAATTGATTAGCCTAATTGCTTCTATTCAAAGCTGCATGTGTACTGCTTAATTTTTCACAATTAGCCCTAAGCTGCGACACGGTGGGGAGGGTCCCCATGAAGGGTGGCGATAACCTCACAAAACCAAGCCTGCAAAGTGAGTTCAGATTGAGGAGCAGGTTGACTTTGCGTGATAAATCCAAAGAAACAAGGCTGGACGACCTGCACAACAGCCTAACTATAAGTGACACAGGGCTTCCTGGTGGCTCAGTTGGTAGCAGCAGCTTGTAACTGTGACATCGCTAAGGTTTTTTTTTTTTCCTCACATTTTCTCCCACCCCTTCCAGAGCCTCTTGTCACTCTCCACTGACACCGAACAAACACAGCCAAAAATGCTCAGCAGACCTGGAAAGATAGCGCAAATAACAGACGACACACTCTGGGCACCAGGCCTGGTTTCAGGAGCTGCATAAACACCCTGCCCCCGAAAAAATGAAGAATTGTTTTCACTTACTGTTGCAGCAAAGATCAATACATCATCTACAGAGAAAAATACAAAAAAGCCACAGTTGTTTATGACATGATCTGATTGCTTTCTATGGAGGGGTTTTACATTCTGAGCTGCAATTACAGAGATTCAGTCTGTGTCTCAGTTTTTAAGAGTTACACAACCTGCAAATTATCCAACCAGCAATACCAGCGAAAGATTCTATAGTACTGTACAAGAACACTGAGTATGTTTTTCTCGTTCCTTATTATTAGTTTTTGATTCCCTAAGACTAATAAAAACCTTCATCAAGATCAATAATCTGGCCAGAAGGTGTTCTTCTTCTCACCGTGGCCAGACTGATGAAAACTGAAATAAATGAGGAAACTCTTCCTCGATAAAGGTCGGGAAATTCAAAAGCGATATCCTTTTTCTTGCAAACGTTTCACCATCACTTGAGGCATTTGAACACAGTATCTCTTTTATTTATTTGCTGTGGTTGTACACAGAGGTGGACACAGTTAATCAAAACTGCTCCCTTGTGTCTTTCCTGGAGAGACAGGACAGACGGTGGACAGAGTCAGAAATCAGGGAGAATGAGAGTTGGGAATGACATGTGGGAAAGGAGCCATAAGTCGGACTGCAACCCGGGCCACCCCCATGGGGCGCATGCACCAACCACTGTGCCACCAGTGCCCCGTCACCTGTCCTTTGAACAGCATTGTCACCCCCCCAAAAATGAGCTATTGCTGTGATAGAATTCCAGTTAACGATGATGAAGTAACTACTTCCTGATTCTGATATTTCATAGTCTGAATGTATACTGTGTCCGGACTTAATGGAAGCAAGACAAGAACTTAAAAAATGCTCTTATTTTTTTTCATTGAGTCTGGATCAACCACTATGTATGCAACCACTGGCTGAAAAAGAAACTAACAACTGAAAAAACAACAATATCTGTACAAAGTGGTATATATCTTGCATCTTTGCATTGTACTTGTGATGGATTTGTCTATGGATAAACTTTCTTCAGTTTTGTTTGTGTTGAGTCATGTTCAGTTCAGAGTTCAGGATACATCAAATGAAAACATATCTGCATGATATTAAGGGTAAGCAGTGTGATTTGGGCTGAACTAGCCCTTTAAATTAATTGATTTGCACAGTTGGTTTGACTTTAAAAGCGCCTGCTCGGAAAGTATTAGCAGCAGGGACAGAAGAAGGAAACAATGTCAGAGCAATTTAATGCACTGATAGGAAAACACACACACACACACACACACATAGATGCAAAACACACAGGATAGATTAAAAACAAAGTGGTATGCTCATATGTGGATTAGAGCATGTGTATGTGTGTGTGTATGTCAGAGATCAGCGGTATGTGTGGGCAGTCGCCGAGTCAACAGGGAGAGCAGGCTTGTGACAGCTGGACCAGTGGCAGGGGTGAAGAGGGGGGTGGTCTGGTTCTGCACAGGCAACTACGGTTTCAGCTTAAACAGGGTCTTACACTGATCCCTGCTCTACATACAGATGTATGAAGCTGAGCGATGAGGTCGCCAAAGACTGAACAAGGACTTTTGTACTCCCGATGTCACCTGGCGATGCTGGTCTAAAGCCAGGTCGACCCGCGAGGTCAAAGTAGCAATACTAATATCGGTGTGCTGTGCCAAGGCCAGTAAGCCTCAGGTAAGCATCCATCCATGTGTTATAGCAAAATGGATTACATTTGCAATGCCATTGTAATCTCCAGCCTCCCAAAGATTATTACCCTCCAAACACTTGCACATACAATCTGTCCATTGTGGCTGCACGGTGAGCTGACAAAGCCAACACTGTCTGATTGAGCGTTGCACTCGCCATAAATGTGATAAACAAAATGGGAGAGAGATATATCAAACATCTGTCCAATGACGAGCAAGCACACGGGCCTGTCTCCTTGGATGATAAAACAAAATACTGCTCTGTATTTTTATCTTATTTGAGCTGCATTGATTCTTTCTTTCACTATCAAACAACTCAGACTATCTTTGATTGTTTTTAATGTAAAAAGACTCAAGCCTTATCATGTGTTCAAGGTTATCCTATACGCACACTGCTTGCGGGGGCTTTGCTCTGGATGGGATTTCAAAGACGGCACTGTAATAAAGCACAACTACATCGCTTTCCATCTGCTGTGGCATTTAAAACCTGCTGATCACTGCGCTTCCCATTCCATAGAGTCGAGAAATCCAACTGCTCAGTTCAGCTCCACTTCACGTCGGTATATTTAAATCCTTTAATGCATAGAGACACTAGCCAAAGCATGAATACCCTTCAATTGATTCCCCTTGCAGTATGTGAAAATTTACAAGACATTTTAGGACCCTCTTCACTTATACCCCGTCTCCCACCTCCTGCAGTCCTTATTCAGGGGGCAGCAGTAAAGATCTCATCAGATTTATTAGGATTTTACCCAGACAGGTTTTCATCTCGCCGAGAATCAATCATTTGTCATGTACAGTTAATGCATTGGCGTACATGTCTTAAATATGTCTGCAGAGCCACTGGCAGAGTGTCTATGACAGAAACCAATCACAGAGTGAATCGTGATACACCTTCACTTCCAGGGGTCAGAACAAACAGATAAATTACATGTGGTTGGGACTGAAAGCCCTCCATTGTGTTTGGGGTTCAACACTGGAATAACTGCTGGACACTTCCTGGGGTGTAGATTTTTTTTCATATGACAGCATGAGGATGCCATTCATCAAATGGCCATGATACAAAAAAACTACCATGAAGAAGGAAGTAGTAAATCAACAGACAGGTTTAGAGATGGTCAAGGGGGGGGGGGGGGGGGGACTCTCTCCACCAAGCTGGTCAAGGGTCAGTCCGTGCAGGCATTCAGAACCTTGAACCTGAGTTTCACAGAATAGACCAAGCAAAACAATGAGTCCTCGTTCAATAACTTGCATTATATCTTGCATAAAAGTTACTTTTAATGTCAAACTTATCGACTAATCACAAGTCATTAAATACCAACCCTTACCTACCACTCCCTTTAGTCTCTACATTCACTCAAGGTAGCATTGTTCCTGTTTGTGCTGCTAATTTGTTGTGGAATTGGTAATCTGCATGTGTATCACACATTTGGTTGTTTGAACCAGTACTATGACCCAGTTTCTGATGGGTACAGGCAAAACTCTATTTGGTTTAAGTTAAGAAATGCATCAGTTGAGATAAACCAAAGTTGACCACTTGTTTCACACGGGACTCTAACCTCGATCTCTTGGGTGAAAGTCCAGCATTATTTGATAGACTCATCCATCACCCACTAACTGCCAAGCCATCCCCAAGCAGACTTTAAAGGTATTTCTCCACTGTTACGTAGATGTGAGCCTACAATGAGATGAGATTAGACTGGAAATGGCAGAAACCCTGGAGTGACCTATGCAGATGAGTAAGGTTTCCAAGAGTCCTCCAAAATGGCTAACGATTTAATTAGATTCATATGAATGGTAAATATAAATGGACTTGAGCTTGTTTAGCGCTTTTCTAGTCTTCTGCCTACTCAAAGTGATTTTATACCGCTTGTCACACCCATTCACACACTGATGGTAAGGGGTTGCTATGTAAAGTGACCATCAGAAGTAACATAAACAAACATATGCCACTGGCAAAAGGCGGGATGAATTTGGGGTTAAGTATATCGCCCAAGGACACATACTAGGACATTTTGCTGCAGGGATCGAACCCCGACCTTCCGGTTGAGAGACAATTGACTCTACCAGCATGAATGACAATGCATCGTTATGAGTGCAAATAGAGAATAAGAAGAGCCCAAGATATCTTGTTGACATGAGTCTTGAGTAATAGCGGCAAAAATGTGATATGAATAAAACAACATGCAAACATACCTAACAACCACATCAACCACTACCTTCTCTTACCTCACTACTAAACGTATGCCATCACTCTGGGCCATGAGTGGAAAGCACAGCAGGATATATATTCAATATCAACCATAGCCTTGAAGGTATACTGTTTTGTTCTAAATTATATTCCTAGAGTAGGTATTACAAGTATCATTTGTGAGATGAATTCCATTGAAATTCAGCCCCCCATTAGCAAACAAAGTGCATGACATAAAGTCAAAGGCTTTGTTCAGCGATGACATTTACGTCGTTGTCATGTAACGTTATGTTTAAAGTTCATTTAGATGTTGTGAAGCAGCTGCACCCTTTGACTTTCAGAGCCGTAGTACCAGCTGTTCATACATTTATAATACATATTTTAAGCTGTATTTCTCATTACAAAGCGCCCCCAAGACATATTTGTGTTTTCAATTTGGCCTCAAAGCATTTTCAGAATGACCAATTTTGGCCATTTGGTCAGTGAAATTAGTTTATTCTGTATCTTGTCCAGCTAGTTCCCGTTGACCTTCAAGACACAGTACCAGCTGTTCATGCATCTACACACACATTGTGTCTTTTATGTCTTTTTTGCAGTGAGTCAAATTCAGCCAGCAGGCATCTATACACACACATCTTTGCCTGAAAGCATTTTCAAAATGACCATAACTAGCCGTTTGGTCTTTGAAACGAGGTTATTTAGTGACTTGTCCAACACTAATCACATCATGACAGGTGTTTATTTCTCTGTCGTTTGCAATCAAAGCCTTTTTATTTGTGTGCAACAGCTTTCCAAACATGTTAATTCACACTGTGAACGTCCATGACAACAGAGACAGCAGATAAACACAGTTTGTTCAAGATCATTATCTGTCTTACAATTCTCTGACTCATCATTCTCCAAGTGATTGGTGAGGACCTGCTCAGGAGGGTCAGTGAACAGATGCCGAGTTGCAGCTACATCTATGATCATGGCTCCAGATATGGCTCTGTTTATCACAGCTGGGTCACTGGATCCCATTTAAACCAGCAAAAGACAAGCTGTGGTTGGATTTCAGCGCCAAGTGAAAGTGAAAACACAAAAAAAAAGTTTGCTTCGACATGTGGAGAAACTCCAACTGAGTCAAGCCGTCAGTATTTTTGTATGCAGATGTTTTTGGCCTGTCGACTCTTTTCACTCGCTCTGGCCTCAATGATGCCACATGATTCAGATTAGTTAAATGCCCGTGGATTTAAGGAGCTTAGCGGGGGCTGTATTTTATTTTAACCACAGCTTAGTTAAATATACTCATACAGGTAAAAGCAAAAAGAGGCATGGCCATTGTAATAATGAGGTCGTCACTCCTGGTGTAACGTAGTGGTATCACAAAAACATGCATCAGGTCCAAAGGCTGACATCTCTTTTACATAATTCAACAGTCAAACTATAAATCACACATTTGTAAAATTTCCACTTAAAAAAAAGGATTTACTTATTCCATATCAAGTAATAACAAAGTGTTGCATAATCTAATTACAGCAAAAATATCCAATATAAGTCTACAATGAATTGATAGCGAGATAGGTCTTTCAAATTGTGACTCAACCAAACAGAGGTGCTGCATGTCAACAAGCAGGGCAGAGCTAAATGTCGAGTGCAATGTGTTTCTTGATGACCCTGATGAAGGCCACAAGCCGAAACGTGTCGGTCTAATTTGTTGATAAAGTTGATCAACAAGTGTTGCTGGAGATGTTTGACCTCTTCAGGACTTTGACTCTTCATGCACCGTGTTTGGTTGGTGAAGTCGTGCCAGAAAATGTCTCTTACTTAGGGTGAGAAAAAGTCATTAAATAGTTAAAATCATTAAAAAGAAAACCATGCTGACCGTTTATAGCAGTCAGGATGAGCAGCTTTCTCCTAAAGAGCCATCTCTCTGTCCACCCATCCGTCCACATCAGCTGCCTAAACAAAATGAGAGACATGATTCATGGGGCAGCTGGAGGTCTTTCTCAGTTAAACCTGTTGTGTGTAGGTATTTAGGGGGGAATTGAGTGATGTTTTTCAGCCAGGAGGATGAAGGATACGGGAGGATGTCAAGGGAGTTACAACACGTTTTGGTTTGTAAGCCGAGCATCAAAGCAAATATTGATGCTGCAATCATCCTGTATGGTGATGCAGCAGATCCTCACTGGAGGGGCCTGTTTGGGATTAATTAGCTCCTTCAGTGGTTTACACGGCGGATATGAAGTCTACTTTGTCTTCACTCTGCTCTTATTAATGAAAGAGTATTAATGGAGGGATGTCAGTAAAGTCATAGATAACCAAAAGGCATGGTGTCCCAGAAGAAGAAGAAGTTGTAGACTTTTTGGTTTGTCAGCAGTTTGACTGATAATGACACAAAGGAGGACGAGTTTATCAGCGTGCAAGCCGCACACACACACACACACACACACACACACACACACACACACACACACACACACACACACACACACACATGCAACGGGTGTATTGATCATGTGGCAGAAGATGGGACAGATGCACATAGTTAAACCAGCTGCAGCACACAGGCGTCATGCCCAGAATATAAAAGCTGTCATTAAACACTGCACCGCTGAGACCTCGACGCTCCGCCAGATGTATTTAACACTGCGGTCCTGACGCTGGAATGAGCGAGATCAGGAAATCAGTCCGAGGACTCGCCACCTTTTATCAAAAGATGACGGTTTCCTATAGGACTAAACATTTCACATCATCAATATCATAAAAATTAAGCCCTGGACAACATGAGCGTACAGGAGACAAAAACATGAAGCTTGGAAATACCTGGATGCTGCAGTAGTAAGCTAAGGTAGTAGTAGCTAAGGTCCTTTTTTTTTTTTTTTCCCAGATACTGAGGTCCAATTGATAAACAGGAATGACATTTTTTTTTTTTTTGCATCAGCAAAGGAACTAAGCTGGTTGACAAGGAACTAAACCTAGTGGTTAGTGCGGAGGGTAAGCAGACAGCCCGGGTTCATATCTGACCTGTGTCTACAAGTCATTCCCCACTCACTCTCTCCAAGCCCTCAAGATCTATTAGCGATAGACTAATGTAAAATAAGGTACTAATAAGTGTTTAATAATGACTAATAAGCAGCCAGTATGCTACTAATTAGCATGCCAATAAGCAGCTTGTTAATGGTGAATATTGTAACCTTGATTTGAAGTGCTAAAAAATGTATTTTCCCTTCCTGTCTGATGACTTATCCTGACCTCAGGGATGTTGAAGTCAACACTGCCAATTTTTCTACCAATTAAAACAAGCTTAGTCGACGCTTAGGGTCCAATCAAATTCATCCCAACGTTAAGCCCCACCTTCTTGTCTTCTTGTGATTGGTTCAATCCCATTTCAGTTGGAAATTCATCACAACACTGCATTTAGATACTCTCAAAGTTCTGTATCATGGAGACTTGACCAGAAATTGACCAAGGTTGGTCGCTGGTAGCCCTAGCGGTTAGGGGGCATGGGCGCCCCGGGTTCAAATCTGACCTGTGGCTCCTTTCTCACACGTCTCTCTCTCCCCAGTTTCTGACTCTATTATCTGTCCTATCTCTGAATAAAGGCATAAAAAGGCCCCCAAAAAAAACAAATAAAAACTGAGACCAAGGTTGAAAAACGGAGGAATTCACAAATAAATGTCTTTGTAATAGAAATGTAGAAAAACCCATGGGGATACACTTACCACAGCTGATGAATTACCAAAAAGAGAATGCAATGTTTGATTATACTGACAGGGAAAAAGGTATATAGTATAAAAATAAGAAAACAAATGTATGGTTTCATTACAAAAAAAAATGTGTGAGATTACACCGTATATAACTTTCTCCACCAGGCAAGTGTTATTCTCATCATCGCATCTGCTAAGGCCATACATACTGAGCAGGAAGTGTCAATGTGTGCAGAAAATTCAATTCACCTTATCAACTATATTCAACACACAGCAGCAGATAGCAGGCTGAACATGCAGCTGTGGATATTTGCATTATTACCTGTTCAGTTTATCAAAAAACGTTCGGCGCGTCAGTATGGTGAAGAAAGCAGGAGGAAAGTAAATTATGTGATAGTGTGATAAAAAATGAGCAGTTACTTTCTTTTTCTTTTTTTTTTAATGCAGCCTCTATCTGCACCTCTTGAATGGAAAGTTAATTCTGCAAAGGAAGTGCTCCCACCACGTGTCACCCACTAGAGGGGGATAAGCACATCTTAAATGTTTGTTAGTCAAACAACACTGAAGACAGAGAACACACAGAGTCCCACTGATGGACTGCTGGCGTTCAAATGTTTTCTCACACAAGTTTAATTTCTAAATCTAATCTATTAATAGATTGTTTTTACACTATTAACATGTTCTTTTAGCCTTCATTATCCAGCCCAGTGAGAGAGGCTCTGTAAATACTTTTTAATAATCTGTCACGTGGAGATATTGCACGGTGCCTGTATGTGAAACAGTCATGTTTCAGAGACGAGTTGATGTTCAACCAGACAAATTATGAGGATTAACCTTCTTAAAACTTAAGGTGAGAGCTCTGTGATAGAATTTCTGTATAATTTATAAGCACAACACATACAAGTGTGACTAGGCCAAGTAAGAATATTTTGTGTTCTCTCTCATATTTGCATGTTTGGTAGACTTAGTGTCTGCTCCAAATTGTCTTAAGACATCACATCCTAGTTTAAGTGGGGTAATATGACCGTGACCTTATTAATATCTTTTGTATATATGCAGAGCCTTTGTGAACGGTCTGGCAGAATTGGCATAGCAGGACACAGTATCACACGTGTTCTGTTACTCCATTTCTCCTCCAGAGTCTTTTATAAAGCTTCTTCAACTTAACTCATCTCAGTCCTCAATCTTTCTTGTGTGAAGTCAAGAATTTCCTCAACAAGCTCTAAGACAAGCTGCTGACCACGATGCATCCAGAAGTGCACATGGATCACACGAGCATTTGGTGGAAGTTTGTCATTAAGGTGTTCTAACAAGCTATATAGACTTCAAGACTTGTTCTTGTAAGAGTTTAGAAACAGACTCGGGTGGTCTACTAATTTGAGGGCTGCAGTAGCTCAGTCTGAAGGGACTTGGGTTTGGGAACTGGAGGGTTGTCAGTGCATGCCCTTGAGCGAGGCACCAAACCCCCAACAGCTCTGGCATGCTCCCTGTGTAGCAGCCCCACTCTGACATCTCTCCACTAATGCATATCCCCAGGTCATGTTTGTGCACGTGTATAACTCGGGCCTATGTGTGTGAGAAACATGTCTCTCAGTTACAGAGTGTAAAATCTGAATTTCCCCTCTGGGAGAAAGACAGTTATGACTGCTGAGGAGGTAAATGTTAGTCTGTTAGCTTGGGGAAACATCAGGCATACTTTGCCCTTTTTTATTTCTTTTCTTTGCATAAAGTTACTTAGGCATGGTCATATCAATGCAGAGCCTGATCACAATCCAATAAAGGAAAGGTATAGATTAAGTTAAGTGCCACATTGTTATTCTTTGATTTTTCTGTTAATTTATTATCAGTCTCAAAAATCTGATACAATCATTGGTTATAGTTTTTTAAAACTCTGATCATATCGTCTGTTTGTCCACAATTTCTTTATTCAATTTCATTTATTCAGCTGTTGAGATGGTGGTTATGTAAGAGAGAGTTATTTCTTTGAAGGCGTGCATATATATATGTCTTAGGAACATATGTATACATGACTTGATAAGCAGTAAGCAGGAGTGTTCCTAATTGGTTTTCCCCTCACTCATCACCAGGTACAAAATGACTCATGCTGAATTTAGTTTGTAGCAACGTCATGATGCAAAAATCAACCTGCATCTCACTGGCAGCTTAGACAGGATACACCTTCTATCTGCTACAGCCAGAGCCAAACAGACGCTGTGTGCGCTGAGATAATTCAGGATAGATGTACCTGTTCATGCATCCAACTGTTGCAAACGTCTCTCAAACAAAAACGGACGTCCACTCAGACTTTTGATCCCTGACTCCAGAGTGATGCCTTCAGCTGTTGTATACACATGAGTGTTTTTCAAAGGATTTGCCCGAACGCACATGAAAGCTCTTTCCTTTTTTTTTTTTGCAGATTCTGCTGACTTTTAGAATTTCAGCAGGTCGGTGCCAAATTTTTTTTTTTTTTTAAATCTACAAAGCCAATCTGCACTTCAGCTGCGTCACAAAGCTGACGGCACTATGACAATGTAAACATCAGATAAGGTGTATTGGAAGCGTCTGTAATCCTAAGTGCCTTTCTGTTGTTATTTCCTTGCCTTGGTATTAGACGGCATGTTGACAATACAAAGCCTTGCCTCAGAGTTATTGATGACTCATTCCCCGTTTGGTTTAATTCCGTATCCGGGCTTTGACCTTCATATATCTGCCTCAGCTGTTTCCCCCCCCCGCCTGCCCGCCTTGATTAAACACACAGAAGGTCGAAGCTTTTAAGCATTTTGACCACGTACGTTTTTTTCCCTCCGTCAAAGACATTAACCCTAAACTGCCGCGCTGCTGTCGCTGCTGAAACATGGCTAATGTCATCGAGAGGAATGTGGTGAATGCCCTCTCACAGTTGGGACTAATCAATTTATAAAAATGATTCATGAGCCACTTCCTACCTGGAGAATCACATGTAAGGACACAGCATGTACAGCTTCCCGTGCGTGTGTGTGATGTGTTTTTATTTGAAGTTCAGCGTGTGACATGAAGAACAACCACATGATAGATATGAGATCCACAAACCTCGTCTCGTGCATTATCCTGCTGAAAATGATGAATGATAAAAAAATATGACGGCTTTCCAATCATCTTTGCAGCGCTAAGTTAGGACCGGTGTCTTTCATGACAGGTCATGACATCGTCCATTTATTGGTGACGTCATAACAATTTGTCACATGAGTCGTAAACTTTTGAGATTCGGCGCCCCCCCCAGGGCGGCAAAACAGCCTGCAGGGAGATTGTTGTTTAAACTGATTTCAGCTTTAAATCAATAATAACAGGAGGCTTAATTATTCCGGCAAAAGGGAGCTAAGGTTTCTGTGTTTTACGACAACACATTTAGTTTGTTAACGATGTCATTAACATTGGTTTTGTGCTGTGCAAGATGTGGCAAAGACGGGCAGGTAGAAGGAGGCGACTGTATTTGGCTGCAGGAAATTTGCTGTGGGAATATCTCTGTGTACACTTAGACTTACATTACCTTTATGTTACACAGATCTGAGGCATTTGAAGCATTAATTGATACTACAAGAAATGGCATCACATCATGTCATCAGTAATAATGAACCTGGGTTATTCAAAAACTACATTTTATGAGTTAAAGCTCCTGTAAGGACCTTTTACTTGGTTATAAAACAGACTGAAATTTTTATTGTTGCCTCTTTAAGGCTTTATATGTGATTTTTTGATCCAGCAGATGTCGCCCTTGAGCACCAGCGTGAAACCAAAACAACTCGCGGTGCATTGTTGTGTTAGCATGCTAATGCTAGCGATCTTTATTATGCTGGTATCTTCACACTGCATGTAAATTTACCTGAAATGAGCGTGATCTAGAAACACAGTTAAGCAGTGAGTACAGTATGTTATTCTTCTTTTCTCTAGTCCCTCAATTAAACAACTTTTATACACGAGGGGAGGAGTCAGCCTGCTGTCCGGGCGATGTAAACAAAGTGAAGATAGGACTCTGAAAACTCTGAAAACATCACAGACAGTGGGACTCGGGTGTTACACCCATTGTAGACAGTCATGACTCTCAGAGTTATTGTCAGAGGATATACTTGATTTATATTAGATTTAAGTGTGAAAAGTCACATATAAAGCCTTTAATGACCTAAACAAAACAAAAGACACTATCAGAAGTTGGACTGATTACGTCAATATAGTTATTTGTTCAGCCTTAAACCACTGCTGAGGGGTAGGTGTCAGACAAATGATTGCCAGTTTCCTTTTTGATAAGTGATGAATTTGGTTTGTTAAATGTTGAGTCGGTAGCTTTTTCCTGAAAAATGAAATATTTTATAGGCTACTACCCATGTGTGTTGTCTAGATTGTTAAAAACATGAAAGATTTTTGTATTTTTATTTTAATGACTTAATTATATCATTTTAGTAATTATAATGATTCATTTACTCACAAAACCTTTTAGACAGGGTTGACAAATTCTTGGATTCAGGAGCA
Organism: Labrus bergylta; assembly: GCF_963930695.1. NCBI lineage: Eukaryota > Metazoa > Chordata > Actinopteri > Labriformes > Labridae > Labrus > Labrus bergylta. The sequence goes on along the minus strand of NC_089210.1, from coordinate 3,211,236 downwards.
TTTTCAGATTTCAGAATGAGCGCAAATACCAATTACAAGCACTGTCATACCATTTCGATGGCAGTTCCAATTTTTTAAACATGTTCTAAGTGAAGCTCACTGCTCGGCCCCACACAGGATGTAGAACAGGGAGTGAGCCACACCGAGCCCCGTGCCGTATCCAAATCTCCTGATAAGTTTATACACTACAATCAAGCCGTAGGCCATGACGCCTGGCAGGGATTATCAAGGGATTACAATATATTCACCCCACTGGGATTCCATCACATGGTGGATCAGATCTGTGCGACAGGGGACCAGTGTGCAACACTCCCGCAGGGCCACCAATACAACCGTGGCAGATTTGACAAAGAGCCTAAGTCCGTCTGACAGCAACAACACAAACCAGTGTCTGGCTACAATGAGAATGTTAAACTGATGCTACGGGGTTTGTCATCACCGAGCTCTGCCATGAAGTTTCTCCTCCATTACCTTCCACGGGGCAGGAAGCAAAGCAATTAGGGGTTTATGGAGGAAATTAAGATAGTTTGGCTGGGAGGTACTGGTTGTTTGTCTATTAGCAATGCAAAGCAGCCTAAAGAGCTTTGATTCTCTTCAAAGGCTGACTTTTCAGATTTCCAATGCCTTTGTGAATACAGACTTTGCTGTTGTTATAATTGAAATGTCAAAACCAGAAAATGAACAATTTCCCAAATGGCTTACAATTCATTACAATACATTGACTCTGCATGTCAATTATTTGTAGCCAGAAGCCATGCATGCAGAACCTTTGTCAGATTATGTTGGAATGCTTTGGGCCACTGGAAAAAAAATAAAAATAAGCAACAGCATCAAAAGTAATGTCACGAGAGGAAAATTACAAATCCTCTTGTTCTCCATTTGTTGCATTAAACACTGGACACCATCTGTTGGGTTTGGACCGCTGAATACGACAGCAGCAGGGTGGCAGCTGCCACCCTAAGACGTAACAGCCTGGCCACAGCCTCATGTAGCACGCTGACACACTCTAAAAATACAACTCTGGCCTCCGTTAATGGGCTCTTACGCTGTCTTAGTTATGGCAGACAGACCGGCACACTGAGCAGAGATAAAGCTAAAACGTCATTAATCAAAATAAGCCAACTCTAAACAAAAGGCAGTTTGGTAGCCTGCCCCAACTGGGATTACGAAGTATTATCACAACATTTCAGAAAAAAAGACACAACTGAACCCGTGTATCGAATATGTCAATGCCCACTTCTGACCCCTCTCTCCCTTCTTGCCGGCCATCTTCCTCCAGGCAGTAGGTGACTGAGATGGGCGTTCGTCTAGGCTGTATGAGCGACTCCCCGTGGTGGCCGCCGCCGCTGCTGCTGCTGCTCTTCTGCACCCTCCCCGGCTGTTTGGGAAGGCCGTTTGTGAATCCGATGCCTTCTGTGAACGTGGCGGTGGTGTTCAGCGGCTCGGCCTACCAGACGGAGATTAAGGGGAGGTTAAGCCGGGAGAACTTCATGGACCTGCCTCTGGAGGTGAACCCCATCACAGTGCTGGTCAACAACACCAACCCGCGGGCGCTGCTGACCCGCATCTGCGACACCCTCTCCACCAACCGCGTCCATGGGGTGGTGTTCGAGGACAACGTCGGCTCGGAGGCTGTGGCACAGATCTTGGACTTTATTTCCACTCAGACAGCTGTACCCATAGTTGGCATCAGTGGAGGATCTGCTGTCGTCCTGCCGTACAAGGTCAGTGCGGGGACAGGGTTGGGGAGGGGTGGTACAGAGCTGGATGGGGATTAAGACACTAATTGTTGAACTCTCATTGGGGAATTTAATTGCATGCTGTCCCCACTATGTCGAATGCATTAACGTTCGAAGGGGAATCTTGATTCGACCAAATCTGGGCCTTCTTTTTACACATTTAGGGACCAAGTACAAAAAGCTTTGGAATTGCACAAGTATATTTTTCTCAATTCCCGGCTGCGTAACTGGCTGTAATGATACCCATCAGATCAAATGTGCCCAAGTAATGTCCACTAAAACTGCATGATTTTCCACTCAGATTGATATTCTATGGGTCTCACAACATTTGAAGTGATCACCGCAGAGACAGACTTCTGTGTATAAAAAAGACATTTAGTGAGTTTGAACCAGAAGCATTTATCTCAATCTCAGATTCCACCAAACTTCATTGGTAAACTTCAAACTTCATTCTAAGCCACCATAGTTCTAAATTACCCTTTTATTCCTGTCTTTGGCAATAAAACTGCTTTCTAAGCGTTGAGGTGGTACAGAAGGTCTAATGGTAAAACTGATCATAACAACTTAGAGGACAGAAATCAGGGACTCACTTAATGCTCGCCTGATCGGATCTTCAGGTCATTTTCACTGATATCATTCACAGTCTGCTTCTCACTGCAGCTACGCAGAAAGCTTTATACAGTAATGAACACAAGAAATGACAGTATGAATACAGATTATCGGTCGTTAACAGCAGCAGCAGATATGCCACAAGCTAGAGTGAACCTTTCGGCTGTAAATCACGCGTAATTTCCTAATGTTATAGGCTAAATGACAGACTTGCATTCATGCGCTGAAAGGGGCAAGCCAAAAGCATTTCATCTTTTCTCCCTGTCATCCTCGTTTCTAACTGCTATAAATTCAGAGTTTTTAGGAGACAGAGGCAGAAGACTGCGGATAGATCAATCTCAGAGCTTTAGGAGAAACCTGCAGAGTATTGTGTCATACAAACAGAAACACTAATAAATCACACATCAGTGATGGAGCCGGTCCCACAGTTTTTTTTTTATTCAGACCTTTCATTTAAATCAGGATGTTCCGACAATCTCTCTGCAGAACAGCTATCATCAGGGAATCCACAATGAGACAGCAGCATCTTCAAAGACTCCAACCACCTCTGGCTCAGGTTTTCACAACGAAAACTCTCTGGCAGGAGGCGGAGAAGTTAGCAAACAGAACCATGAGACCGAGAGACTACTTTTTGTCCTCAGGCTATCATGGAAGAATGTAACAGATCTAATCGTTTGTTGGTAAAATTGAAGCTTTTACGTACCTTATTTGAGAAACTTATGTCGGATATCAAATCTTTACTTAGAAGTTAAAGCAGGAAGGAAAGGAAGAACTTGCATATAGACAGTAGAAGTACTTCGGATTGGCAGTCTGATTGTGTGTGCTCTATGCTCACTCCATTACTTTTTAATTTTTGCAGTTAGAGTGAAATGTTCAGATTTATTTTTCGAACTACATTGTTACATTGTAGTCCATGATGCAGGGGTGTGTCCAGAGGGGTAGTCTGGGGTGAAGGGCCCCCCATGAAATCTGACCTTGTTTTTATGTCGGGATTACTCAGCGTAATTATGCACAAAGGGTCTATTACTCTCAGGTGCTGCTTGTTGCAGAGCTGAATGTGTTTCTTATCTCGCCCAATGACTTCACTCCTGTCTTGGTTGAATGATTCAGTTAAATTAAACAACGCAGTGACTTGACACTGGAAGGAGATTGCCATAACACTGAGCAGAAACTATTAACAAAAGATGACCTTTGTCTTGTAACAGCTAAATCCAAAATGACAGAAGAACCTCTACTGATTATAGCCCTGCACAGGTTCAGTGCAGAAAAACACAACATAGCAGTTAGATTGTCTCTAAGATATCTCCATTAAACTGTTCAAGCTGAGTCTGAGAGATTAATCCCATAAAGCAAAAGAATAAATTATTCTAATCGGTAATTCTAGTATTTGAAGATTGATTTTGGGAGCAGTCAAAAATCACACGGAGAAACATGCACTGCAATTTGAGTTGCAATTACATTAGCCGTAATGAGCAATAAAGGACAGGGACAATCTGTCACGATAAATTGACAAAATGATTTATTAATTTCTGAGATGGCAATTTGATCATGAAGGAATTACAGCAGCATGAAGTAAAAGAGACACAAAATCATTCAGGGAACTTTGTCAAGGTCAAACTGGAAACCTGAATGCCTCAACTTCACTGATGTAGTAAACTCAGGTTTAAGTTTGTCACTGTTTAATGGTGCCACATGTGTTTGACATAATTCATAGGGAAATGTTATTCACAATCCTCATGGTGTTTTAATAGATTTGAACTTCTCTCTTTTAGTTTTGATTTTGCTTGAGAACCACTCGTGTTTCAATGCTTTACCAAAAATACACACATTGATGCAGCATTACCTCTCAGCTCAAGAGATGCTTGTGACACATAAAAGCCATCAAACTGCTTTTAGAGGTGAAGCGGTAAGATTTAGCTGCAAAGATCCGTCTGTGAAAGCATCACCATTTACTACAAAAGGATCAGCCACAGAGACCCACTGTAATCCGTTTAGGATGGCTTTTTATTTCTGACATTTAAGCGCAAACTGCAAAAGAAGAAAAACAACTGGGAATCAAAAACTACAGTACCTTTGCAAAAAGTATTCCTTCTTTCAATTCATGATCATGTTGATCATATATAATAATTTATTACATGGTACAAGTTATTTGAAGAAATTATAAAAATTGAGAGAAGTTAATGTCAAGATTGAATTGATATATTTAGAAATTAGATTTATAACTCTTTTTGGTTGTAAATATGATACATTTTGATCGTTTTACTTCTAGAGAAAGCCCTATTCCAAGCCATTGGGATTTAATATCTAATCCAGGACGTACAGAAATAAATTAGAGTGAAGAAACTTTCATTTGATATGGACCTATGGGTCTGAAATAAAGTATAAAGTATCATCAGCAAAGAAAGAGACATCTGAATATGCAGTCGATGAGGATCAGATGGCGGTCCAAGAATAGACCCCTGTGGGACGCCTCAAAAACACACATCAGATGTCCATTTAAGTACCTTTAAAAGAAAATAGTTTCTGAGAATAATGATAATGAATCATTTGAAATGCATGATGAAATTCACTTTCACCTACAGTGTGTAAAAGTGTTTATGCTTTAAGATAATACACTAAAGTGAGTCACACATGAACAAACAGTAGGATCGTATGCCCCCTGAAAATGTGTGAGTCACACATGTCCCTCACAGCTGGAGACATTTCTAGAATAGAAGATGGTACAGAGTCTGACACTATAATGACAGTTTGATGCTACATGTTATTGGACATATTCACAGTATAATCAAACGAGTGGTGAATAACATATTGGGTGAACATTTGAGCCGTGTGCGTTCATACATATAATATATTTTTGTGCATGTGTGAAAACATCATTGGTCCATAAGAGAACACTTTGTGAAAAACAATGAAACAGTAGTTAAACTCTGATAATGTCCTTGGCTCAGATAATCTGGAGCCAGCTCTCCTGTCAACTGCATCCATTTCAGAAAACATGTTGGGTGATATTGCCATCAGCATGACTTCTCAGGGGCAATAAAAAAGATGTCATTTAGCAGTTAATGCCTCCCGCTGCTCATTTGCACCCTGACTATTGGAACGTGAGGACAGTAACAGCAACTCAATCATAATAAATCTCCCAAACACATGTAGTAAGACATGAGCATAATTATAAAGGCTGACAGCTGTTAAAATGAATAACTGCTTTTCATCAGTAATTAGCCAGTGAATGAAGTAAAGACCATTAATATATGCTATGAAGTGATCGCATTAAAAGTGCCTTATAGGACAGTGAGAGCATGCATAATTAATATAGGCGGTCCCAGTTGGAAACCAACCGTAATCCTCTACTACCCACTTAGGTACAAGCTCTCTGATGGACACCTCATCTCCCTGCCTCACATGATAATTACATATTGCAATCTATAATATATAGGGCTGCTGTGCGCTCAATGCTCCTGTGTGCTTTAACATGTTTTGTCCCTTTAGCAATTAATTATTATAGATTTAGATTGATGATGCCCATTTTCAAAACATCAGGACAGTCACTGGTCCCTGTTCTGTAATTGTGCTCTAGAACCGAATTACAAAAGCTCAAAACTTGTTTGAAAGTCGTGTTTTTATGCCAGTTAAATGTCATTGCAAGGAAGTTCTGTTGATCTGTTTTCAATCACTCAATCGTTATTTGTATAGCGCCAATCCCTAATAAGTGTTATATCAGGACGCTTTACAAAAGAGCATATGGGATAATATGCAGGAAGGATTTCTTCTTTGTATTCTGCGTGTTCCTGTTGTCCTCACTTCCTTGGTTCTGAGATGGAAGTCGTAGCAGGCCGTGCATGAATGTGGATGGCGGTGGTTGTGAGGACGACACAGTCCGATTGTGGTGGCTGGGCGTCAGGGACGTCGGGTGGTAGTAGTGCTAGATCACCTGGTTTTACTCGACTGCCACTTCAAACTACTTGAAGTCAACCAGTGATCAGTTGGACGACAATTAAGCTGGGAACAATACTAGAAATTCTCTAAAGGACAACAACTACCAGCTTCACATTTTATCTGTAAGGAGGCAATAGTCACCAGTTCATCACGTCTAACTGTATTTAACAAGTCCACTGAAAAGAGTTTAAAGGGTGCCAACACAAGAACATCATCAAGAAGGTCTATCTTCAAGACCTTCAGTAACTTCAGAATTTCAGTTTAAAGAAAGCATTCAGATCAACATACAACATAGCCTTGGGATAATTGATATACTATACAGGTTTGGTGCATATGCAGATGCAGAAGGGTTGCCATTTGCAGGCTGTTGGAAGTAAAGAGAAGAGTGTCAGCACATCTGCTTTGCATCCAAGGACAACTAAATCTCACAGAGGGAGCAAGAGAAGTAGCATTTTACCTCTGGGATCGGTCCATTCCAGAGCGATTGGAACATATTGCAAAATCCAGATGGCATAAGGCCCGATTTTGATGAGCAACAAGCCAGTGGTGACATGTATCATTCCATCACTGCTTCAAAATCAGATCACAACTACGGGTTTGAAACATTAAAAAGACTTAAAAAGATCCTGTTTGTATAACACCAGTAGTCACCCATTGTAAATGTTGTACACCCTTTATTAATATTTAAGAGCTGTAGAGGTATTAACGTGCACATGACAGCTTTTTACCTCGTACACAGAGCTGAATTTAGTCCAACCCTCTCAAAGTCTTCTCAATAATCCGGAGCACCACCCGTCGATTGATTTATAGGACGCTGTCAGAGGTAGTCAACAAGGCATTGGAGCTCATTCATTTTTCATACATATCACTGGGAGCCGAGTGATCTTTCTGGAAGTGACAGCCCAGAACAAGGTGATAAACCAATTCCTGTACAAATGACATTTTAGTTTATTGATTGAGAGTAGAGGTGCCTTTTATCTTCTTTCTTTAAAATTGAAAAATGAATAGAATAAAAGTGAAAGATCTGGCAGTGAAGGAATTGATGTTAAGATAATAACTAGGGATATTAATCAAAGTTCAGTCTTCTTATTCGTGCATATTTAGTTAGAACGCACTCAAGATAGCAGCCATATAGCTACTTCAGGTGGAGAAGAAATGAAAGCTCTGTACTACACTATTTCCTGCGGATCAATCAGTTCCCATTGGCCTGATCAATGTGCAAACTCTGGGTAGATCAATAGTTCCAATTATGGCTGACACAAATGACTGAAGTGTTTGTGTAGCACTAAAGAAAGCTGGACCTGCACCTGGTTAAAGGCTTTAAAAAAAATGGCTGCTTCTTTGCCAGTACATAAAAGCGCAGAGTCCTCTGTCAAAATGGGGCCATTTGTCAGTGCTTTCCAGAAGAATACGTGATTCATGAGCATTTCCTCTACAATTAGCAAACCATTTGGCAAGGTTCAGGCGATCTTAAAACACTGGGTAAAGATTGGGGAGATAGTGGGCTCACATTTTACCAAGCTTGAAACCAATCTCATGAACTATTCCTCTGGGGCATTGGCCGAATTTTAGAGGCTTCCTGTTTAGTTTGTGGAGTGATAAAGGAGTTCAAGCCAAGATTTATGTTTCAGTGCATTGCTTTTGTTTACAGACTGACTTGAAACTTAAAATGAAAGTAGAAAGTGGATGTTGAAATGACCTTTAAGAGTAGATTCCAAGCTGCATTTGTATGCATAGTGTCTCATATAGCTATGCTAAATCATTGTTGGATAGCTAGTGATGACAATGGGGAGACAATGATGAGCTAAAAAAAATGTTTTGGTTGTTTTTGTTGTTTTCTAGATGAAACAAGTCTGAAGCGTTGATGTTGGGCTGTCAGACATTTAAAATCCATTATGTTTCCCCCACTGTCCGTCCAATTTCTCTGTAAACAAGCTGACCATAGCCACATAGAGGTCTGTAAAGTATCATAACCTTATAAGGCCAAATATTACCTCTATGAATATATATATAGGTATACAAAAAAGCTATTGGGTATGACTTCCAACAAAAGAGGCATCCAGTGATGTCCTTCAACAGTATTTTGACACCCAAGGGGGTAAGTATACTTTCTTAATCCCACTACAGACATAAAGCATCATAAATTTCCCCTCATTATGCATTTAGCTCAAAACCCTGTTTAAAAATCCAAGGCATCTGTTGAAGCATTCATTGTGAGGTAGGACAGATCACATCCTGGGAGCACTGGAGCTGTAAGTGAGCAAAAAATCTGAGTCTGACACGAGCAGGCCCTGATTGTCTGAGCAGGAACATGAGCCTGGGGCTTTTTCTCCGAACTAGATCTTCTTCTTTTTTTATCCTGTTTTCTTTTCACAAACCTGAACTCACTTGTCTCTTTACCTGCAGCTCCTGCTGCATTTTAAAACCACTGGCACAGTTACAGTGTAGTCTGTCTAGACTGAGACAGGGAAAGTGCAGTCACACTGAGCAGCCTAAGGGGAGAGAGACAAGACAGCTAGCATATTCATACGCTGTCGAACTTATACAACGGAGAAGTGAGGATGGGCGAAGTTCTTCTTCTGCCTGGGAAACAGTTGTCCTGAATACTGCGCCATTTAGCGTGCCTAGTTATATTTCCATTTTAAAAAAGACCTCCAAGCCATACCACCACTAAAGGTGTTGTTCCCATGGCAGGCAACACTTAATCATCCCAACTCTTGAATCCTGGACAAATAATAGAACATAGATGATGTCAACCTATAACTTCCCATATAACTAGATATAAGTCAACATTGACTTTAGGTTTCACACAGGACTGATGTAAAATCTGGGATCTTTCTTTGCACCTTCCATCCCCTCTGACCACCAACCCCAAATTGTCTTTTGCACTCTTTATACTTCACCTGACGTCAGATTGTTTACAACAGCAGTAGAGTTATTATCTGTATTTGTTGTAATAATCTGTAGCCATACTTAGCTAGTGTTGTAGTACTCGAAATCGGTCTTGGTATAAAGACCGGCCTCAAGACCACTTTTTGAAGGTCTTGGTCTAGTCTCAGAATCGAAATCATTTGTACTCCGTTCTGTCTGGATGGACTCTTAAACAGATTTGAAATCGGTCAAGACAACCACTGATCAACTACCTTTCCAAGTCATTACAGTAGTAAGAAGGAAAACGTCTCTTTCTAAGAGAACAAATAACTTCAATTTATCCTTGATTTGATTTTTTTCTCCCCGGTTACAGACGTTTTGCCAAATGCAGGAATCGTGCACATTCACACTCTTATACTCTCTTATACTCTATACTCAATCCTTTACTCTTGTTGTGTTATAGTAGAAAATGTCCAGGGAGCTACAATATGTGTCTGTTCTCGGTTGCCGTGCAGGATCTGCTTGTGACGTCAGCAGCACAGGAAGGTGGTGCCAGGGCATTTCCTGCTGCGTGGCGGAGGCAAACATATGTCGCAGCAAAGAGCCGTGGCCAGAAGTGACTCCTCATGAAGCAAAAAAAATAAAAAATTAGATGCTGCAGTTCAGTCGTCTGACCGATGGCCATGTTTACCAATTTGTGCTCCAAATCTTCAGGGCTACTTTAACTCCACTGTCATGACACGTTTACTGCAAATCATCGTCTTTTGGCTTCATTTCCTTTGAGCCAAGTGACTTCATCTCCTGTTTCCTTTTGATTTTTGGATGCAATCCATATCCATATCCATCCACAGGTGATGACGCACCTGATTCATTGAGATAACCTTCAGATTTCACAGAGAGTCTGTTTGAGAGAAGATGAAGACGCTCGTTCCTATGCTCTCTAAATGAAAACAAGTGTTGGTTTCGGTGTCATGGCCGCAGCTCTGATATAAACAGCTGTGGTTTAGAGATAATCACTGCTTTACACTCTCATCTAACTCAGACCAGTGTCAAAGCATCTAAAAATCTAATCTTCTGGCTGCAGAGCATTCAGTCACCACAAGGTTTGAACAGTCAACCTTTTTTTTCAGAAAACGTAAAGAAGGGTTTTAAAAAAAAAGGGGGGGGAAAGTTAACTGTGCGGACTAACGCAGCGTTTCTGCGTTTGTTTGTAAAGCAGTGTGAGGTCTGTATATTTTACCCTTGTGGATATAATCTCAGCCTTGAGAAGCTAAGCTTTCCACTCAATGACTGTAATCTTCTTTGGGACTGTAGACTATTACTGTGAGCTTCTGTGGACAACGCTGTGCGACGACAGCTTACTGCCTGATAGAGTCATGGTCCCATTTCAAACGCCCCAGGTTATAATCTAACATGCATTATTTATAGTATTGGGCAATATGATCATTTTTTATTGTCAGCTGATGGAGATTTGTCATCCAGCGGAGATTTCTCCAATCTCTTTTTCTATCACTGTTGTCCTGTTCTGCATCTACGTCATCTTTCAGAGGATTTAGAGGATTTCTCTCTCTGTCTCTCTCTTTGTTATGCTCGTGGAATATCTGGAATATCAGTATTTATGTGACTGAATGTCCATAAATAAACTTTTCCAAGTGATATATTTTATTGAGACAAATTGATGTATTTCTCAAAACATTCAACATGTATGCTTCAAGAATATATCTCAATATTTACAGTTAGGTGAATTATAGGGACCTGTTTGTTAAAGGAGCAGTAGGTAACTCTGACATCTAGTGTTTAAAATGGGTACTGCAGTCCAAATTCAAAACAATGACGAGAGCTGTCTGCCCCCGCCCCCTCCTCCCTCTAGAATCGATGCTCACGCAGGTCACCATGTGGTGGACACTGAAGCTTCAGTGTTTATCCAGCTCTGCATCGGTCTGTAAACCTTTCTGTGTTCTAACCTCTCTCCATTTTTCAAAAGCATCTCCAATATTGATCGTAGTTTGAGCACGTTTCTGCTCGTGGAGCTTATCAGAAACATGCAGAGGCTTTTTAGGTCGGGTACAATCACTTCTATCTGAACCACTTCTCTCACCTGCTTCCATCGCTGCAACACCTGTTGGTTGGCCGTTTGCCTTAAAACCGCTTATCGTCTCTGGTCGAAACAAATACAGACCACTCTGCAAACCAAATTACGTTGTTTACCCACCTACAATTTGGAATAAATTGTGCTACATTTTGACTGTTTTCTTAGTGTTATCAGTTGTTATGAACAGATTAGGGAAGACGTGCAATGCAGCCAGGAAGAGGCTCGGACTTTACATCATCTTTAGGAGGCAGTTTGGATTGGGGTCTAAACATGTTAAGCCTTTAGATGCTGCCTGCATGTGGCTCCTAGAGAGGACGTCAATGCTGGTGGAAGGTTCATTTTATATTCAGTGTAACCGACTGTGACTGTTGGTTTGACTCCATTTCCCCTGCAAACATATGCCTTGGCCCGTACTGTACACACTCTGCACACTGACTTCAGGCTTTGAGCTGCAGCCGAGCCTGTGGTAATGCCCCAGGCTCATTTGGACCGTGCGTTAAGTCTGCCCTCTGCTAATTGAGCTGTTGAGATTGGAGTTTGCGAGCGGCTTTACTCCGACTATACCCTCAGGCTATGCCGCATACAAACACATAAAACACACACCTGCACATACACACTCTGACGCCTCGGCACCTGTTGGGGAATGAAGCGTTTGAGAGTCGTTGCAGATGCGGGGAGGCAGCAGCACGAGCAGGAATAAGGGCAATAACTCTGACAGATTAGCTGTGGGACAGTGAGGGGAAGGAGAAAATGAGTAGATTTACACCATCTTCACGAGCTCCTCCGTGACTAACCTGCATAAGATCCCTGCAAACCGTGTGGATGTATGCATGCAGCCGCCCGGGCCTCCACTGCAGTCCAATCCATCTAAGTCCACAGCCTGTCCCTTACACTGAGCTCACAATGATTTCTAGTAAAGATGTAGATAACTGAACGTCATTAATATGAATATAAGGCAGCTTTTGTAAGATGAGGTGTTAAAAATAAATGATACGAGCGCCGGGTTAATTGAATGAGTAAGAAATGAAAAATGGTAGTGTCGCTGATCTTTGTTTCAGTTACACTATTTAAAGCAATTTTTTTATTTTAAGAAAACTTTAAAGCTGGAGTCATCTTTTTTTTTTGCCACAGAAAACTTTAGCTTAACAGTCAACAGTCAACTCCCTGGCCACTAAACCAGCGAAGACCAAGACATAACCGAGACCAGAGGGCTACAAGACCAAGACAAGATCAAGACATTTAAGGATCGTGACCGAGTCAAGGCCAAGACCATAATTATCAATGAAAAATCATCATCTTGTGTTTAGAGAACGTGTCACTCACTTGGACCATAACACACCCACGCCCGGTCTGAGACCGAGTAAAAAATGCTTTCCAATTCCGAGACAAGACCGGTCTTCAGACCAAGACTGATTTTGAGTACTACAACACTATATTTACATACAAAACATTCTGGCTTGGACTGTAAAGACTCTATGCTCAGAGTTTAAAGAACCCACCTGGGAATGACACCACAAAAAGCAAAAAATAATGAGGAAGACAGCTTTGCACCATTTCTTTCTCGTGCTTTAAAGGCTTTCTGTGATTTTTCACACTTAAATGTAGAAATCAAGTATATTCTCTGAAAATAACTCTGTGAGTCATGACTGTCTACAATGGGTGTAACACCCGAGTCCCACTGTCTGTGATGCTTTCCGAGTTTTCCGAGTCCTATCTTCAGTTTGTTTACATCGCCAGGACGGCCGGCTGACTCCTCCCCTCATATATAAAAGTTGTTTAATTGAGGGACTAGAGAAAAGAAGAATAACATACTGTACTCACTGCTTAACTGTGTTTCTAGATCACGCTCATTTCAGGTAAATTTACATGCAGTGTGAAGATACCAGCATAATAAAGATCGCTAGCATTAGCATGCTAACACAACAATGCAGCGCAAGTTGTTTTGGTTTCATGCTGGTGCTCAAGGGCGACATCTGCTGGATCAAAAAAATACCCGCATATAAAGGGTTAATAAATGGTTGGGTGTATTTAAAACTAGGCCTTGAAAAAAAACCTCTTTGTTACTGTACATAGCTCCAACCCTGTGTGGGGATTCAAGAAAAGGTCTGAGAAAACAAGAGCAAGTGACAAGTGAAACAAGGCTACAGAAAAAAAGCAAATGTTTTCCGGGGGCGTGAGCACGGTTACAGTCGGAGGCACAAAGTCAGAGGATTTAGCCGTGACGTCTGAAATCGTAAGATGCTCATACATCACAAGAGCGCTGAACTTCTCTCAAGGACAGCAAGGGAGACAGGCGGAATAAGATCACAGGCGTGTTTGCTGTCTCACGATACCTAACCCCCCCCAATCCTCCGCTCAGAGGGGTCCACAGCTCGACGTGGTAGAGCTTTTTCTTCCAGAGAGGGAGAGGGTCAGGAGGGGGCCGACTACCCATCAAGCCTGACAGAGGGAGAGAGAGAGCTTTACCAACGCCACAGTCAAAGCAAATACTTCTAACAAGACGAGAGGCAGGACAGAATTTTAAGACGGCGGTTAAAAGGTGAGCATCGTCAGAGAACAATAAACCTTATTTACAAATCACAATGGAATTACTTCAAACAGTGCCTCACATTGACGCCCGCGCCTCCTACAAATGATTCCCCGTTAATGAACATGTTTGTTTTGCAGAAAGACGAGGCAGAGTAATTGAAGTCTGCTGAAGAATAAATAATCTCTGACCAAAAACCCAACGTGAATGAGCATCATTCCATCAATGTCATGTTAATTATGATCGCCTGGAATAAATGCAGTGAAGACAGACAGATGACAGTTTAGACAACTTCAAATAGAATCTGTCTGTCTTGTAGTTTGGCTCTTGTTTCTTAGAAGCATCCTGTTAAAAAGGGTTTAGAAATGATACAAAGATAAGTGCTGATTTGCATTCATGAACACGGTGGTGCAGTTGTTAGCGCTGTTGCCTCACAGTCAGAAGGTTCCTGATTCGAGACCCGAATCTGTGTGGAGTTTGCATGTTCTCCCCATGCATGCAAGGGTTCTCCGGGTACTCCGGCTTCCTCCCACAGTCCAAAGACATGCTTGTTAGGTTAACTGTCTGTCTCTATATAGTAATAATAATAATAATAATAATAATAATAATCTTTATTTATCGAGCACTTTTCAAAAACAAGTTACAAAGTGCTTTACAAGGACAGCAAATATAAAAACAGGCAGGCAAGATTAAGGAATAAAAATCACTTTAAAATAAAAAATCCCTTTTAAAAGAACTGTAAAATACATACAATTCTTTTAAAGGAATTCTAAAAAGTGAAAATAATAACAATTAAAAAAAAGACAAAAAACAGGAAAGGCCCAAGAGATGACTGATTCTGCCGACCTGATCTCCTCGGGCAGGTCGTTCCATAGTCGTGGAGCCCTCACGGAAAATGCTCTATCCCCTTTTGTTTTATATGTCAGCCCTATGATTAGCTGGCATCCAGTCCAGGGTGTAACACCGCCTCTCTCCCAATGACAGCTGGGATCGGCCATCGACCCCGAATGGAAAAAGCGGTAAAGATAATGAATGGATGGAACACTTAAATGTACAATAGAATTCTATTAAATGTTCACATTAAAAAAAAAAAAAATGATTTAACCTATATTATAATTTTTTATTACATTACCTCAAATTTTTCCAACAGTGATCAAAGACAGAGAATTTCCGTAATCTATAGCTGTAACTGGATGTATCTTGTGCTGGCGGCGACCATGATAGAGCCGCCATGAGAGACTCGACATGTTTATTGTTGCCGTGGGAACACAGGATGTTACATCAAAGACGGCCGCATACAGAATCAGGAATTAGCTATTGAAGCTGTCTGCTATTGCTATCTAACTTATGGGAGAATACTTTTAAGATTGGATTGGGTGCTGTGAAATTATTTTTCAGATTCTCTATTGCTTCTCAAAAACGCTGTACAGAAATTAGATTTATAGTTGATAGTTCACTTTCAACATTGTTTGGCACTGTGTGCATGTGACACTGTTTCTTATCTGGAACCTGTCAGGCACTTTGGACCCAATCCATGATGTCACAGCAGGCGTTTGTGTGGAGAACTTAACAGAAGGTGCTGATTTTCAAACACAACCTTAAACTTCACCTTCAGGTGTGAAAGACTGCTCAACATCATTTCACTGAAAATCTCAAGGGAAAAGAACTTCACACTACAAGATACTACAAAGACTGGTTCCCTCCACTCCATCTTTATTTAAAAAAAATAAAACAGTAAAACAGAAAAGCCCTCGCCCGTTATTCTCCTCAAGGTCGTCTTATTTGCAGAAAGAAACGCTGGCCACACTGACAGTGCCATCCCTCTGCATTTGCGAGTACGGATGACGGGCCAGTGTTTGCGCTGCAAAAGTAAGACGTGTAAGTTTATGTGATGAATGAGTGCTCGGCCCCCCCGGAGAAAAGCAAGCAGGAACACTTAGCTACTGTCAAGACTCACCTGGAGGGGTAACTCTCCTCTCGACGAGGGATTTTTCCTTGTTTTAATAATGTCTGTGTGTGACCTTAAAAGGTATAAAGAGGGTTCCCCCAGAGTTCAATCTGCACATTAAACAAATTTAATTAAGATGCGTTAATTTGCTTGTTAGTCCAGAGCAGAGAGCGTGCAGCGAGTTAACCAACCATAAAGGTTTTCATGCACATATCCATGTTTTTTTTTATTATCCTCCAGGGTGAAGGCTCCAACTTCCTGCAGCTGGGCTCCTCCATCGAGCAGCAGATCAACGGCATGTTCAAGGTGATGGAGGAGTACAACTGGGACAGCTTTGTGGTCATAACCAGCCTCTACCCGGGGTATGAAACCTACGTGGAATATATTAAGTCCTTCACAGACACCAGCTACTTCATGTGGGAGCTCCAGGACATTCTGACCTTCGACATGTCCGCCGACGGCATGAACGACATTCGGGCGCGGCGGCTGCTCCAGCAGATCGACGCCCAGGTGCTGTTGGTCTACTGTTCCCACGAGGAGGCCCAGTACCTGTTCAGCATGGCGGCGGACTCCGGATTAGTGGGGCCGGGCTACATCTGGATTATCCCCAGCCTGGCGGTGGGGAACCCCGACATGCCGCCACCCGACAGCTTCCCCGTGGGGCTGATCAGCATCATCACAGACCGCTGGAGGATGAGTCTGAGGAAGAGGGTGCGGGACGGGGTGGCCATCGTGGTGAAAGGGGTGCAGAGTTTCCGGAAACAGAGAGGTTTCGTTCCCGAGGGCCACAGTGACTGTCACAACCCCGTCAGGCCCGCCTCTACTAACGACACTCTGTTCAGGTGAGACCAAAGTCTGAGACAATAGAGAACAAACCATATGACGTATTTTTGTAGGCCAACCCTGAAGTAGCATCACCATGGGGTCTAACCAGAATTCTCCTCTGGGATGTTTTCATTGGATTTTGGATCATTGCAGAAAATAATCTCTGTGGCAAACGCACGTTTCTGAAGCGTAGGCGTTTTGTTCAGCAGGATAATCTTCACAGATGAACGCCATTTTTATGATGTTTGAAGCGTTAATGTGGCCGACAGAAGTAAAAAGCTAACGTTATGCTACATGCTAACTACACCACGGTTACATGATTGTGACGTCACTAGCGTTATGCTTCAGACGATCTCCGATAAACTAATCCACGTAGCTTAATAAATAGTTTACTAACATAATATTCACCTGAACCTAAAGATTAAACCTACAGGAGACATCTCCGACTAGTGAGAGAGTTCCCGCCCTCTGTGTCCGGCGTGATGACCTTTAATGTCCCCGACAACCACTGTAGTCACATTTAGCCGCTTGTTAGCAACCGCCTTTTTAAAGACGAGTAAAAACTTCAAACTTCACAAGTGGAGGTATTACCTAACGTAGTTTATGTGCTCTAACAAAACACCAACATCTCTTCAGCTTGTGTTAACCACAGACCTTATTTCAGGCGTCTAACCACAAACACATTCAAAATCCCCGTTGACTTTTAGACGTTAGACCCCATGGAGCTCAAATGCTAACTTACTGGTTTTAGGACTCATTCCTGTGGCTCTCTATAAAGTGTTTATATATGAAGCAGTCTTATCATAGGTCTTAGTTTAATTTAGCTAATGATCGAAAGAGCCATGTCTTTATTTGAAACTGTTCCAGAGGCTTCAGTGATGAGACCACCCTCTTCATTTTCGCTCTATGTTCATCTTATATCTACAAAACTCCGGCACCACAGCCCCTTAGTAAAAGAAAATGTTAATTTCAATGATCAGGATTATGACCATCCTTAGGGAACTAACAGCATACCAGTTTTAGTTGTCCATCATCTAAACGCTAAGCGCAGATGGAAATGAGTTCTGAAATGCTGCCGTAATTAATTGTATGCATTTATTCAGGGATTTACGTTGCATCGCTAAAATGTTAATTCTTGTCTTGATGAACAAGTTCCTGTGTTTGTTGGCAGGCTTTGCTCACTTGTTTCTTGTATTTAAACATGCAAAAGGCTCACAGAAGGAGCCCTGAGGAGCTATTGAGTCATTCTCTGAGTGCAAAGACTTCACTCACCAGGGCCTCCGTAAGAAAATGTTAATAAATGATAAGAGTGAGTTACAGAGTGAAGGCGTTCCCCCCATGGAAACAACTCTGCAGATGCATGCTGATAATGGTGCTAATGAATGAAAATGGAGTATGGACCCCTGTAGCTTCAGACCATCTCATGTATATTTGATGTTGTCTCATTAGTTGTATGAAACGAGACACAGTGGATACTTCTTCAATCGAGATCGAACCCCTGAGTATTGTGAAAATGCTCTTGAAGCGAAGGTTAATGCAGCCGAGCAAGACGAGTTAAATCCAACAAAAGGACACTTTTTGAATCATAAATAATCAAGTCATAAATACCCAGGGGCAAGTCCAGACTTTGTTGACTGGGGTGGAACCAGCTTTAACAAAGAACCAATCACAGTTGAGGATTTTTGGGCGATAACAGTTGGTTTACTTTTATTGGGCACATTTGTCCCAAAGGCTTTATTCTTGTTGAGGGATGAGCAGGGGCGTGGCCAGGGGTGGAATGGGCCCCTCTTGAAATCTGATTGGCCACCCCTGGCCACGCCCCTGCTCATCCCTCAACAAGAATCAAGCCTTTGGGACAAATGCGCCCAATGAAAGTAAATTAACTAAAAGTGTTTGTTGTTGAAACTTTCGAAATCAATCAGAACTTTTTGTACAGGGTCAATTCATAACCGATGTTATCTCAAGACACTTTATTAAATTACTTCCAGAGACCCGACATTGTTCCACTTTGAGCAAAGCTCTCACTTCTTGGCAAAGGAGCAGTTGCAAGAAAAACTTCCTTTAACAGGAACAGAAAACCCGGAGCAGAGCCAGCCATCTGCTGTGACTGTGTTGGGCTTTAAAGGTGGGACAGAGAGTAATGCAGATAGAAAGAGATAAATAGAGACAAACAGCCCAACAACAAGAACAACGAGTAAAACTGATTTATGGCTACAGTACCAGTAATAGAGGCAGAGGTATGTATTAGCAGATTTTGCCGCCAACTGGCCCAAATTGTTTTTTCTAACTTTCTAACAACATTTCCAAAAGGATCCCAATGAGCAGCTGTTCTTTCACGCTACCAAACGTTATGGATAAAACCAGCTATTTTACATTGCACTTAAATGTCCAACACTGCCTCTTTCTGTTAATTTGTATGAATCATTGTGAGAAAATCAAATATTGTTTTGGATGAAAACCACAGTGAGACAAACGAGCCAACAAACAGATTGGGACAGGATCCTTTGTTCTCTGAGGTAAAAATGTCTTCTTGGCCAATGCAGTGTGGCAGCTTTAAGGACAGCAAACCAACAGCTGTTTATGGTTGTAAAAGAAGCAGCACCTTCGCATAAAACTAAAAGGTCTATCTGAGCAGCAGTTTGTAAGTTATATACGGTCACACTCTTGGCATCACATCTTTTAATGGAGGTACTAGATTGGAGGAATTCCCCCAAAGGACTACATCGCAGCCATTACAGCAGTTTTTAAGAAAAAGTTTTACTTAGGGACAAAATAATGGCTTTAGAGGAACATTACGTAACTCTTCCACCTTAAAATAGTAGTTTTAAAGATCCATTTGTCCACATGTGTTCGGCTTTACAGTACGGCACTAGTTCACACACAAGCCCTAAGTTATAAAAAGAAGCTAGTTAGCCTGTTTCTGTCTCTGTATTCTGTATAGGACAGTGATGGATAAAGCCAAGAAGACAAATAGAGAGAGTGACAGAGCAAGCAGAGCGTACATCCCTGAAGATATTATTCAGATTTCAACTAAACGAACCCGTTTCGTTATCTATGTCATCGTTGTCTCGTGTTCAGCAGTTTTACCGAGTGCATAAAGTCATCTAACCCAAGTTACGTCTCAGGTTTGCATACAAAAACATCAATAAATCAGCCTTACACCGATTACCTATCTCAACTAGTCTGTAATAACTTACCGTCTCCAATGTAGCCATAGCAACGGCCTACATATATCATGGCACCAGTTGAATACACATCAAAATGCTCCACATGCTAACAGTTTGAAAACAACAAACAGGCTGAAGATTCTTGCAGAGTCATGTTTGCACAAAATTGGGTAAATGTTCTGCACTTTGCAGTCACATGGTTAGGTAGCTTTCTCACAATGTTTTAGCCAGCTTTGCACCCTCTGCTTGTAAACAACTGCACAGTTGAGACCTTTGGTTGGCGCCAAAGCACACCAAACCAAATTCCTAGATATTGTTGCTGCAATTAGTAAATCTGCAGTTTCTCCCATCAGTGTAAAGTTTCGCACAGAAATACTGAACATGCTATCAGGTGTCAGGAAAAGTAATTGCACTCGCATTTTCTGCAGGGAAGAGCCTCTTTTTATTGTTTCCATTAAGATTTGTGGGCACAGCTATCCCTGTTCTGTACAAAGCAGGTATCAAAGTTGTCTTTAATTACTGATAAATCACAAAGATACAGAGATGGCTCGTCCTTCCCGGCATGACTTCCCATCGGTTTGGTGTTGTGAGGAACATTTTACGGCCACTTGTCACTCTTCCAAACTGTGCCCTATACCCGCTGCCATCCATCCATCCATCACCTCCCCCCTCCTCTGCTCAGCACCATATCTCTTGCAGACTGTCAGGGAGCAAGTAGAGGGGCGGGGCTTCTCCTCATTTAAAACCGTGCCCAATAGAGCAATCCAGTGCCACAGAACATCGAGCAAATCCTGTTTTTTTTTTTTTTTTTATTTCAATTTAGCAAAGAGAAGACCCAGAAAAAAAGAGGGTTCAGCATCAACGTTTGGCTCGTTTGGAAGCAAGGTTGTTCAAGGAGCTTTGGGAATGTGTTGTGTGTCAATGTGGACGAGTTAGAGCAGATGGACCGCTAACAGGACTCGAGCATTGCGAGTCACCTCTCTAATAAGTCATTTATCTTTCAGGGTCTCCAAAGCCAGAACAGAAGCAACTTTTCCTTTTTCGCAAACCCAAATTATTCCACTAAAAAGGGGAAAATCTTGAACATTATCTCCGGCTTTGATACAGTACAAACCCCTCTTTTTAGACGTTCTAAACCCAGCAGGCATGACTGGAGCAGAGGCAGCTCTTGTCAGTATCATGAAGGTCGGCGCGCTAGAACAAAGCACTTTCTATTAACTTTATAGTCTAGGCTATCTCTTTCTCTTTCCAGCCACTTCAAACATTAACATCCCCCCTCGGTTCTCAGACTCGTCCGCACTCGGAGAATGGATTTTTTTTTTTTTTGTCTTCAAACAAGCTTTGATAATGAGTCAGCTCACCTGTTAATGGGATTATGGCAGATTACCAGATTAAACAGGCTTTTCACACAGACCGGGCTGAAGGCTATATTCTCCTCCCAGCAGGCTTTTCCTCACCTCGGCTGGAGTGACAGCTGAGGTGAGAGAGCAGCGCCGCAGGTTTAATATAACAGGATGTGAAGGATGAAACAATGGGATCACAAGAGGCAGGTTACAGATTTCTGACTGTCATGTCTTTTATTTTTACAAACCGAAGGGGGGCAGCTGGGTTCGTTGTCCAAGAAATGTATTTTACACTCACATCTGGAGTTAAAAAAGGTAAAACCATATACACTCAAAAAAGTAAATAGACTCCATTTATCCATGCAACTTGCATGTAAGTCAAATTTAAAAGCATGTCTTCTACATTGGTGTCCAAAGAAGGGTACCGCCATGTTTGTTTGCTCTAAAGTTGTGTTTGACTGAGCAAAAATTTCACAAGATTTCCAGTTTTGAGAGTCGAAGGATGCAGCCCCTGAAATGAGACGCATCTTACAAATGATGCTTTTAGGATAAAAAAGTCACAGACAATGTTTTTCTCTTTGTTCCTCCTGCAGGCACATGTTGAATGTAACCTGGGAACACAACGACTTCTCCTTCAACAGCAACGGTTACCTGGTGAATCCAGCCATGATAATCATCACTTTGGACAGAGAGAGGCAGTGGGACAAGGTGAGCTTTGCACAACACGGCTGATCTATTACCTAACACATGCAGGCAGGATTTTTCTTTCTTGGGCCGTGCAATCATATACAGCTGAATACAAGAAAACATCGACTTTATTAGCAGGATAATGAGAGAAAGATAAAAGAGAGGAGCTGTTCTGCAGTATCACCGTGACTTTTACTGACATCTCTCTCTTCATGCTGGCTGCAGCAGAGTGATTTCATACATCACTGGCTTCTTTGTGAGGAGTATCGTTAGAGGAGTCAGAGCGCCACTGATACCCCCCCCCATGAAAGATCATCTCCTAATCACACACACAATACTACAGTTCTCTCACACACTCACAGAGACACACCTCTCTCTCTTTCTTCTTTCTTACCCTCTTATCTCTTCAAAAGATGTTGCAATAAGTCCAACATGCACTTTTATCAGGTGGTTTTGAAGCAGCATGACGTTTCATGTTCAGTCAGAGTCTCTGGGTGTGATGTGGACACCAGACTGGAGGGAGTTTACATCCTGCGCTGATTTAATGGATTCTGTTTATGCTTAAAAGAAAACTGAAGCATGCATATTGATGCATACACAGCAGAAGACTGTCCTGGACAGGAGGGGGATGGCGGGGTCTCCTGAGGCAAGACATGACGTAAAAAAGAAAAATGACACACAAGTGGCAAACCAAGAAACAAAGTCCATTTTATGATGCTTTCATGAGAATATTTTTGTCTTTATATCAATGTAACATACTGGTGAACAAAAAATAATGAAGTGTGTGCACGGATATGGTACTGTACAATGCATGCATACAGTCTATGGTCGTGAACCAATCAGAATCAGAATAACTGTCACCATCACCTTTTCACCTAATCTAACTCTGTCTTTCTGCAGAAAAAATGTGAGTGTTTGATAAAATGCTTATATCAAATTTGAAAATTGATCTTTTTTTAAAGTGCTAACTGGTAATGCAGCGAGGGGTTGGAATTGCCTTCATTACGTTAGATGTGTAATTGCACTCTCTTCATCCCAAGTGACCCCTGCAAGCAAAAATCAAATCATCATGTCAGGGTCTTGCGTTTCTTTCTGATCTGTCTGTGACTCCTCTTACTTCCATACGAGTGAGAAAAAACAGAGTTTAAAATGTCCCGTCAACACTTTACTCCACTTCCTGTTGATGGAGAGAGAGAAAAAGAGCTGCATCAAACACGGAGACAATCTTCTGTCAACTCATCGACAGATGTATGACTGCAGGAACACTTTGCAGAGAGCAGATAACACACTGTTTTTTTATCCCGACACCGACAAGCAGCTGCGTCTCACTCTTCTTTTGGCAATCCTTTTCTGCTGTTTTTGATGATCATGTGTTCTTCCCTGCAACCCTTCTTACAGATAAGGGGGGTTTTAACTGTCTTAATGTGCTTGCGCTCTCTGACAGACAAGACAGCTTGCTCTTGAACCATCTCGAAGGTGTTATAGAGTAGCCTTTGATTTTACAGAAACAGCAACTGGACTGATTTCACATTTACTTTAATGTATTCAGTGGCATGAAACATGAAAGAGAAATGTCTGACAGAGAGATGTCTTGGCATGAGACGTGCCCTCTCGTTCCCCTCATTGACTCCAGCATTCATTTCCTCCATGATGACCTTCGTTTAAACCTTTTGTGCAAGAAAAGAAAATACACATACTCTTCACCCCCTTCCAGAATCTCAACTTTGTGCCCGTTCCAGAAACATTTCATTAAAGGTGATTCCTATTCGCGGTTAAATCTCTGAGGCCTCTGGCGTCGTTTCTCTGAGTGAAATCAATTCCACCTCTTGATGCCTTTCAGTGTTCTTATTGTACACATTACAGGGTGGTCACCTTAGCCAGCCTCAGCTTGGCACTGTACAGACTGATGCAATACACTCCTCACCATGTGCAAGTTTGAGCCCGAGTCTTATTTTTCATACTTTCCTCGGCTCTCACAAGCCCTATTCAGACTGCCCGTTCAAAGTGCGATATCCACGCCCCTGTGACGTCTCTCTGTGTAGGCCTTACAGGGGCGAGAGTAAGCTGTCAATCAAACCCAGGTGCTGACCAAACTACTGTACTGAGTTCATTTTAAAAGGCGGATCTCGGCCCACTTTTTTTTTTTTTGTTCTGGTGCGATTTGTTTGTAGTAACAACATGAAGCGACCTCATTCCAACACAAGTGAAGGAAGCAATCACTGTGGGCCTTCTCTGTAGTCATCATGGATGAGTGTGTGTTAAAGACGACAGGCATACCTGTTGGATTTGAAATAATTCAGGTGGATGAGCAGGACGTGGTTTGAGTGCCTTCGCCTGAACTGTTTTCTCCAGTCCATCAACATATTATTTTGGAGCAGCATTTGTACCTCATTTTCAAACATGTATCGTTTGACTACAGGGATGAATGCAAATGATATAAAAACCGATGAGCAGAGACAACACCTTTTCGTCCAGCCGTCTGTCTATTTTAAAATTGGAAAGTGTCTTTGGAGCAACCACAGCCAGGCAGGAGTCAACCTGTTTCTTATACGACTTGATATTCTACCAGTAAGTGACCGTTACACATTTTTGGTCTGCTTGTAAAAGTCCCAATGTATTATAATGTTGTGCAACATTATAATACATTGGTCCATGACTCAGACCAGAGCAAACGAACTAAAGGTGTGAAAACACTCACTTAGAATATCAATCAGAGGCTTTCTGTGGCAAAAACATCGGACATACTTGAGGATTACATTGCAGCCATTCAACCTGTTACATGTTTGCCTTCCAAAGCAACCCTAAAAACAGTTTCACCTCCTTATTTACACATCAAAACAGTTAAAATACGGCCCCAATCAGATATTACTAGAATGTATCTTTAAAGAGCTCCAGTCATCTTATCCAAAGCTGTGTCTGTCTTGTAATTCTTCCCAAGAAAGATAGTGTTCAGCGCATTTTTACAACTTGCTCCAAGATCTAAAAGTCGTGGTATCTCAGGGAGATGGAGTGAGGGGATGACAGGAGAGAGTGGCGACAGAGAAAAGGAGCCCTGGAGGATGATGGGAAGTGTTTCCTGTCACTGCTGTTTACAGCGGCAGGGTGATATATGGCACCGAAAAGCTGCTGTTCTCGGGATGCATATCTGTGAAAAATCACAGCCTCACCGGGAGGTTGCAGACAAGAGAGAAAGATCAAAATAAAGTGTTTTTCTGAAGGATTTTTTCAATATATGTACAATCCAACTCGAGTTACAGTTATTGCATATATTTTTTAAGACACCTTAAGGCAGCTTCTGAATAAAACTCGATGAGAATGTTTCCTCACAACATCGCTTTTTAATTTAATCTAATGTAGAATAAAGGATTTGTTCGTTTTCAAACATGAATGACAAGAAAGATTCTCCACAGCCGAAGAAAGTAATAGGGACATGATGTGTCTCATCCCAGTGTATTTTTCCCCATAATTAGAAATTCTAAATGACTTGCCTGAAAGCCCACGAGCTGAGCGATGTGTGAGCAGCAGGACTGATCAATATGACTGACAGGAGAGAGGAGTAACTCAAACGTCCGCAGAGAATCAGGATATTTGCTCTTTTTTCTCCCCAAAACTCTCTGTTTATATTGAGGTGAGTTGTGCAGACTGAACATCATTGGCCACTTAGCCCTTGTAGAAAGATTTTACTTAGTACTTTGTTTCAGGAATTGATTATTAAAGTTATTTATTTTCAGTCTTCACAAGTTTCAGGTTTCTGTTTTTTTGCAATGAATGTGATGAAAACATTTGAAAAAATGCAGTAAATTGGCGTCTTGTATTTATCATATCAGATATCTCCTCCTTCCAAGCATCCGGTGGAAACAGAAATTAACATAAAATGATGGTTTATGTGGTCAAGCTGTTTAAATAATTGTAGATTGGTGCAGCCGTCTGCAGGTTCTGTAGCTGCTTCCTGTTTTCTGTGAGTGCAAACAAATGTTTGAATCAGCATCTAATCGCCCCGTAGACAGTTAGCGTTCAGTGTTGGTGTTTCTGTAATTGGTCCAAACGGGTCCTCTGCGACCTTCGCCGCTTTATTTCTCTCGCTGATTTCAACAGCCAGAGTCGGGAAGTCGGGACATGTGGAGCGCGCCACTTAACAGGTCACGGCTTCTTTAAACGAGGGAGCTTGCAATGTTTAATTTCAGATCTTGATTGTGCATTCGGTTTGCTTGAACGCCCATTTCCCACACTACATCCAATTAAAATAAGCTAAACTGGTAATGCAGCGAGGGGTTGGAATTGCCTTCATTACGTTGCATGTGTAATTGCACTCTCTTCATTCCAAGTGACCCCCAAATCAATTTCCTGTAAACTGTTGATGAACTGAAGAGCTCCTCGCTGCACCGGGTCCAGGTGCTCCAACAACAGAGACGTGATAAGAGCGTGCGTAGTCAAGGGATAGCACTGTGTTAAGATCTGAGGTTGATAGTCCACTATGTTTCAGAGATGGATGATGGGAAAATGACCAATACTTGACTTTTATTTCTTCTTATGGCAGAGCTTAATAGCATTCTTGCATCCTCAGCTGTTCTTCAATGTGTCTTTTCAAGAATCATTGCTTTCTGCTGAACACTTCAGTGGAATACATAACGGTAACCATCTGGACTTTGGTGCAGAGATTTGTCACCGGTTTCCCCTTGGCTCACCTCTTCTCTTTTCAACACCTACAGGTGGGGAACTACGAGTCGGGCATCCTGCAAATGAGATACCCCGTGTGGCCTCGGTACGGCTCCTACATGGAGCCGGTGTCGGATTACCGGCACCTCACGGTGGCCACGCTGGAGGAGAGACCCTTTGTCATCGTGGAGGCGGTGGACCCTGTGACCGGTACATGCGTTAGCAACACTGTGCCCTGCAGACGGCAGTCCAACAAGACGGAGGCGTAAGTGATGCTGACGTGCACCAACAAATTCTTACTTTTACAGGAAAACAAACTTTAAAAAGGGTAGGGTATCAAGGGTATATTGATACCCTGAGCCTAAAACTGAGGGGCGTTAATATTGTGCAATAATAGTGAACTGCTCAATAAGATCCCAAAGTCAGTAAACTTAGATTAGGGCTAAAAATAGGGCTGAATTGGTGGATATTTATATTAAGTACAAGTCAAAAGGTGTATGTTAGTTTGATGCAGTGTAGTAACGGAAATATCATTAAATTCAGGTTTTGTTTCTCTAAATATTCTATGATGTTGCAAAGATGGATAGAAGTCAAATGGAGCATTTTGAGGTTCTTCTCCACACTTTTAGTCCATCGTATCATCAAATGAAACCCCGTGAAGTCAGCCTCAAGTCAAAGAATTCTGCGTATTCAAACCCACTTGATGTACCAACAGTCCCACATGCGCTCTCACATGTTAACACGCTGAGCTTAATTGATTATGCATCCAACTTCAGAGTGCCATTAGGTGTGAGATTAAGAGGCTCTTCCCCTGCCATTAGCCCCGGCATGGCTTCTTATCACTCAATGAGACGAGATACTCATTAGACTACTTGGCCAGAGTGCAATATCCCAGGGATCAACCTGTGACCCAATCAGGAAAATATATGTGCTGCATGGTGAGGTATCAATTAGATGGGGCGATTAGGCCGTGTCATCAATCCTCAACACCTGCAGACTGATATCGGTGTTCATTAGTGGGGGGAGAGAAGCGCGGCCATTACCCATTACTGACAATGGTGTTAACGAGACGAGGGGAAACGGAAGATGAAGAGCATGTCCCTTCAGTGTTTTGAAGCACCGAGGTGCGTTATCGCTCATGCTGATCAACTCGTCCCCGACAATGTGGAAAGTGTGTTGGACAATGGCAGAAAAAAAATCCGAAGCAGATAAAGTCAATAAGAGGTTCAATGGAGCGATCTGCATTCTGGTCAGCTGAAACAATGACCAATGGATAATACAGTAACAGATAAAACAATGGGGAGACTAAGGCTACATCTATTGATTATGGTTATTAATTGTTAATCCATGTCTTGTTGCTACAATTAGCTGTTGCTGATTTAGTCCATAAAATAACAAATAATGTGAGTGTCGACTACAATTCACAATACCCAAAGTGATGTCTTTAATTTACTTAAAGGAGCAGAATTTAAAGTCAAAAATGTCTACTGAATTAAATCATAAAATGAATCTGTCAACATGAACCACTAAGTGTTTAATCCTTCACTTTCTTCTACAAACTGAGAAGCTGAGATTTGTGTTCTATTATCCTTAATTCAGACTCTACTTTCTTTACACGAATCTCTTCCACTGCCTAATGTTTCCCTGCAGCATCGAAATGCAAGCAACCTCAACTGACATTAGTGCTTTCTAAATGGGGAGTCATTGGTCATGCAGGTTGTCCATTTCGATTCCTCAGCCCCCATCAGGCCCATACATTTAGCCTGCAAAGGCAGCCCGTCTGTGCTGCTCCCTCATTGGCCTTTATGCCACCAGAGCCCAACTCAGACTAAAGCAGCCCAAAGCAGTCGGCAAGATATTCCCCTTTGAGTCGCACATGTTCCTCCAGTGGAATCAGAAATATCCAAAGCTTCCTCACTGCTTTGACACTGCTGACAGACTCTTCTCCCTCAGAGCACACTGGCATAGATTAATTTAGAGGCAATGCCCCGGCGAACGCTGGTATCGACCTGGGAAGATAATGTCATCAAAGATTAGCTGCTTTCAAAGGGAGTTAGATCATAAGTTGATTAAATTAAAGCTGAGACGCGAGTGCAGTGGCCGATGAGCTCCCTTGAGCCTCTGGGCAACAGGGCCGAGAACAAAGCACCAGAAAGCTGCACTTAGCAACTTCAAACTGCCAGATTTCCCAAGATAATGTTTGAAATCTGTAGTAGCTTTAGATTGTGTAATGTGATGTCTGTAAACATACAGTTATGTATATGAGGATGATTTATCCTGACAGGGCAGCAGGTAGTCACACCTTGGATAGAGAATGTACAGACTCCTGCTTATTGCAAGCTTTTCCCAAAAGAATGGAATTCATGTCAGTCCCCCCCCATTCATCCTTTGTTTATCTTAAGAGCTACTTATCCAATTGACTTCACACTGGGTTGTAATATCGCCGAGGGCTGAAATGAGTGCAGCGTGGAGGGTGAAGTTAATCAGGTGAGAGGTTCTTAAGAACACAGCAAGCAGCACTTGCAAAAGCAAAGTGATCGTCTTGTTCTGAATGGACGAGCACAGGACTTCTCAATGGTCATGAATTCAATACCCCAACAAGCCTCCCAACAAAGTGGTTGATGCTAAGATTACTTACAGAAAAGTTAATGATCTAAAATATAACTGATTCTAATCGAACTAAAAAAGCCTCTGCATGTTTCTAATAAACTCCAAAAGCAGAAACGTGCTCAAACTAGGATCAATATTGGAGATGCTTTTGAAAAATGGAGAGAGGTTAGAACACAGAAAGGTTTACAGACCCATGCAGAGCTGGATAAACACTGAAGCTTCATTGTTTGAAACATGGCAACCTGCGTGCACATCGACTCTAGGGAGGAGGGGGCGATGGGAAACGGCTCTTAACAATGTTTGGAGTTTGGACTGCAGTACCCACTTTAAACACTAGGTGTCAGAATCAATACAAGCTAATGCTGAACAATGTTTGTTTTTAAGCCAAGCATTTTCACAGAAGACATTTGGCCTTTTACTGCAGGTAGTTTAATTACAATAGTCCTTAAATCCTATAAATGTAAAATCTCTTTGGAAATTCACATTCAGTGGCGAATATTTCCAGAGATTCTCAAAGTGAGACTCTTTTCGTTTTCTTGAGAGTGGTATCTTGAACCAATGAGTCTCTATCACACAAACACTAGAAGATTAATCTACGCACATGCTGTCACGGTTTAAACAGCATCTTGAGAGCATTTATCCAAGAATGACCAATCTTCCAATAAATAACCTCACACACGATTTAGAAACTATTCCCAAAGACCCACTTGAAGCAATTGGCAGGCGTCTTGGAGCCCAGCCTTGAACCCTGGCAGCTGGTGAGACAGGGGACGCTGGGGCCGCTGTGTTTACTCCTGGTGTGCTGTGGCAGCTTCGTTTTCCTCTAAAGCGTTCATTTGTTTCGGTTTGTTGTGGCCGGGCTCGGTCTGTTCGTCTCATTGCCTCCCCGTCCTGATGTGTGAGTGCAGAGTCCATTAGACCAAAGGGCTGTGGGGGGGGGAGGGTTAGGGGTGACATGTCATTAGTGCTCTCTGCATCTCACCCATGGCTCACTAGTTCACTGCCACATCTCCTCACACGGACGGACCAACGTTTGAGCGCTGTGGAGGTGTGTTTGTTTTGGTTTCCCTGAAAGCAAATGAGCACTCAAACATGTCTGTGTTTCAGACAAAACAGACAACACAAGTTCCTTTATTCTGAATTGAAAAGTTATTCAAGGGAGGTGGGGCGGACTCCTACAGGTCAACAAATCAAATAATCAGTCTGATCACCAGAGGCGGTTTCCATTTTAATTTTTTTCAATCAAATCTGTGAAGTTTTGGTTTTTCAAAGGCTTACCATGTGATTTTCAGAGCAGATTTTCAGACCAAAACAAAGGCTCTCTTTGGACACACCGTTCTTCATCCCTCATCACCCCTCTCCCGCGTCTCTCCACACTTCCCTCACCCTCCTATTGTGTTAGGAGGCAGAGAGGGGCGGCAGACAAGTGCTGATAAGACATCTGAAGACATCTTGTCCACCATCAATTTCAAAAAACGATTTGCATCTCAAAGTTGACTGGTTGTCGCATGCTGGTCTCATAGGCCAAAATAAATCCTTCCTTTGGTTTGGAAAGTCTCTTGGTTCTCCTTCAGTTTTACTCTTGTAATCACACTCCGTTACCATGCCCCTAGAAACATGCATCCATCCATCCATCCCCCCCCCCCATCCATCACTACCTCCCTAGCAGGAACCTTTTGGTAAAATACAGTCTGGTCCCTGCTGTGGAATATGAACTCAATGCATCCTTACTCCCTAAGGAAAGATCCCCTTGGTTGAAAGGATCCCATGAAAGGAAGCTATAGGGATACGATGTGTGGATCTTGATTAAATCCTACGACTTAAACAGTGCAGAAATCAAACGACATGATTTAAGCAGAGTCATGGCCCAACGCAAACTAGGAGTCAAAATCCCAGAGGCAACACAACTACTTAATGTGTCACAGTAAGTCTGATATGGTGAAGGCAGCCTCTTTTGCCTAACATGTTCTAGGATGTGTTCAGTGATGTTGGCAGATAGAAGCAGCGAGCGCACTTTCATGCATGAATTGAAGCACACACTGAGACGGAGCAATCCAGCCTGTTTTCTGTTTTCTTTTTGGCGTCTACTTCCTCTAAATCAGATCAGAGTGAAAGTTTTACAAGGCAGCAGTCTCTGTGTTTTTCTGCCTGACTCACATCACTGGCGTCATCCTGTTAATGTGAAACTGAAGGACGTTTTCATCCCCCTTGTTCTTGGAAATCCTTCTGATAAGTAAGGGGAATTGATTTTCAACCCCTTACGTCAGCTTCTTTTACTTGGTATGCTGAGCCCCAGACTGACAGTTTAGCTTCTGCTGCGTGCTCGGCCTGAAGATCAGAGCTGTTGTGCGAGCAGGGCACGCCGCGTCTCGTAGTCAGGGTCACTGGGGCAGTTGGGCGTGTGGTTGGTATTACACAGGCCAGTGTCCTAATTAACACAGTTTAGCATTCTGTAGTACACGCACCTTATCAAAGTCTGGGTATTTCAATGATTACTCTTAGGACGAGAGGGAAATGTGAGCACGCGGGGGAGGGGGAGGGAGTGTAGGAAATACTTGTAATATGCAAAGTGAAACCTGCGCTATAGGATGCTGCCATTGGCGAGAATTTGCCCAAGCAGATCTGAATATTAAACACTTTCTCTGACCACAGCTCATCAAAGTCATGATGTGTATAGTACGTTGTATTGCTAAGGTTTACGACCACAACGGTGTAGGTGTACGATGGCATACAGACACTGTTATACAGTCAAGGGCTTTTTTTCTACTCTTCAGGTAACATTTTAGTACAGGTTCGAGGCCAAGTTGCCATCATCAGCTCCATATAATCCAGCAATGAGTTTCACTCTTCCCTGCCATTGTTTCCTTGTGATTAATTTGTGTCGGATTTGTTTTGGTGGGCCCAGCTGTCAGTCCATCTGTCGGGGCCGTGACACAATGTGCGAGACTGCGGAGCTCTATCTCTACATACCTCCCGCAAACCCCAAACCTCCTGAATGTTTCCTGACGTCAGAGCCCCAGCTTTACATGTCAAGGAGATGACTCCTCTGCTCCTGATCGCAGACAGCCACAGCACTTATTTGTCATTAACTTTAGTCGCACTTGAAACTCTTACAGCTAGCCGCTTCCTGTGGCTACTTTTGTTTCAATGTCATCACACTTTTGAAATGCTTGTGGTCTGTGTTTGTTGAGGTGTTGATTGTAAAACAAGGTCATATTTTACTGCATTGCATACTGAAAAAAACAAAAACTGAGGTATTGAATTGGCAATTATATCAAAAAAAGTAAACATGTAAAATTGGGGCTTCTCCTCGTGGATGTGTGGGTTCTCAGCGGGCTTCCTCCCACAGTCCAAAGACATATTTGTTGGGTTAATTGGTGACTAAAATTGTCAAAATAGGTGTGAATGTGAGTGAGGCTGGTTGTCTGTCTCTACATGTCAGCCCTGTGATTGACTGGTGAACTGGGATCTGGGATCAGCTCCAGCTCCCTGACAACCCAGAACGGGAAAAGGTGGTATAGATAATCGATGGATAAATACTGAAAAAACTAAAAGGAAAAAAGTATGAAAATAAGAAATGTGTTAAATCAGAAATATCCTTTCAGTGATAACTGTGGGGTAACTTTAATGTATTACAGGCTTTTCCATCTTGTTCATGGTTCTGCTTTAACCTCGTAGTGCTCCTTTTATTTTTGGAGGATGCTCGGTTTTGTAAAGCAGCGTTGTCTTGTAATCCCTTGTTGAACTGTTCAACCTTGCTCGACTCAACTTCCTTCTAATCCACGCTGACCTTAACAGAAAAGCAGGCTAACATTTTTTTCATCTTTTTTAGAACTCAAAGTTTAGTTTTTATTTAAATTGAGTTCATGACGGGGGGTCGGGCAAATCTTAACATAAAACAATGTTTCCACTGCGACTAAAGCATGGTGAATTTGAGTGAGTGGACTTCCAGGTAAATGTAAGGCTCTCCTCTCTACTGATATCAACAAGTCGGTCAATATTTCCATTTTCTCGATTATAAAGATCCTTGGTTTTATTGGTATTTCCATATATTCAATATAAATGATTGTGAAAATAATTGCTGATTTCCTTCCAATTGATAACATATAATGGGAGTTTAATAGCATCATCTATAACAATGAAAAGTGAGCAGAAACAAGAGTGTAAAGAAACCAGTTTTAAAAGAGATAGAGCGTGACCTCTTAAAAAGGATCTTACTGTAGAAAAATCTTAATTTGATTATGAATTCATCTTTCTTCTTGTCTGTTGTTGTCTCTTCAAGAATTGTGGGTCACACTGAGCCGTACACCAAGCTGTGCTGTAAGGGCTTCTGCATAGACATCCTGAAGAAGTTATCCCGCAACATCAAGTTTTCCTACGACCTCTACCTGGTCACCAACGGCAAACACGGCAAGCTGGTGCGAGGCATCTGGAACGGGATGATCGGGGAGGTAAGAAGTACCAACAGCTGGTTGGGACGAAAGGGGAAAAAATGGCTCCCGATTGATGCAATTTTTGAGATGTAATTCCATACCATGGTAAAGTGTATTTTTCATATTATGTGACCTTTAAATGCAAGTTTTTGTCGACTGAGTCTGGTGGCTTTGAAGACTCATTTAAAGCCTTTACGTAGTTTTGGATAAAAGCATTTTACTGGTTAACAAAAAGGTCTATGTAGTGCTGTCAGTAACTTGAATTACAGTTTTAGCCAATCAAAAACAAAGACGAGAGTAACTTCTAGTGGACCCATTTTCATTGGGACCAAAGAGCAAGTTGCAGCCACGACTACCTGTTTTGAAACTGCAATTTGATGCAATCCCCAGCAGTGAATCCTATATAGTTTATATATATATATATATATATATATATATATATATATATATATATATATATATATAAATAAATATGTGAATTTTGCACCATTGTGGTATAAAAAATCAAATTGTAGATGTTCGATCAAGCTCTTCCAAGTGATTGTAAAATTGTGTGTACCAACAGAGAAATTGGAGTGAAAACCGTTTTACTACCAACGTAAAAGATGAAAATCCATCTGAATATTGATTCATGAGTATTTGAACAGGTACCAAGGTCACTGTGTTGGCTGAAGGAGGGACTGTAGAACAGAAAGGAGGAGTGGGTGTCCTCGTGAATAATCTCCACAGTCCCCCTGGCCGGCCCTCCTCTTGAGGAATTGGTGTATGCAGCATTACTTTACCTTTTTTATTTTTTTATTTTTATTTTTTCACAAAAAGAGGAAGGCTATTGTGCTCAATGAGGCATCGACCTCCATAGGAGAGCTAATGGCTTGCATGAGGCGGAGTGTCTGGAATGTAAATCTACCGGCTCTCCATCAGTATGATAAACTGTGGCACACAGGGCTGGGAAAAAAAAAAATCAGTCATGAAGAGAGTTCAAACCATTCAGGTGGACTCTGAGGCGCTCAACATCGAGCCCTACCAATATGGGAATTTTGACACCAAAGACGGATTTTAATTATATATTCTCCTTATTCTCTGCCCTTTCCAAAATGTTGACCAATTTACTCTGACATCCCGTGCAGGATGGGAAGCTAATATTCTGTTATAATGTTCTAGTCATGGTGTCAAATTATTAACAAGTCCTGGTGAACTTTATAGAAAACGTATTTCTACATTATCAGATACCCATGTACCTAACACTGACATTCTGCTAAATATGCTGCAGACAGTGCTGATATCAACACCTACTGGAAAACTACCCCAATACCTTCTTTCTGTACATTATCAGCAAAAACAAATACATACTATGAATCAGTCAAACTGGAATTCAAAAAGTATAAAATCAAAGTATCACTCCTTTTAAGCCAAAGCACCACTGACCTTTAGCTTAAGCAACCAGTTCCACTTCCTGCATGTAATATTTGTCAGCAGACATCTTATGCAATAGGCATTATGCTATATGCTGCAATACTTTGTAAAGGATTAGCGCTGGATTAGAAGGTGAATCATGCTTTACGATGCATTGTTGTAACTCCAGATCACAATAGAATAGGCTTTTGAGTTGCGTCCATCTGGAGGAAGCAGACAGTAGATCACTTGAGGGACAGAGGCCGAGTGTGTTGACATCACAGAGAGATGAGATTTATCTCAAAGGTCAGCGTGGACGTTAAGTGGCCGTTCAAACACTGTCAAAGCATTAAAGAAAAAGAAAAAACATCTGTTTGCATTTTTGATCTTACAAATTGATCTCCCGCCACAGGTGTTCTACAAACGAGCCGACATGGCCATCGGCTCTCTGACCATAAACGAAGAGCGCTCTGAGATTATTGATTTCTCCGTGCCATTTGTGGAGACGGGGATCAGCGTGATGGTGGCCAGGAGCAACGGGACCGTCTCACCGTCAGCCTTTTTAGGTGAGAAACTCCTCTGTGCTCCTTTGGAACGTGGACACTTGAATAGAAAAGTTATTCAAGCTTGTTTTTGTTTTGGTTTGTTCAGTTAGATTATTATTCCTCCCAAGGCTCTTCCTCTTTTTTAATATCTTTCTCTTGCCTGATTTTTTTCCCTCCGTTTCCTCTGATCCCTGCAGAACCGTACAGTCCAGCAGTCTGGGTGATGATGTTCGTCATGTGTCTGACCGTTGTAGCCATCACAGTCTTCGTCTTTGAATACTGCAGTCCAGTCGGGTACAACCGCAGCCTGGTCACCGCCAAAGGTGAGTGCCATTTTTCTCTGTCTCTGCATACCTACACTGATTGGCATGCAATGTGTTTCTACAAAATGATGAAATGTAGACTAACATCATTTCTGTCCATCATGCACCATGCAGTTTTAGGTTTACAGACCAATGCAGAGATGCTAAACACTGAAGCTTCATTGTCCACCACATGACAACCTGCACGAGCGTCGACTCTAGAGAGGAGGGGGCGGGGGGAGACAGCTCTCTCTAATGTTTTGAATTTGGACTGCAGTACCCATTTTAAACACTAGGTGTCAGAGTTACATACTGCTCCTTTAAAGTGTCAGTTCAATACCCTATTGCATACAGTATGCATATTTATTAACTTTTTATGTAACAGTTTTCTTCCTTTATTTTATGGTGCTATAATATTGACTTTTGTTTTTGTTCAATTGCATAATAGAGAAAAAAAGAGCAGTAAATGATATCGTGCTTAAATTCATCGTCTTATTTCTGACGTTCCTGCACACACACACACAGAGAGAGGCCCCTCGTAAGGCTCTTGAGGGGCTTTAGAGAACAGGTGAAATTCCAAGCCTATTTACAGCAAGCACATATTGGATCAATGCCTGGAAAATTGAGATAGTGCAGTTTCATCTCTGAGACGTGTGCTCCATGAGATATCTAATAATGGATGGAGAAAGGCCAAAGGGGGCTGCACTCACCGCTCTGCTACTCGTCTTTGTTTGGATGCATTTTAGGATGAGTCAAAAAGATGATGCCAGAATATTTTGCAAGGTCAAACAGGGCCTGTTTTTAATCATCATATCAGCGAGACTACAAATCTCTTGTAGATATTTTGGTGAGAAATGTTTCAAGTGGACGGATTTATCTTTTGCGACCACCAAACAAGACAGCTGCTTCACGACGTTCCAGTAAACGATGTCTTATTGTTAATCATTTAGACTGACATATTCTAATGTGCATGAAAAAAATCAACCCCACCAACATTAATCATGATTCAGATTTGTGAAAATAGAATCATATTTTTTCAAGTCTGTCCACAAGACGAGGCAAGAAAACGCAACTTTTAGAATGCTTGTTTTTTGAGTGAGGTTTGGTTAAAGGTCACATATTATGCAAAACACACTTCACCATGTTTCTCTAACACTAATATGTGTCCCCAGTCTGTTATCAAACCCCCCAATTATGAGAAAATGTGTGCTCAAACAGACTTTGAAAAGCACAAGTCTGTCAGTTTTGGCGTCATTCACATCAAATCGTTAGCATCGCCCGGTGAAAATATCTTTCTTTTTACATCTTTGCATCGATTTTGGTTGTAATTTTGAAAATGATTCACCTACTTTTGGTCAAGGCACATCTTTACAGTGCTATAATATCACAATGGTTAACATTCAAAGCTGTAGACCTCTTCATGTTTTCTATTTACTGCAAATTTTGAAAGTTGTTTTTGGAAAGATGCTATAAAACGTCAAGTTCAAGAAGTCAATTATAGACTTTTTTTGGTCCTTTGGGTATTAAAGCTGCATGTTCTGTGACTTATATGGAGTCCTGTCCGCTCTTACCCGTAGACCCCGGAGGCCCCACCTTCACCATTGGGAAGTCAGTGTGGCTGCTGTGGGGAATCGTCTTCAACAACTCAGTCCCCATCGAGAATCCAAAGGGCACCACCAGTAAGATCATGGTCCTGGTCTGGGCTTTCTTCGCCGTCATCTTCCTCGCCTCCTACACAGCCAACCTCGCCGCCTTTATGATCCAGGAGCAGTACATCGACACGGTCTCTGGACTGAGCGACAAAAAGGTACAGAGCGCCGTCGCTGTCATTGACAGTGCTGCTGTGTGTGTGTGTGTTTGTGTTGTTGGAGCGTGTTTGCTGTGTTTGATGTTCAGCTTAGGAAAAAACACAAAGTGGTCTATTTTTGGGTGTGTAAACAGCGTGTGGTCGAGATATGAAGGCGACTATCCAGAAGAGACAAAGTCATGGCTGTGACTTTTCACTCTCCTACAAAAAAGGGTTCATAGACTAAGTTGGGGAAATTTAATTACATCCCCGGACTCTTTAGCTTGGGATGTATGTGAAAAGCTTTGAAATGTAATACATCAGTGGATTTTGGTGGGGGGCAGACAGTGGTTATGAATTCTCGTATTATCTTATGCATATTTGTCCAGCCTGAGGATCTGTTTAAAGGAGTATTGACAGCGAAATCCGTGTTAAACCGCCCAGCACAAGAAAATGTTTTTTTTTGCTCGCAGGCAACTGAAGGGATTAAAGAGGCATTTGAGGAAAAAGACCAAGCTGTCCAAATGCTCATTATCATTCAGGCAAAGTCGTTTACAACTCTCGGCCTCATTATACATTAAGTCTGCGAGGCAGGGTAAAGACAGAGAAAGACGTTCTGACAGCAGAGAACATAGGTTATTGAGGAGCGTTCTGTAAGGTGGCGTGGAGAGAACGGGGGGAGGGGGTTGAACTGCTGTTAGTCCAGCTGTGCTAAAGCCCCTCAGGTTAAGTAAATGTAAATGAGGAACAAGATGAAGGCACAGAAAAGTGACCTTGTATCAGAGGAGGGAGTGATGAAGACGAGCGGGGCTCTGATGTAAAGGCGGATGATTACCTCCACCCTCCTGAGCGGACACTTCACTTAAACGAGAAGTCCTTGTGACGGGGTAACATATCATGTTAGCTCTGACATGGACCGACCTCCTTCAATTTATTAGTGTCCAATCCACATCACGTAGTACCCCCATAGACTGTACAGTATATAAACATGAACATAGTCTTATGGACGTCACCCACTGGTTTCTGAAGCAAACTTTTCTGAAGCCCATCAGTCTGTGGTGGTTGCCATATTGGAAATGCTGTCTCAAACTAACTTTTGATTAAACGTAGTGGCAGGTGAAGACGTGGGGCTGTCTGACAAACAGCTACAACGCACCCGCCTGTCAATCAGCTCAGCCACGCCCCTTTTTATCAGAATCAGAATCGGGGTTTATTGCCAAGTACATTTACACATACAAGGAATGTATGGTGTATTGGTGTTAAACAATTAACAAGGAAATAACGCAGAACTAGCAACAACTTAAATAATACAGTATAGGAAGCTATTACAATATATATAATATAATTTAAAAAATTAAAATATAAAAAATAAAAAATAAAAAATAAAAAATAAAAAACACAAAACACAAAATGTACAAAAGTTACCATGTAGGAGCTGTGCAGTGGAATGTTCCTATTGTAAGGTATGAGGACCCAAAATAATGCAAGCGGCATAGAGCATGCTCTGTTGGTAACAAAGACATTCTGATGGTCTCCTTTTTCATTTGGAGGAAGAATATGCACACCCATGTAAAGCAGAAATCTGCAGTATATCATCAATATCTCACTGAGTCATGACTGTGTGCTGTGCAGAACATAAAGGGGCCCTCAGGGACACATTTTGTGATTCGGGGCTCTTCATATAAACTCGACCTTGTTAAGACAACTCAAGGTTTTACATCAGATTGCAGCAGCGGTCTGCTCCATTTTCCAAGACGTCCTGTCATGATATTACCTTTTACCTTTTCTCACACACACAAAAACTTCAGCACAAATTGTCCCCCAGCAGCTGAGGCACTCGGAACATATTTGAATAAGGTTAATGAAAAAGTGCTATTCTGTCGATTGCATTGTCGCCCCATTCCACTTCCTGTCCTCACGGCTAATTAAAAGGCATATAGAGCTGCCAAATGCAAGTTAATTTCTAACTGCAGACAAGGAAAGGATAAAAAATGTGGAAATCTTTGCACAGTGAGTCTTGATTATTGTGGCCCCAGATTGTTAGGTGTGTAAATTAACAGATAAAGAGCCAGCAGGATGAGTAGCACTAAATCCCTAAGAAATGGATTCAGTTTTTCTAATGCATGGGACACAAATAACGGCTGTAATAACGTCTGAAAAGCAACCAGGAGGGTATTAGGACACACTGGATCTGAAGGCGTGCACTTACATGGTGGTTGTAGAGGGATGCAGGATATTCTTAACACCCTGTTGTGTGCATATGCAGCGTCAGCATTACAGAAAGTTAAAGTCAGGTAGAAAATCTTGAGACCGTCATGATGCAACTTCTTTTGTTTCTTCGTACAAACGGAGAACTTGCAGGGTTCTCATTTTCCAAAACTGTTACTACAAGAATTATTTCTGATATAACATTACACCATTACACCATGTTTCCTCTTCCAGTATCCTGCAGCACTCCGCAGTTTTAATGACTGGGGAAAATAATTGAAATATTATGCAATTTATATGCAATTGCATGTGTTGTCATCACAACATCCCCGACTCTGTCATCGACTCTTTTTCCATCTCTCTCGACAGTTTCAAAAGCCACAGGAGCAGTACCCTCCGTTCCGCTTTGGTACGGTCCCAAATGGCAGCACTGAGCGCAACATAAGGAGTAACTACCCAGAGATGCACTCCCACATGGTCAAATACAACCAGAAGGGGGTGGAGGATGCCCTAAACAGCCTCAAAACAGGGTAGGTGGCTGCCAATGATCACATCGTGTTTAAAGCAGGACGGAGAAGCGGAGCCAAACAGTGTTTTAACATTCGAGTAAAATAACCACCTCTTCTTGTAACCCTGCTAGGAAACTGGATGCCTTTATCTACGATGCTGCTGTGCTGAATTACATGGCTGGCAAAGACGAGGGCTGCAAGCTGGTGACCATTGGCAGTGGGAAAGTGTTTGCTACCACTGGTTATGGCATCGCCCTGCAGAAGGATTCACGCTGGAAACGGCCCATCGACCTGGCCCTGCTTCAGTTCCTGGCTGATGGTAAATTCCTCACATAAATACACTAGATGTCAGAAGTCACTGAATATTTAGCAGTAATGCTTTAAAAGCCGTATTTGCAAGTTTTCCATTAAAGCTAAAACGGGAATGAACGGAGAGGCAGAGACGTTTAGTGTCTCATAAGAGTTCGTAATGTATCATGTGATGATAGAATTGAAGCTGTAAAGGGAGAAAATGGGAAAATAGGGTACAAAACATTATTACAGTTAAATTCATAGGAATGAGAGACACGCCATAAATGCATGTTAATGAAACTCAGATGTGACACTTATTCTGCTCGGCTGAGCTCCGCAGGGGAAGTCATTTCAAAGCCTTTGGCAAAAGCCTGGTCACCTTTGGCAGAACGATGCAACGAATGGAAAGAAGGAATAACAGTGAGAGGACTGACGCCAAGTGCTGTGATTTGTTTCCCCTCATAGACTAAAAGCAGCTACAAAGTGCTATCTAGACAAAGAAGGTATTATCCTTTGAGGTGACAAGTTAGAAAACTGTAAGAAATTACACAAAAAAGACCGGAGAAAGTATTCTCTTAGGGGTAGTGAAACCTTGGATATCCAGCGATGAAATATCCAAGATGTTCCCACTGATCTTTGTTTTATGAGAGGACGGCTTGGTGGATTTAAAAAATAATCATTTTAGGCCATTTTTGCCTGCATTAGATATGACTGCTAAAGAGATAGAGAGAGGTATTGTTTAAAGGAGAGAGCAGGGGATGACATGAAGCAAAGGTCAAAGGTCGGATTCAAACCAACTGCCGCTGAGACAATGACTATAGCCTCTGTGTACATAACCAATAGGCTACCTAAGCGTGATTGGTTTTGACAATGAAAATAATCAAAACTGGGGCGCTGAGGGCCGAGCGGTTAGTTTGCGAGCCTCGTGTAAGGGAGGCTGGGTTCAAGTCCGACATGCAAGTCATTCCCAACTCTCCGATTTCACTCTATCCACTGTCCTATCTAAATAAAGGCAAAGTACATCTTTAAAATAAAAATAGTAATCGAAGAACGATAAAATGGGTTTCCAACCTGCTGGACGACGACCTCCAAGAGTAGAAGGAAATATCTGAAGGTTCACGAGACGTTAAACACGAACAGACAACAGAAAGAAAACAACCCCATCTCCTAGAAGTAACCTTTATATATTACCTCATTATTTTCCCACTCACACTTTAGTGGCAAATGTAATCACTACCTGGATTATATTCATGGTCAATGTTTGTTGAGTGCTATCTTCATGTGCCAGAATCCGAGGGAGGAGGAGGTTGGAATGGATGGTGGTTTAAACAAAGTGCATGACTTCTACGTTGGTGGTGAGGGTCACTTCAGATGTCCTTATGTCCCAAACCTGGAACCATTATCTTCCCTCACTTTAACCAGATGCTGTTTGGAAGTTTGAAAGTGCTTTAGTCAGTCAAAGGGTTATTGTGATACAAATTTGTAGTGATTTCAAACTCCTGAAAACCCCTGAAGTTTGCGGAACGAGCTGAATGTGTGAACGCAAACAGCCAAAAATTTAACTCAAACATTTTCCTGAGTTTCTCCTGCCAACCCCGTAGAATATTTTCCGCAAGTTAGCTGATGTGAGAACGCAGCAGGGTGTGATCAGGAGAATTCACCTCGAGTGGCCCCTTAATACGATTACCCAGATGCAGTTTTGATAGCCTCCATGAATACTTGATAAATAATGAACTTAAAAGAAAAGTAACTTAAATGCAACTTCCTTTCTTAAATGTGGCACTTGAATCATTGGAAACATAAACACAAAATAAATGTGTTTTCTAAACTACATTCCTGCCTCATATGTTATTCCTCCTTTAGCACCAAAAAAGCAAGCAAGAGACTGTCCTAGGGGGTCTTCCTTTACCCGCTCAAGCTCTTCCGCTGCATAAGCAGTTAAAGAGCTGCAGCCCTCTTTCCTGCTAAAGCTCGCTCTAAGGAATAAGGATGTTTGTGGAAATGGTTCGGCCCACTGGGAAAGGCTTGCAATGTGTTGCTGAAGATTGCAGGGAGTAATACTTGGTGGCCTAAAGAGTAAAAAAAAAAAAAAAAAAGAATGTCCACACTATCATATCATAAGTGGGATCAAGGAGTCATTGGTAAAAAATAAATAAAAATGTTAGCTATGTTTGAAAATGTGAGAATCTGAGATCTAGCTTTGTAGCAGCCATTATTTTTCTTTCTTCAAGCAACAACTGATTTCTAATTAAAAGTTTAATAAGTGGCAAAGATTGGGTTTTGTACTAAATCACAAAGAGCTTAGTTATGTGTGAGATTCTCATGACTCTCATTTCATAAAAAGGTGTGACGGTGTTTCATTACTATCTCAATCTCAAAGTCCCCAAAATGAATGAAGCCTAACGTCATGCATATCAATCTGTAATCTGTGCTCCTCTCTCGCAGGCGACACACAGAAGCTGCAGACCGTCTGGCTCACGGGGATCTGCCGTAATGAGAAGAAAGAGGTGATGAGCAGCAAGCTGGACATCGACAACATGGCGGGGGTCTTCTACATGCTGCTCGTGGCCATGGGCCTGAGCCTGCTGGTCTTCGCCTGGGAACATCTGCTCTATTGGAAGCTGCGGCATTCGGTCCGCAAATCGGAAAGCTTAGATTTCCTCCTGGCTATCAGTAGAGTAAGTAAAAACTTTCTAAACTGTAATAATCAAAGTATTAAGAGAACAAGGTCTCTTCTATGTGGAGTCAAAGTCACTCAAATGCAATAGAAGTAACAGACAGAAGTTAAAAAGTAATATGCAACAGCCTTGCTGCAGAAAAGTTTCCTTCTGAGAATCCTTTAAACATACCATTAAGAGATATTAGAAATGCTGTAGGTCATATGAGTACACACCCACATAGTTTAAGGGCATCAACAATATAAAAACTAGAGTACAATAAAATGAGATTAAAGCAATAAAAAGAACGTCAGGGATACTTGCTGAGATATTCTGATCCTGCAGAAATTGAATTTAAATTGTCCCATTAAAAAAAACCTTCATCTGTCGGCTGTCGACGCCCGTCAGAGGAGAGATTTAGCATTCCGAGCAGATGCACAATTTGAAAGTAAAATAAAGCCGGTGCTAAGGAATCGGAGAAACTAATACAGTAAGTGCGTGATCAGCAACTCTCCTCATTTATATGCCTGAGCTGCTTTTTAAGTTGAAGCTGTGTGCCAACAACATTTCAAACAAAGGCAACATGAATGCTAAAGTACCAAGAAACAATGAATCTCTTTCTGCATTGTCAGGTTTTGAAAAGTGTTTTGTTTTTTTTGCCTCATTTGTTCAGTAAGACAAAACAAATGATGTAGAAATTGACTCAAATTAAAGGGATACTTCACCCGTTGAAACATGAATCTGTACTGACATTGGGTCATATATGTTGTAGAAAAGTGAAGTAAATTTTAAAGTCTTCTTAGCCGAGAAAAGGCAGAAAGTGTCTTTTTGGCTCATGTGGATGAAAAACACCAAATCCCAGAATGCACAGCACCGCAGGCCACTCCCACTAAGGTCCGAATCAGAATCAGAAATACTTTATTAATCCCAGAGGGGAAATTCGATCGTTACAGTTTTTCCAAAAAATACAGTAAAGCAGTAGAAATATAGTAATAAAAACATTTACACCGCTAACCGCAACAGCTTCCAGTGA
The DNA here is from genome assembly GCF_963930695.1 of Labrus bergylta. Lineage (NCBI taxonomy): Eukaryota > Metazoa > Chordata > Actinopteri > Labriformes > Labridae > Labrus > Labrus bergylta. Next base: position 3,167,070 of record NC_089210.1, on the reverse strand, counting down.
CACAATATGACGATATTTGCGTCACTGGAAGCTCCTTATCAGACTTAGAAATACAGAACTTTCCTGTCTCAGGGGGAAATGAGGGCGGGATGCACGACCATTCAAAAATACTACCAGTTTACTACTGATACAATGCAAATGGATGAAGTGTCCCTTTAAGGATGAGGAGTATAGTGGCACACGGCTGGACGACATTTGGAAGTTTAGTAAAGTTTTGGTGTGTTCTAGGTGAACTAATTTCACTCTCTTGCCTCTGCAGGGCATCTACAGCTGCTTCAATGGAGTGGAGTCGACCGACCGCAACGGGAGCATGCAGAGTCCGGACGTCACCACCAACTACACACAAGCCAACATGCTGAAGATGCTGCAGACGGCCAAGGACATGGTGTCCTCCGCCCGGGTGGAGAACTCTCTGGACAACGCCACCAAGCAGATCGAGAGCTGGAGCAGGCGGGGCGGCGACAACGTGCGGGTGGGCCTGCCGCCCAGGATAACCACCACGGACGTGACCCACGGCCGTCTGCCCTACATCTCCAGCATCACCGACAACCACTCGCCGTACCCTCAGAGAGCTCTCACGCCCACCTTCCCTCTCCACTACGCTGACAGCGCCACCCAGCCTCTCCTCGAGAAGCCCCGCGTGGTGACCCGGCCGACCCCCTTGCGTTACACCCTCCCTTCCAGAGGCAGTCAGCAAGTCGTGGAGAGGACCCTGCCCATCTCCAGCCTCAGCAGCCCCCACCTCGCCATGAGGGATGCGTCCCCCTCCAACACCGCCAACCCCCACCACGGCAGCAGGCTGTATGTGGACAACCAGCCCCGACATCAGACGTCCCATTTCATTCCATATCGAGAGTTCCAGGTTCCCGATATCTACGTGGAGCACAAGGGGCCTCTGAGGAGGAAGTTCAGTTACCCCCCCGACTGTGTGAGCCGTCGCAGGAGGTCCCACAGCTATATGTTCGACGCCGCAGACCCCAGGATGAGAGCGGACTATGACGAACCTCGATCCTGCCTTGCCGAGTTGAGAGCAAATCACCTCCTGAACAACCACGCCCCCGTTGCTGCTGCCATGGCCCCGCCTTCAGGACACTACCCGGGCGCCAGCACCAGCTGCAACTCCTGCATGAAGTCCTACCTGGAGCCGGAGATGGACGAGGTGCCGCTCCTGGGGAAGGACAAACTCAACCGCCGAGCCTCGTTCCTCAAGGCCACGTGGGGCAACGATCGGATCCACCAGGTGGACGAGACGAAGCCCAGCACGTCCGCGGCTCATTCCAACCGCTCGGACATGCCGGACCTTTTTCCTCGGGTGGTGGTGGCCAATCAAAAGCCTCACAAGCTCTACGGCAGTCTGGGACACAATCTGTCCTGTTACCCGCTGGCTGCCGAGCCGGCCTACTTGGACCCGGCCCACATGGGCTCGTATCCCTACAAGCAAAAGCTCAAGTACTCTGAGTCCACCCGGCTGCCCTCTTACAGGGAAGCCATCCTGCAGAACGCCGCCGCCCTGCGCCGCTCCTCCTCCACGGTGGTGCACAGACACTACTCCACCTACCTGAACTCGTACACAGACTTGCCTGTGTATGTGGGACCACTGGCCCAGGGACCAGCCCAGTTCTATGATAGCTCTAAGGACATGTGCCACTTGTTTCCCTGCACAAGCCACTGCCCCGACAACGCGGCGATGCTGCCTCGTGTGAGCGACAGGCAGGTGGTTTATCACAACAATATGTTCGGGCCCTACGACGGCACAGGGAAGAGGGAGGAGCCCGGCTCTGGGAACAGGGAGCGGAGGCAGGTGTTGGTGGCGCGCAGAGTCAACAGTCCCTATGTGCCAAAGCCCTGGGGCAGAGTATCCAGCCTGGAGTCTGAGGTCTGAGCCCCCGTCCTTACCGGACCTCCACTCAGCTCTCAAAGGAAGCTCTCTGAGAGAGGCGTGCCTGGGGGTTCTCCCCTTCAGCCTCTGGTTAAAGCAAAAATTTAACTCTACACCGATAGTGTATTTGAGAGTGCTGACTCTCAATTATCAGTGCAATAATATCATGGGCAGCGACATGTAAAGGAGATGACACAGGAGGAGAATATTACTGCTGGGACTTTGTAAGCCAAACCTAAAGTATTATAAAAAGAAAAGGCTATGTTGAAAAGTATTTAATATAAGAATTTAACCTGTTGATTGTTATTTAAAGGATTTTTAAATGCTGTGTTGCTATGTGAAAGAATTCTGGGAGACAATATACTGTAGCCTCTCGATCTGATTCAACTTGAGACGTTTATTCATCTAATTTTTTCACCAAACCATTTCAGTACCCGATGTGTCAAATGAGAGACAAATTAAGGTTATTTTCTGATCGAAACATAGACATATCTTATGTATATTTTCTAGGTTCTACAACCTTGGGTTTGCAGACGCCTCGAGGCGATCTGCTGCTCCGTTGGTCTTTCATGTAATTTGAGTGGGATTTTGAAAAAAAAAAAAGGGAATCTATAGAAAGTATCACGTGTATTTCCATTGTTACAGTACCCTTTAATAAAGAACAAGGTCATCTCAAGGGCCTTTTAAAACGGTCTGTCATCTCCATTTGAATTTTTAAATTCTACTTCACACTTTACTACACACCCATATCAGCCCCCTCATACAGAACTGTTGATTAAAGGGGTGTTGTTGTGGCCTGGTGGTCTGAGTGCATGCCCCATGTGAGGGCGCTGTGGACTCAACAAACACAACACAGCTGATCCAATTTTGTACAGTGTAACCCTCGACAGTTTATTGAAAATTAAAGCCAATTGAGTATAAAAATGTTTAGAGGCAAGTGAGAGACGGATGTTTGGAGGTAAGGAGTTCCATCATTTTGGTCCTGCAATGGAAAAAGCACGATCCCCATTGCACCTTGTACTGGATCTAAGCATTGACAGAAGGTTTTGTTTCAAAGAAAATAAAGATTACCTTAGATCTCTTACCGGCTGATATGCGGGGACAGAAGTTCTGAAAGGTAAGCGGGGGCAAGTCCATTCAATACCTTGAATACAGTCAACAGACCTTCAGACCTCTGGGAGGGTAGAGTGTTACAATGCTTGGATGTCCAAACTGAACGTGGGCAAAGTTTCAGATCAAGAGGTAAGCGTATGTTAGAGTAATCCCAGGATGAGTCTGCAGAGTGAGCTGAGGACATGAAAACAAGAATTTCATGAGACATGTCATGAGACAGCTTCAAGCGTCCATGTGAGCTGTTGAAACATCTTTACATAGACTCTCTTCACTGGAGAGCAGCCCTGCAGCATTTAGCCAACCCCCCTGAAGGTTTCCAGAGAGCTGGCCAATCAGAAGGAAGTAGGCATGTGAGGAGGAGGGTCTTAAAGAAACAGCAGCTGAAATTAGGGTTTTTACTGCCGCCGCAGTTAAGGATAAATAAGGAGGTTTTTGAGCTGCAATTCATGCAAAGCTCCTCTAAAGGTTTCACAGACTGACAGCATGAAAGGTGAAGACGAGGATAATACTGTAAGGGATATTTAAGACAAAGAAGTGTGTCATTATGATCAACTGTAAAAATGCCACAACACAAAAGCTTAGAATGATTTGGCTCTATAAAGACAAAAATTCTGTCCTCAGCCTCACTGCTGGCTGCAGAACAACAACAAACTGGACAGAAACAAATGTAAAGCAAGCCTCTCTAACAAAACACAAGACATCATTACTTATCAGCAGCATGAATGCATCATCATACACATGCAAAGGGACTGCCAGGACTCACAAAATACAAATTCATACACTGCAAAAGTGTACACATGAAACAACAAAGTGAAGTGCAGAAAGCAGCAGCAACATATCAGCAACAACATATCAGCAACTCAAACAACCATGAGTGTCAGCAGAAGCTTTTACAAGCACATAAACAACGACTGAACCGAGACAAGTTTTGTGGCCCAATACCACGCTACAAATTCACTGCACACAGCATGCACTATAGTTTTATAGTACACTGTTTTAGAGATGGGTGCACAGGCTTTTTTTTTTGACTACTAAAGAGAAACAATACAATATGTGTGATATCAGCTTTAAAATGCTGCTTCTGAATCTCACTTAGTTTAGTTGCATGGCATCATCTCTGCATGGCATTGTGTGAAGACGATAGCACAATCAAAAAGTCAATTGTCCTTCAGTTCAGAGAGAACACTTTTGTCCTTCTTCAGCACGAACATCTGATGGAAAATCCACATAAATATGCTATAGACAAGCTGTCTTTGAGTATTTAGGCAAAAGCAGCAGGCACTTACTTTGCTGTAGAGAATCTGGGATGGTTAGTTGATGTTTTCTGGGGAGAGTCACCATGGTTACACGCTGCATGGAAAGGAAATATTGACAGCAGTTAGCAACTCAGAGAAAATACTAGCTGTGCAAAGTGCTACTCTTTGCTTCAGGACGGCTTTTAGGGAGCTATGCGGAAAGAAATAACCCCAACAAAGAGTGAAATGCAAAACCAATCAGGCCCGTTAAGAGTTGCATCTGAAACAGCAGCATTTGTTTTCCCTAACAGCACAAATCAAGCACCTTTAAAACACCAATGTATATACAGAAGAAAACCGTGGGCATGCAGTAAAAACTTAAGTTTGAGTGAAATTCTGCATATTGATCTGAAACAGAATCACTAGAGCAACTTCTTAGCAGCCTGAAAGCATAAAACACAAAGCAGCTGGACAACCAGGAGACAATGCAAACATAATTCCATGCACATAAAGAGAAACTAAAGAGAGGGAAAAACATCAACTGTCAACATAAATGTCAGTAAAAGCAGCAGACACTTACCTTGAAGGAGTGAAGCAGTGTCTGACTCACTTTGGGAAACTTCATATTTTCTCATAAGAGAAATGGTAACAGCCACAGGCCGTCCATCAAACTTTTCTTTTTTAACACCCAAAAAACTGAAGAAAAAGCAACATGATAGGACTGCTAGTGGGCACACATCTTTAGCAGATGCTGCAGGAGCAACATGCTAACATACAACAAAAAGTGGGCGGGGCCTGGACACCTTGTACCACCAGGGTGCACTTGATTTATGTGTTAGGCTGTGATCTGCAGAGTCTTCTTACAGCAAAGCAGCCACTCTAGAAATGGATGTAAGCACTAGGAAGTCAGAGCGTCATTTCTTTTTGTAAAGTTATTTTTGGGGGGGGCTTTAATCCTTTAATAGTTAAGACAGCTGAGCTCATAATTTTCATAACGAGTGGTAAAATATCACCAAGGTGTTAATGACAGTAATAGAAACCATATGGGCTTTTAAAAAAAACAGCAAAGGTGATGCAGTAAAAGAAATGTGCTTCTTTGAATTCAAGTTTTACCGGCTGGTGAACTCTTAAAAACCCAGACAAGGAACAAAAGATTATTTTCACCCTGACATTGAACAAATGAAGCTAATACAGACCACAGGGCTGAGAGCCAAACTTTTATTCTTAATCCCTCAAAAGAAAATACTCATTAGAGGAGAGGGAACTCACATTAACAGCAGCCTTAAAGTGTTCCTGTCACAGCAATTACACAAAGTTAAATCTAAAATAACGCTGATTGCAGAGGTCGGAGTGTAGCAGCTTTAAACTCTCTGAAGAACTTCACACAAATATAAAAAGTCATGCAACTAAAACAGTGTTTTCAGTGGTTGTTGCCTCTTCTTCAGGTGTTTTCAGACACAAACAGATATTTTAACGGTGCAGCGAGGAACGCAGTAATGTATTCTGCTCTCCTCTCTGAGAGCTGCAGGATTGATGGCAGGGCCGGCTGATTGCAGAGCGGGTGATAAATGATTCCACACATGCAGATAAAATATCATCAGCCATTTGCGAAGTCCGAGAAAAAAAACAATGTCCGCCGACACACATATGCTGTTATAGTTCTGGACTGCACACTGCTTGAATAAATGGAGGACATTTAGAAAAAAAAAAGCGTGGCTCTCTGACACTGTTGGAACCACAGCGGAGAGTAAAGCTATTAACCTTGATCATTATTTCACATCAGCAGCTGAGTTAGAGCTTCCATCGGGGGCAGTGAAAAATATGCATAAGTGTTTTGTTTTTTTTATTGTATTAATATTCAGCACGTGTTGGAGAAATAATTAAAGCAGAGGCGACGCTGAAGTGTCAAATGAAGAAATGATAAGTGGTGCTGCGGCAAAATAAAAAAGTTTAATGTGGAAACTGTGAATCTGCAGAGGAGTTCTGGTCTTTGTAAAGAACCTGATCATATTTTAACATTCAGGACCTGAGTCCATTGACGGCAGCTTCATGGTTCCTCTCGTCGACTACACAGATGAGTTTCCATGTAACATGATTTATGTGTAATTCTCCGTCTCTGTTTTCCCAGGAAAATGCTGACTTTTCCTGAATTTGAAGATCATTCTGTGTTAAGTACTCCGTCTCAGTGTGGTGCTCTTCTTAACTGAAGCTTCTCACTGATGCGTCAGAGCGATCCGAGCACTTTTCACTGAAGCCCAGCGTCGTACAGTAACAAGAGCCCTAATTGGACAGAGGGAGAGATTAGCACTTAATAAGTGTGAGAACTGACTCGCAGCTGAATTAACTCATTTCTGGAACCTTAAAAGTAATTCTCTTTGGAGGAATATATGAACTCTTTCAGCGTGCTCTCTCTAACCAGACCAATCTTTATTCATTTCACACAATAATTAACGTCTCCTTCTGTCATCTGGGTGCTTTGTAACGTGACCAATTCATTCCCTCTCTCACTCCCTCTCTGAAATGTAGGAATTCACAGAAGCAGGGCGGATAAAAGAAGACGAGGCCGTGCCAGATTTAACATTTTCAGATTTAACAGGTAATACTGTGTGAGATTATATCAAGCGTCAGGGAACAGTTTATGGAGAATGTTTCACTCCTGATTCCCTCTGCATTTTCAAATAGTTGAAAAAAAAAAAAAAGTCAAGTCAGAGGTAAATCAGAGCTGCTGCCGTGGATATAAAGTTAGAGAGTTGTAGCTACGAGCCTCAGGCGTCCACTGAGGGAGATGTTTTAATAAGATGGCGTCCAATAAAATGAAAAATTAATTTTTACTGCAACCACACTGGCGTTTTTTTTTTTTTGAGGAGGCTTTTGTGCCTTCTTTTTAGATGCAGGACAGCGGATAGAGTCGGAAATCAGGGAGAGAGAGAGGGGAACGACGTGCGGGAAAAGGAGACACAGGTCGGACTCTGTTACTGAGCTGAGACAAATAATCTCTCAGTGGTTCCCAAACTTTATTGTCCTGCACCCCCCTCTCCCCCCCCAAAAAAAATATTGGTGCTAGAGACCTGGGAGCCCCCACTGCGTCACCACAGCCCACTCATTAGTGGAACATTTTCCTACTAACAGTATTCCCTGCTGAGTTCCAGACATCGGTTTCTTGCAGAAACTTCACTAAGGGGCAGAAAAAAGTCTGAATGAAGTTGGGTTGAAGTTGGGTTTGCAGCCCCCTCCCCTTAGAATCTCGGGGAACATTTTCAGGAGTTTTGTGCAGCTTTAGTAAGTTTTACTCTTAGTCTATACTTCCTCTACTTTACCCTTCACGGTTACTCCCGGACCTCTCTGCTTAACCCACAGACAATGTGTTAGTGATGTGTTTAATCAAACCAGCTGGATGGGTTTGAGTTGGCATGGCGCCATACTTCACTAACACACACACACACACACACACACACACACACACACACACACACACACACACACACACACACACACACACACACACACACACACACACAAAGACAATAAAACTGACCCGTCGAGGCCCTTCTCATTAGCTCCGTCATGATGTGTGGACCTGATCCGGCCAGCTGAGCAGTTTTTCTGCAGAGACCGAGGCCTGCTGTTTATTTGATGAATCCTTGAACTCCCCTTCCACCGCAGTGGAGACGACAGCTCTGTGCAGGGAAACACACGAAGCTGCAGGCGGGAAGCGGGCGGGGGGGGGGGGGGGGGGACACGGATAGAGACTGATTGAGATTTAGAACTTTTATCTCCCTGATCCACAGACACAAAGGCTGTTTCACAGAAAAGTTGCAACGTTCAGCTTCAAATACTCAGCATCTTTTATTATGTGAGTTTTTCTCAAAGCAGCATGATGAAAGCCAGATCCAAAGAACACACAGTTGGTGCTGCACTGCAGGTGGAGCACTCAAACATAGACTTACCTCAGCACTCTGAACAAAGACTTGGCATCCTTCGCACAGGTAAGACCTCTGAGTGACCAAACGGACTCGCACTCAACTCAAACAATGTAGCTGGATTTGAAGTTGCACTGCAAAAATGCTTAAAAATCAACATGAGAGGCCTAGATCTTGTTTGCATAATTTTCTGAAGGATGGAAATGTCTCCAGTCGGTTTGTAAATAACTTTATGACCTCCTTAGTAAACAGATAAGCAGACACCAAGGAGGACAATAGATGCTAACTTGACTCTCCTTCAACTCAAGTGATACATTTCACATCACTCACTCTGCACACTGACCTCTGCAAACACCCATTGGGAAGCATTCAATTAATCCAATGCATATGCTGTGTCATAATTTTGGTTATATATTTAATTTGCACAACTTAACATTGAGTGTGAGAGCATGCACTCTTCTGAGGGTAATGTCCGGCTTCAAGTGAACTTTTTCTGACCAAGGTTCAAGATGAACCTTGCTGACTTGGCCACTTGTATAAAGTGCATACTTGCTCACTTGCATGGGCTGCTGCAGCATTTTAATGGCACTGAGCCATCAGAGCGGACGGAGCCTCTACTGTGATGATGAAAAAAGTCTTGAGAGTGTTCGTGTGATTATCCATTGGTGCATCAGAAACCCTCAGAGTTAATCACTTATAATAATATAATAATAACCAAATACACAAGGTGGTTTACAAACTCAAAAACTGCACTAAAAGTTTTTTAAAAAACGGTCAAATCAGAATTTCAATGATCTCGTTTGCATCAAATTAATCGACATAAATGCCCGTTTATATCCTCTACATTTGTTGCACATGTCCTTACTGCGTTTCAGGTCTTTAGAGGACAGATCTATAAGCCAGGGGAACAGATTTAGGACCGGCCCCTGGCGGCTCCAGTCTGTGGGAATCAATCCAGTCCTCCCAGCCCCAGAGAGCTCCAGCATTACGTTGTATTTGCAGGCAGATGTCTCGGGCATCTGGACCCCGGGGTTAGTGAGCAACCATCACTATGTGCTGGCGCTGAGAGAATGGTTTCGGGGGGTCGGCGTGTCTGCAGGGCCAGGAGCTTTCCGTGGAGCAGATTGTTGGCCATGATGGGGCCTGATTTCCATCATCCATTATCCAAGGCCTGCAGATAAGTCCGGGTCCCACAGGAGCCTCTCTGCTGAACCCCCACTCTCAGAAAAGATGGCGGGCCACATGTGAGGGTCTGTGGTGCCAGGACAGCTGGGGAATGAGAAAACTGTGGGTAACACAAGCAGATATAATGGGTTTAGATTATGTAATCGTTTTGGGAAGAAAGTCGTCTGGTTTGGAATCGCTTGTTTAGAGATAAACAATTGGTCACCGCTATGGTCGAGCCATTAAATTAGATTAGATTAGCACGAGATTAGCATCCAGGGCCTGTGACATTTTGTCTAAATAATCACACGATATAAATTAATATCTATTAAATTAAATTAATTCAGCCGATAGATTCATAAATCTCAGCCAGGGCAGGAAAAAATAATTGAAAGACAACAAGAATATAAACGCTGACACATTGTTTTTGTCAGATGTGACTGTGTTACCGCCTCATCTCCTGATTTCCTTTTTTCAACTGACAAAAAAAAAAATCATACTTGCACATCATGCCTGTAAGGTCATTCATTTCAACACATCTTAATGACCAGACACCACAAATAGAACTGGACATTTCTGCAGAACTAAAGATCTCGGTTAAATAGAAAAAATTCAAACAAGAGAAATAACTTTACACTTAAGGAGCAGAAAGTGTTTGCATGTTTGTCCCGGCTTGTGCAACCGGAACACAGTTAGAAAAATATTGGATCAAATGTTTTTATTAAAAAGCCCAAATATTTGTTGCTCAATTGAGGAATCTACTTAGTTACACCAAAGCTTTCAATGCTTCATGCAGCCTGTCCTTGTTTTAATGTTTGTTTTTCTAAAGCACTTTGTCAATTTAAAGGGGAAATAAATAACGTGAAAAAACATTTGAAATATAAAATTGAACAGTAAACACAAATAACTTTGTCCTTGGGTACAAATCGCTGCACACATTTAACCACTTTGGCACATTGTGTGACATGTTTTCACTTCCTAAAGTTGGGGGAAACACTACGAGATATTTTGGACGATTTTGGGCAAGATTCTGATAAAACTAAGTAAAGTCTCTAAAGGCTCTGAAGATTTTCTTAGCAGATTTCCTTTGGTGTGAAGTGTGTTAAGAGTGAGCCGATCTGTTTGACATGTTTAATATTTATAATCCAATATCCTGGTTTGAGGGGGGGAACCCCGAGGACGGCCAAGGGCCAAGCTTACACTCTGTGGATGCTCAAGAGGAACAAAAAGATGGCCGATTGGGAAGCTAGCTGCCTGAAGAAGGAAGCACAGCAACTGAAGAAAATCAATTTATACTCCACTTTACCTCACACTCTAATAGGTACAGACCATAGCTACAAAGTCTATTTTTCATTTTTTAAATTAATATAGTACAAAAACGATGAATGCCAACTTTCCTGCCTGTCGTCGGTCATCTTTGTTTTTCTCTAAAGTCGGGTTGGACCATGAGAGATTTTACAAGATATCCACATTTGAGAGTTATGTTGTCGCTGAATAGAAACCATAAGTGTGTGGTGTGCTGGTCTTTAAGCGCAGGCCAGACTCAAGTCGATCAATCACGACCTTAATGACCCCATCCCTCAAATCCCAGGCTGGTTTTTTCGTTCACCCTTTAAACATTCAATTTGTCCAACCACATTTAGCCATCTGGCTCAGACTCTCAAACCAGTCTCCTGCTGGTAACACACACTTCACCACACAGCAGTAATGCTGATCATACATTTGCAGTCATTTCTGATCATGCAAACTGAGAGAAACTTCACACTTTGCCTTTGAGCTCTTGTGTAATGTTAAGTGCACCTCGCTCATCTCAGAAAGTCCCGCGTACAAATGTCAGGAGGTGAATTCTCCCAGACGTTCTTCCTTCTGTTTTTCCGTTGGGGAGTTGACTTACAGTTTTGACCTTGTGACATTGATGAGTATTTATCCTCCATTAAAGTGGCATGCCATTAATTAGGCAGCAGTTTGATCAATTAGCACACAAAAAAGGCAGAGACTGGAGGCCATTTGGAAACACAATTGATTTTATGACCTCCTCCCTCCTCCTTTAAACCATACTCATGTCTCTAATGACATGCCACTTATCTGCTCCACAGCACACAAGCTTGCATTCAAATGAAGTGTTCATGTCAGTGGAGTTCTCTGAAAACCTTGTCCTTACTCTTCATTACCCATAATGCACACACTCCAAACATGGGAGATAAAAACAGGGCTTAGGCATTTTTACAAATGTTTTGGAACTGAAGTTGATTCTTTTTAAATTCATTCAGAAAATCAGTATTTTTACACTCAAACCCTCACCAGCTGGTTATTATTCCATCAGTCCTCCTGAGCCACACGTTGGTCCACAAAGCAGCTCTATAACTGGATTCTCAAGGCATCCACACTTTGAATAAATTGCCTCACACTTCATGAATTTTCCCCCGATGCAAAGAGTCACTTTGCGGGTAGGGTGGGGGTTGTGTGTGGCAGGTGTGAGGGTGAAGGTGTGGAAGAGAATAAGAAGAAAGTGAAGGTTCAGCAGACTGAGAGAACAAGAAGGAAACAGACATTAAACTGCCAAATTGAAAAGCATCAACTTCTCCAAAACAGGAGGTAAATAAAAACAACCTAAAATGTTTGTTTTTTTGTTTGTTTTTTAACAAAATGGGAATATTAAACTAAATAAAAATCCCAGATTTATTTGCATACAAAAAAGAAACGAATGGAGAAATCTTGTTAAAGGGGCGGAATGTAACTCTTACACCTAGTGTTTATAATGGGTACTGCAGTCCAAATTTAAAACATTGTAGAGAGCTGTCTCCATCGCTGCAACACCTGTTGGTTTGACCTGATAACTGCTCTCATATCTGGCAAACTGAGGGGTGTCCTAAACGGCTTTGTGGGGGTGCCTTAAAAACTGCCTACCTTCTCTGGTCCAAACAAATCCAGAGTATTCAGGAGCAGAATCTAAAGTTAGAAGGAGGACATACTGGCTGCTGCATTGTTGTCAGAGAAGCCAGCACTTCAACATGTTTCCTTAATGTCTGATCATATAGTAAGGTCATTTTATTTTTTTAATTCGACGCCAACTTTACAAAGAAAGGTAGTTTGTAACAATCAAAAACGATAGACACAGTAGATTACACCTAACATAGCTTCACTTATACCTGTGTATGGATTAACTAATCAATATAAGATTGGTTTCTTTATGGATGGACATCAGCTTATCAGCGTCATCCACCTCTAATGTCATCTGGTATCAACCTTCAAACCCCATATCAGTTTTATCCCTCCTCTCATCATCAAGTGCTTAATCCTCTAGCATTGCATGTCTTCGGTTATGGCTGGTCCAAGGGCAATGGGAGTGCTTTAATGGGGTCCTTCCTTCCTCCCCCATTTTCATTTCCTAAGTCAATGAGAGAGACTCGTGAAAGGAGGACAAGCCAGATCATTTTGGAGAGCTATTCCTTTTCCTCGTAATGAGACGGAGAGAGAGACAGATTCAAGGTTAAGTAAAAAAAATGGAAATATTCTGCCGCCGATTGACTCAGTCACCTTTTCTTCAGAGTTCATTTGTAAGAAAACGGTTGAGACTGTCTTTAGTATGCACGCTGGGAGGCGTGTGTGTAATCAAGGTAAAATCAATAAAAGCTTAATGTTCCCAGAAGAAAGTCCAATGTCAACACGCTTGTCTACTTAACCCTATTTAACATTTTAAAGAATGGCTTCACTGAATGCTTCTCTATCAGGTAATGAAATGAAGGGAGTGAACAATGAGAGACACTTCCTCTTTCTGCAGAATGGTGATGAGGGCATCACAGGTTGCATTTCCCAAACCTTACAAGTTGATAAGATAAATCTTAGCTTTAGAGAACAGGAATCAACCGTCCATTTCAACAAAATTAGCTGCCATTGAACGGCTTCTTACCACCACAGTTGTGCTGCTTTTTGGCAAGTCGTTTTTAGAAAGGTTTAACCAGGATTTGGCTGGATGTGTTAGGACCATACTAATTTTATATTTGCTCAAAGGCACCGACAAGTCCACCTGCAGTCCAAAAGCTGCAAGCTAAAATACTTTTCTGTAGATTTAAGAGACTTCTACCTTGAAGTAGTTGCAGTAGCTCAGTCTGTAGGGACTTGACTGTAGGGTCAAGCTGCTGGAAAGGTGCCAGATTACACTGCTGAAGTGCCCTTGAGCAATCCCAATGGATGAAACATCTTAAAGTGCCCTCTCAGGTGACCTTCCAAGTAGATAAAAACACGTCATGCCCTCTCAGATGCCCTCCATAGCATACGGATGACTTTTAGTAAATCCAAAGGCCGCTCTGGCCCCACCTACTGCCTTCATATGTCAGTCCAGGTTTCCAAACCAAACTAGTAGTCAGTTGAATTGCCCCTCTGATGAGCAGAAGAGGACCTTACAGACTTTTTGCATAGTGTAGAAAATGACTCCAGGTAGATCGCAGGTGAGACTAACTTATGACTTTGAGACAGGATGTTTGTAGAAGAAGAGCCTTCATGCTCAGCAAACCTTCCCTGGATAAATAAAGTATCAGGGAAATCATCGGCTGTTTCAACATATATCAGTCAAGCCGTTATATATCAACATTACAAACTCTCCGAATCATCCTCAAGGCCAGGAAATGTGGTTACAGTACAGGTGTCATAAACCATATCCCCCCCCCCCCCCCCCCCCATCCCTTTAGACGACGCCATCCATCAGTTTGCTTTGATCCATGAATTGTTTTCTGCTTTTTTCCAGAGTTAATGAGCCTCGGTCTCGGCAACAAGGAATCGACTCATCCTCATATACTCGCCTATGGATTTCACCGCAGCAGACAGTACAGATGGTTGACTCCTGATCATTTTTGTTATTGATTCTGGACACAAGGCCAAATGTGGCAACAGCAACAACACAAGAGAAATGACGGTATAAATCTGCTCTGATACACGCAGCACCACAGGAGGTTCTACTCTTCACAATTTATAAGCGATTAGCAGAATGAGGGTCATCCTGACAGTTTTGGGTGGAGCTGAAAACAAAAGAGGAAGTTTCAGTTTGGAGTTTGAGAGAAAGTTTCAGTCCCTCATCAACTTCTGCAAAAGCTAGTTTGTGCTTTCATCACGATTGTGTACCTTATTTTTCCTGCATCTTAATTTTTTTCATTGAAACTTATCTTTGAAACAGAGGAGGCATTCCTAGTCGTGCACTCCAGTGTCATAAGAAAATAAAAACATCAAAAAGACACATAAAGAGAAAAATGTAAAGAGGAATACAGTAAAATCACAAGACACACAGAAAATAGTAATAATAAGACAGAAATAGTGTGCGTAACAGAGCGAGCTAAGTCGTTCAGGCACTCCTTTCTGGTGTGGAAATTTCCCTGGAGGAAATCAGCGCGAAAGTAGAAACCATTTAAGTGTTCAGTCCTCACCACTGCAAAGAAACGATCCCCTACAAACCCTCCTATACGTCTCTGGTAGCTGGGCTGCCTTGACCTTCTCCACGCTCTACCTGTTGTAAAAGCCTCTCAATTTGCAGCCCACTTTGTGCTGGATATAAAAGTGGAGCGGGTGCTTGCATCAGAGAGTAACATGTGTTGACACATCCATGAATTCCAATGAAAAAACAAACGGACACCGGCAAATGACCAGAGTCCAGTCGGCCTATTTGGAGGTTACAGGCCATTTAAAGGAATAAAGAAACAGGTCTGACTCTATGAGCTGCATGGCTTTCACACAAAGTCAGTCAATGCTGCCGGTGTCCTGAATGTCATTGTACCAGCGAGTACATCTCACTACAAGAATGTTCTGGCAGTGGCAGCTTATTAACTGGAGATCTAGAAAATGTGATTTATGTATATGCTGCTCATTTTGGTGAGTCCTGATCTGTCAACCCAAAAAAAACCATCTAAAAGTGAGAATATCTGAACACAAAAGAACTATTTGGACATGCAGTTAAGAGTTAGGATTCTGTCTGACCCAAAAATATCAGGATGGATTCAGGAGGCTGGATTCAGACTGGCCAAAAAATACAAGAAAACTATGAAATTGGTCAAACAATGCAACAGTTTGACAATATAGAGACAAAGTAGAAAAGGTACACATTAGAAAAAAACAGGCCCGTCCTACAGTATAAGGCTAACACTAAAATAGAACTCTTGTAGAAAACAGCTGCATCGGGAGGTATAAGTGTGTGTGTGTGTGTGTGTGTGTGTGTGTGTGTGTGTGTGTGTGTGTGTGTGTGTGTGTGTGTGTGTGTGTGTGTGTGTGTGTGTGTGTGCAGTAACAGCAGCTGAGCTGAGTGTGTGCACCGACACTTTGCCCTTTGCTGTACCTGCAGTCCCACAGGTCTCTCGTCCTACACAAATTTGTTCCCTCTTTGCTCGCCCTCTTGACTCCTCCTCCTCTAACTCGGTTTTTATCTATTATTCATTATTTTTATTTTTCCTGCAGAGTGCGTGAAAACATTTCAAAGTCACTGGAGACCAAGGTCAAAAGTTTCTTCTCAGCGGATCACAGCCCTCGAGAAATCTGAGCCACTGGAGACACTAAATAAAGAACATACACTATGGAGATTTTTTTACAGCTCGGCAAACAATGATGTACATCCCTATAGCTATAGGCTTTATAAATGCAGGATATGTGATTTGAAAATACTTTTGTATGAAAGCCTAGACCGGCCATGTTTTCAAATATTTCACTATGATGCAGGAATCTTAACATTATCAGGTTATGCATTTGTTATCTCAAGTGCAAAAGCCTTTTTTTGTGATAACAGGTCCATTATTCTCATTATCTCCAAAAATTAAAATTAAAATAATTTAAAGGTCACATATTCTCCTCCTCTTCAACCAGAGGCCATAAGACCATAAGTCTCAGAGCTCCCCAAAACATGTCTGTGAAGTTTCTTGTTCTAAATCCACTCTGATCCTGTATTTGATCATGTCTATGAACCCTTCTATTTCAGCCCTGCTCAGAACAGGCTGTTTCTGTGTCTGTACCTTTAAATATGCAAATGAGCTGTGTCTGACCACACCCCTCTCTGGAAGGGGATGTGGCTCGGGCCTTCTCGCTCCATGCCCTATTGTTTATGGTGAGAAGGCAGACTCAGAGGGCAGAACAAACACCTAGCTGTGGGAGGGTCACCCATCTGGGGGAGGGGCTACTGCCCTTTGTGATGTCATGAAGGGAAAATCTCCAAACAGCCTGTTCGAGCACACATTTTCTGACAAGTGGAGCAGGCAAAAGACGGAGAGGATGGACTTTCTCATGATTGAGGGGTCTGTAGACGCACTAGGGATACTTATTAGTGTTAGAAAAGCATGATAAAGTGTATTTTGCATAATATGTGACCTTTAAATATTTGATGCTGATGCATTACTGAATAATGGATACTCCCTGAAATAAAACTCTCAGCTTGATTAAGTTGTTACAGCTGTGACACATCATCTCTACTTGCTGGCATGGCCCTCCTGATCACTGATAAACCAATGTAATAAGAGGAAGTGACCTTGTATTTCTTTTTGATTAGGGGTTGGTTATCTTGTTATCTCTAGATAACAAATCTAATTCTGGAGATAATGCTTATTAAAATGGTGAATCCTGGCCTTGTTTTTTCCCAGAATTTTTCAGGGGTGCATGATTAAAATGGCTTGAAATGTTCCTCTAGTTTCTAAACTGATTGTCGGTATAAAAGTCTTCTAAAAGCAAATGATTCCTGTGGTTCCCTCTGGACTATAAATGTGGCGCTTGTGGGACATTTTAACATTTGATTCCATCATGCTGCTACAAACAGGTGGCTCTCTGTGTGTTGATGAATGCTTTGGTCACATTCAATCTGTCCGTTTACTCAAACCACTGGATTTCTTGTTCCTCTGTCTTCCCTTTTTTTTTTTTTTTTGACTTCTTTGATGAAGCCGCAGACTCTTCCGTTCTTCTGCAGACACTTTATGTGCTATTCATCAGTGTCCAAGATTCAGGGAAACTTTTCTGAGTGGCCGCCAACATCGCGCCATCTGTCTGCACCTGTCCAGCACTGGAGGTGCTGCATGAGAAATTGATATCTGGTGTTCCGGCTCCACCTGCAAGGGGAAAAGGGACAGAAGGAAAAGGGTTGCAGACTAATAACTGCAAATTATAAGAAGGCATTGGCATCCACTGAGCTAATCAGTCATAATGGGGCCACTTTGATCTCTGCTGGAGTCATAATTTCAAATTTCCCCCCAAAAAATATTGCCTGAAATCTGCTCTCTAGCAACGCCTGACGTGTGGATGGATAAACAAATGATTCCAGAAGAAGAAAGAATGTTCCTCGGTATGTATTAGAGAACATCTGTTGTAAGCCACAGAAGTTTGTGCCCCGCTGAGCATCTGCCTCTGCAAATTGATTACCCAGGGGGGGGAGGCCAGACTCTGCCCCCCTGCCACACACTAACCACAGCTGCTGCTTTGATTAAAAGTTGAACGCAGGTTTCGCTGTTCTCCCAAAGCAAAGGGTGCAACTCTGAACTGGGGACCAGTATTATCAGTGGGAGACAGAGACAGGGGAGGAGTGGCAGGATTACTAAACACACGATCATCAATGAGCAGAATACTAATGTTTCATTATCTCCAAAACTGACCAGACTGCAATGAGACCAACCCCCAATTCACACATACTCCGTGCGCGACGCGGTCCGTCAGCGCCACCGCTTTGCTCTGTCGGACGGCTCGCTGGATCCGTTTCTGGGACGTCAGCGGAGCGGAGCGCACCCATGACACATCACAGGAGAACTACAAGATCCCGCGGGAATAAAGAGAAAAACATGCAAACAACATGTTGCTTTGTCTCTCTGAGGATGCATTGTTGTTAATTCGGTTCCTGTTTTGACGTAATGTTGATAAAGTGATGAAAAATACGATCGAGAGTTCGTATATTGTGTTTTATTTTGAAATTGACCGGATAGTCTGTGCGTTTCCTTGTCTGACTTCCGGTCCGAGCTGTCATATTCTGTCCAGCTTGACGCGTGCCTGCAGCGTACTCCGAGCGTAATAGACTCGCTGCGTATTTGAACGGAGCAGAGCGCAGTGCCGTTGGTGGCACGCTCCGGAGACGGACCGCAGCGCGCCCTGTGTGAACACAATGATTGACTAGAGTGGAGGCTAAGTACAACGTAGTGCGCGGCGCTGACGGACCGCGGCGCGCACGGAGTATGTGTGAATTGGGGGTAAGAACCTGGTTCACTAAAACTGGTTTGAAGTAGCAACATTTTTGAATTACATGTTCTACCGCTTTCAGCGTAGTCTCAAGGTCTAGAACCCCTGAATATAATAATAACAGTAAGGTCAAAGTTATATTTTGTAATAGTATGCCTCATACACAGAGGTGGGCACACTTATTTCAAACACTTAATCCCTTCAAAAAGTTGTAAACTTTGGAGCTGAATGATGTGAAGACGATTCCTTCGGATCATGTCTCAATACTTCGAGAACACATTATTTACCCAGCAGAGGGGCTTGCAGGTTTACTGCACTCATCCAAGGGAAGAAATCGCTCAAAGCAGGAAATTGGTCTGAGGTTTCTCCTGCCTTCACAAAATCACATCTTCATGGACCAATGAGAAGACCCCTCTTATGTGTTCCCTCTTCCGATAACTAATTAACTCCGCCGCTTCCAACGGTAACAAGAATTGACCTTTGAGTCTTTTTCTGACATTTCTGGAGCCAAACATCGATCCCAGTTATCACAGCGAGTCTGTCTGCTGTTTCCTCCTCCCTCATGAGCAGCGCCTCGCTTAGTTTTTTAACTTTTCTCCTGACCAAGGCGTGTGGTCAAAGTTTGGTTTGGTGCGTTCATTGAGGTAAAAATAACAAATCTCGATTTTTAAACACCATTTCCCATAGCATGTTCCATTGTGTGTTGACTTCATGATCCATCTTTAGTTATTTTTTCTGTCATGGCGTGCAGTTATTTCTACAGCTCTTTCCACAGCTCCTCTTTCTCCTTTTACCGCAGTAAGCAGCCC
This sequence comes from Labrus bergylta, assembly GCF_963930695.1. Lineage (NCBI taxonomy): Eukaryota > Metazoa > Chordata > Actinopteri > Labriformes > Labridae > Labrus > Labrus bergylta. The sequence goes on along the minus strand of NC_089210.1, from coordinate 3,147,770 downwards.
GCAGTCAAACGACTTCTTTTCATGGATTGATATGGTTAAAGTCATCCCTCCAGATCCTGAGATTAGAGCTGCGACCCTGGCAACCGTCTGCTTTCCATAGCAACCGTGCGCTCTTCTTAACAACAGTGATCTATAGAGGCATAGCTGACCGTTACAATGCACAACTGGCCGATCACAATCAAGAAGTAAACAAAGCAATAAATAAAGATAAAGACTTATTTCCAGTCATAGTAGGTGTCTGAGTCACAGGGTTTTTGTGGACTCGGTAGACTCATGGAAATGTTGTCTTACTGGAGACAGTCCCACAGTTTAATAAGGTAGTCAGTACCACATGTTTGGAGTTTGTTATCCATCTGAGAAATCCTGTAAAGTGATCCCAGATACAGCTTTTGGAAAAGATGGCAAAATAATTTTGGTTTTGTGCACCTATAGGGGGGCGATGTTAGGAACTCAGACACAACGGCGTTTGGTTTACAGATTTATAAACAGAAAAATGATCCTGCAGTCAAAGTTGTGCAAAAGGTGGCCTTGCAATTGAATTGAGAACATGACAGCAAAGTGAATAACAAGTGTATAAAAATATTTTTTTAAAGGGATTAAAGCAGTCTGAGGTAAAAACAGAAACTCAACAAATTTTTGCTAAACTGATTTTGCCTTCCTCAAGCCATTAACATCAGAATGAGTCGACACTTTCAGACGCTCTTGTTTGGCCTTGTGCTGAGAGCATAAATTCATTTCTGTGGACCTGCGCTGCATTAATCAGCTACAGCTGTTTCAAGCACTGGATGCTCCAAGTCTAATTATAATGATGAATAAATATTGACGTGGCCCCTGAATTACATTATCAATGCGCTGCAGAGGAGATTTATCATCGCTCACTTGGAGAGTACTTTAATTGTTATTTATCTTAGATATGAAAAGCAATTAAATGACTATGTTTTTGTCTGTGTGCAGCGAGGTGAGGGCAGAGACTGAACGTCAGAGCGCTGGGTGCAGACCGCGGTGGAGATTGAAGAGGACAGTTGTAATGGCTTCATGTCATCAGAGAAAACAAATGAACAGAGAGAGATTCATGATTTTTAAATCAAGACAGGGTTCATTGTTCACTCAAATGACTGCACCTCATTTAAGATAACTACACTTGATGGTACTGGAAGAGCCAGAAAGTCATCACACTGTCTTTTAGTGACTTTAATGTGTTGGTTAATTAATGGGTTAAACATACGAAAGACTGGTGTTTGTGTCCCACTGATGTTGATCTATTTTCATTTACCAGTGTAAGTTAGCTCACCAATCTCACTTAACTTACATCTGGTGATACATCACTTTTGTTTGTAAGCCATGTTACCAAACTATCCATGATCTTTTTGTCACCTGCCACCAGCCAAGTACTTTTTTTTGCCAAATCTAACCAGACTGCTACTATTCCATTTCAGTGTCTATTTAGGCCCTAAATAAACACTGGGGAAATTAAAGGGGACATATTATGACATTTGGGTAACCTGAGTGTCTACTGACCCACAAAATTTGAAATAAATCCATCCAGTCCTTTGTTTGTGGTCTGCATAAGTCTTACAAAACAGAGAAAAATGCTCCGTTTCAAATGTGCTCCCCTTGTGATGTCACAGTGGGATTCTGGTAAAAAAAAATCCAGCTCCTTGCTGCAGGATTTTGCACTTCCACATTGGCTTCATTTTTCAAGACCGGAGGTTGCCGCTTGGTCCCAACTGAAGTACATTCTAACTTAAATATTTCCTGTTGTAGTTTTTATATTGACTGAGAAGTTTCATTTGGCTCCAATGGGAAAGAATTGTTCATTGCTGCCATTCAAACTGAGAGCTAAGAGTGCATAATTATTATTTCTCAAACTGTCCTCGTGCTCATGTTGCATCAAAGTAGGAGACGCGAAACCGGCCTTTTGGAGCAGCTTGCCATGAATCACTTCATGCGATTGTAGTTTTGTCGTAAAGTATATCGTCTCAGAAATAGCCTGTCTGTCCCCGTAAGTAACAACGACACCAGCATGGCATGAATTATTACGTTCAGTGAGATGGAGCAGGTTGGCTTTGACGGCCGAGCAGTGAGGCCGGCTCCATTTCACTCCTCAGAAGACACGGACAGACAAATAACACGTTATCGATCTGGGGTTGATTCTTGGAATGAACCCAGGAGGAGGGTGGCGAGTCAGCAGACAGGAAGATGGTAAAAATAACATCGAAATAAATTTGGTTTTCAGTCCTTGTTGAATTGTTTTGCCACTATATGTGATGCAATAAAAAAGTCAGCAGAAAGAAGAAAAAATGGAAAGGCCTTTTCATCAGTTGGAAATGCCTCCGTCTCTTTCAGCCCATAAGACTCATATTAGTTTATTCTTGTCACGGTGCACGTCCCAGAACCCTTTTTCCCACATTAGCCATTACGCCTGTTAAGCCCTTGTCCTGAGATTTAAAAACTCAATCTGCTGCCATGCCGGGGGAGGAATCTCTTTGTGTTTATTACTTGACTGAGATGACTGAAGAGGTGTTATTAAATGCTCATAGACCGATATTTTCTTCTACTGATTGGAATTAGAATATAAAGTAGCTTGCAAAGTGACAGCTGACACCAACCCTGATGCTATCGTTATGGTAACGTAAATGAATGTTAGCACTCTCTTCTGCTTTCATGATGAAGAATTTTCATTTACTTCCTTCATGGAAGAATTTTTGATGCAGCCACATCATTGTGCGGCTGTGGATCAGTGGTCATCTCTCGAACCAGAAGGTAAGGGGGGTTCGTTCCCCAGCAGATGCAGCAACATGTCCTGGGGCAAGACACTTTATCCCAGTTTACTCCCACTGCTTTGTCAGTGGTGTGTGAATGTGTCTGTATGGGATGAGTTACTTCTGATGGACACTTTACATTGCAACCTCTACCAGCAGTGTGTGAATGGTTTCAGTGTGACCTCTGGTGTAAAAGCACTTTGAGTAGTCAGAGGAAGACTATAAAAAGCACTCAAGCTCAAGTTTATTTACCATTCAAATCCAATGACAAAAAACTTTAAAATATATGTAAACATCACCATTACCAGCGTGGGGTGGGCGTCTGTAGGGAAAGGAGTGGGAAACCAGAGAGTCACCGGCTAGAGTCCCTGTGCTGACCAAGTCTTGAAATTGGTGTGTATTTTAGATTATGTGTGTAGTGCATGTCAACAGAGTGACATTGAATTTACCCTGGAGGAATCAATAAAAACATATCTTATCTTATTCAAGTGAAGTTCTGGCAGGATTTTCCTGTTTTTAGCAACTGAAATAGTGTCACTGGTGCTGTATAGGGGTTTATAGCACCCAAAACTTTGATTTTATCTTAATGTCTGAGTTTTTTCAGTGGATGTAAACATGTGCTTTTTTGAAGAGATGGAAAATGAAAAAGGCTGTCCTGTAGCTTCACAGTGTCTTCAATTGTAACCCACCACTTTCCTAAGTTTATCTTTGCCCTCCAGCGCATGACTGACAGCTGTGAATATTAGCAGAAATATTTGGGGAAGAAAACTTACTGGGAGCAATGTCAGTCACCTAATTAACTCTGGAAAACTGCACTGAAATATTTTAAGACTTCCTTTAGACTTGCTGATGGCTATGGGTGAAAAGGTTCAAGGATCACAAAATCCAGAAGAATACAAACTGTGGGACGCAAGAGAAGCAGGATTATGAAGTAGGATACATCATCTGGGAACCAATTTTCATGTCTGTTGTTCATGTTTTGGTGTCCAAGGAGTATTAGATAAAATGATCAACGGATGACCAATGTCAATAGCATATATCCTCTGAGTACCCTGAATATGTGTACCAACTTTCACATTTACCAATTTTCAAGTTGTTGAGAGACATTCTACTGTAAACTGAAAATCTTTCCCCTGATGGTGGGGGCAGGACGGTCAAAGAATAACCACAGTAGATTGAAAGTTCCACCTGGGAACCATGAATGCCAACCCAAAATGCCTGTCATGCCAGTCTTTTCTGGTACGTCATTCTTTCTAACTTAAACCAACAACTGTTGTACTCATAGTGGCAAAAAGTTGAAGTGAGTTACTGAGACATTTGATTCATGGCTGTCTTGCATGTTGTGCCAATCATTGCTGGATGTACTGAATGAAAAGGTCAAAGATTCACTAGAATCAGTAGTGAAGTGACTGAAAGGTTGACAGAAATTGCCATCCTTCAAGCCACAGTACTAGTATAGAAAAGCACTTCACTGCACAGTGTCCATACATTACACATGTGTCCTCCTCCTCCTCCGACCTTGACACTGGACCTTTCAAACTACTTCAACAATCATCTCCATCGTGTATCGACCCTTCAAGGCTACAGAACCGAAAGAAGAACAATCATCGTTCAAGGAGAAAGGATTTGTGGCTGTGGATGCTTGAAAATGCGACTAATGAGATTTCATTGTCACATGTGGCCTCATGAATCTCAAATGTAATCTAAAAGACTCATGGTGGTAAAAAACGTCTACCAACAACAATAATTGCTTTAGCTTGTATATTCAGGCATGTTTCAAACTGTTCACATGGGTCTCGTTTGTGTTTATTCAAGGCTGTTTTCTGTAAAAAATCAAAGCATCAAATCCCTTCCAGCTGAGTGCAAACCAGCAGTCAGCTGGCCATGGAGTGGACAAACTCCCCATCTACAGAGAAGTCACAGGGTTAACAAACAGATCCTTCATTATAGCCAAAAACAATCTCCTGCTCCCACACAATTAGTGGCGGAGCTCCCAGTAGAGCCCCGACAGCACCGAGCAGATGTCTGTGTGCTCCCCACTTCATCCAGGCGGAGAAACAGTCGGCTCACAGCGGTCTCCTCCCTCCGCTCTCTGCTGCTGTGCTGTGTCCAGAACAACAGGCCGAGTGTGTTATCCAGGGATGGCGGGAGGCAGACTAAGCTGCTGCTGAGTTCATCAGGGCCAAAAGAGGGTCTCTGAACACATGATGCAGAAAAACAAAGTCCAGGTCTAGGTTTTTAAAAGATGTGTCTGAGAACATCATATTGATTCATGAACTTCGGAAATCCTTCCCTGCAGAATTTCTGCAACAAATATTATTCATGTCAGCACAGACTTTCTATCAAGCATTGTTTGTCCCAAAATCTGTATGTTTTGGTCGGTCAGTCGGTCACCTTTGGGCTTCAAAACTCCATTTCAGAAACCATACAATGACGTCACTGAATCTACATCCATGTTTCATACACATGATTGTTAAACTCATGATGGCAAAAAGATAAAAAGTGAGTAACTGAGACATTTGATTCTTGTCTGTCTTGCATGTTGTGCCAATCATTGCTGGTTGTGCTGAATGAAAAGGTCAAATAATCACTAGAATCAGTATTCTCTTGGGAGCTGCAATATCTGCACCAAATTTAGAATCTGCTTTTAACAGAGATAGCTTAGCTTTCTCTGGCTCATGTTGGTGAAGCGTCCATGCTTTATACAGACTATGGTTGATTTCCCCAGTACCCATCCATTTTCTCAGCTTACCAATGCTTAAACATCAGGATCATTCTGAGAACATGTGCTTTTATGGTGTCCGACAGCTGAAGGGTCCTTAATTCATTGTCATGTTGAATTTGCACAACTGGTCTGAGCCAAGCCTCTTGTTGGGGAGTGAGATGCTGCCTGACAGGGGAGGGCTTGTCCTTTGAGGCTGACCCAATGGCAGTGTGGTCAGGGATCCCTTCACGCGTGAGAGTGAATTGATGAGGAACACAAACAAGATGAGCAGTAATGTGCTCATCCATAACGTGCTGAGCAAATATCCCATAATTACTGCACGCATTGGGGTCCAAACATACATTAGCATTGATCATCACAGCACAGAGCTACCTGGTTGCACCAACTGATGACACCAATCACAGCCTTAATGAATCCCACTTAGCACCAGTGGCTAGTTATGCCAGAATGATTACTTTCCCAGTAAATTGGAGGCACACATCTGTCACAAGGTGCTACAAATGCTTTGCATTACTCTAAATCATATCAGATACGCTATGCAGTCCCTGTTTACAGCGGAAATCAGAAAACCTTGATGATGCTTTGCAGGTTATTCTGCTCATTACAAACTGTACAGCTTGGATCCACTCTGCTGGCTTTTCAGAGTGCCCTTTACGTCAAAGTGAATGCAAAACTAGTTTGCATTTCTTCAAATGACTTTGGCCACTTAGCGGAGCGATGAGCCGTTACATGCAGCCTTAACGACTATCCTCCTCTGGCTATTAGCAGGACATGTCTGTGGATTTACAGCTTGAGGTGTCAGAGTGTGAGTAAAATGATCGGGATTATTATTCTCCTCAGAGACGCAGACAAAGGAAGGAGACAAAATGGTTTAAGTTTTTTTTTTGCTGACAGGTTCAATACACAGAAAGAGAGAAAGTTTTGTAACTGTTTCACCGTGTGCCAGGGTGACAGTTAAAGCCAGTTGGGGTCGGTGAGTCAAATGCTTTGTTTTTAAGGTCAGCTACACAAAGGTCTTAAAAAGATAAACTTATTTAGAATCCAAAACTGACTCAATCAAACGGAACTAGACACCAAACATCAACAGAAAGAATGAAGGGAGTTCCACAAATGGATGGAGGTGTTTGCGTTAGATGCGGGGAGCGGGGAGGGTAATCCAATAATATCCGGTCGACTGCATTCATAATGTTTGAGTGAGACTGCTCCAAGGGGTTGACTTTTATTTGCGTGAATAAGACCATTGGATTGTCTTGAATTAGTTCGTATGGACAGAGGAATACAATCCTGTGTTTTTCTTTTAAATTAGTTTGGTATAAAAAGACTCAAACATACTCGAAACAAATAAAATTTGTTGAATTTAACACCTGAGTAGTTCACATTATTCATCCTCTGTATGTAGGAGAAATGTAAAATTCTGACTTAAGTTCAAGCATTTGAAGTTGAATGTTTACATTTGTGCCTCCGGCCAAAAGAAAATTGCATCCACTCTTGGTTTTTGCTTCCCTTTGTCAGGTTCGTTCTGTATTCAGGCAGCACACACCTTTGAAATGCAGTATAAAACGTTACACAGAGAGCGAGTATTTCCCTGCAAGGAAATGTTTGCATAATGAAGCCCGCTTTGTGACAGTTGCATGCAGCATTTAAATGACTAAATCATTGTAAGGTTTGCTGTCAAGTCTTTTTTATTTTCTGGGCTACATCCACTGAGCTTTGATTTTCAATTGGCTGTGAGAAGATCACAACTGCAGGTGAGGCCCTTGAAAAATGGTAAATGGTAAAGGACTTGAGCTTGTATGGTGCTTTTCTAGTAGTCTGACCACTCAAAGCGCCTTTGATACTGCAAAAGGAACCGACTGCTGCAAGAGGAGTAGAAACTCTTTGTAATATTCTGGACAACAAGGTCAAAAGACTCTTTCACAAGTTATCGTCCAGCATTCAAATCTGTACTTGAGTGAAAGCTCCAAGTAGTAGCAGAAAATTATTGAAGTATATGATGTCAAAGAACTTGTTCTGCAGAGAAAGGAGCATCAGGTGGCTTTTTTCCAATAATGGCACCCAACCTAGGATTTGAGAGTTTTTTTTCTAATTTGAGAGTCATGAGATGATAAATGTTAGAGAAGATATTAATATCTAAACATGCACACTAAACGGTTTGGGCCGTGAGCCCACACACCTGCCATTTGTAGTTATGATTTCACTGAAGAGATTCCACAGACATCAGATCTCACAGAAACAAATATGGAGGGCAATCAACGTGGTCAGCTGGCTGTCCTGAGTTGTTATTATTCCTTTTGTTGCACAAGCTGGTCTTCTTTTTCCAATTGTCCACTTGTCTCAGGACGCAGTTGTGTTTATGACCATAGCTATGTTAGTGAGCTGATGGGTGACGATTCCCGGTCTGCTTGCTCTCATTGCCTTTTGCAGGTTTTTCGGTCAAAGAAAGCCCCGTAAATAAGCACTGTGCTTGAAAAGGCCTTCATTTGATTCTGTGTTTAAACATTTATAGAACCATAGAAGCCATTTGATGGATGCACCCCCAGTAGAGGTACCCTAACATTAGACCAAAACAAACTTCCACCCCTGTCCAGACCTCACCCCTACTTTGACCTTATTTGTACCATAACGCTTACTGTTTTTTTAATATAGCTATGGTTTAATCCAAGGATTAGCTATAGTAATGACTGTTTTATATATGAAAGCATTGTGGCCTAATACATTTTAATGATCGTCTGAAAAACGAAAGCAGAGGAATTATGATAATGTGATATGTTTACATACTTTCATGTCTGCTTTGTGTAAACCTCAAGGATTAAAAACGTTGTTGTTTTGTCACAACTGTCAGATTAGCATCAAATCATCCTTCATTGCACTCTGAAGAAGTGACAACAGTACAGAGATTATAGAAGAAAAAAAAGCAGATCTATCTTATCTCTCTTCTCTGTTAAACTTTCTGCCATTGATGTTGAAGTTTATTCAGAGTCTGATATTGACTTTCTGTAATCCTGATTGATTGCAGCTTCTGTTTGTTTGTTTGATTGATTGTATCTCTCAGAACTGAACGCATTTTTTAAAACGTGTCTTTAAAATCAAAATAGATTTTTTTTCTATCACATACTGTATAGCTAGAGCTGATTGTCACCTGTGCTGACACCACACCAACAATTTCAGTGATTCTAAAGTTATACAGTAGTTTTTACTGATGATGTTCAAAATTCAAGACACACAAAAGAGCTGCAAGCACACTGTTTGATGGGAACTTTCAAATGCTCTCCTACCAAGAAAGTACAAGTCCTCAAGCCATATTTTCTCAAACAGCTTCGAGACCCTTTTAGGACCGACGTCAGGATGACTCGAGGGAATCATGAATCGCCCCCGCTGGGTAGTTTGACTCTTTAAATGTTGTCTTGTTGGGTGCCAGAATAGAAGGAGTAATAACAGTGATTTCTCAAAACTAAAAATCTACCATATATCAGACGCCATTACTCGTCAACAAAAATTAAGAAAGCTATGCTAAAGGTGAAATGACTGGACAGATTAGATCATCAAAAATTCAGCTGTTCATATCAGGTAAAATGTTTACTGTTGTATGGAAGGATGACATTATGTAGGCCTACATTTAAGGTACTCATGTCCCCCTTATCAGGAATTATGGAGGTATTAACTGGAATATTGGATTTCTCCATAATGCTTTTTCAGCACATGAGCTAACGTAAGCTTTGTTAGCAAAACAAAACTGTTTGTGTGCTGTCTTCCTTTGTACGGTTACCAACCACAAAGCCTTGTATTTTAGCATATATGCACAAGTATGTACTGGAAGTAGAAGTACAGATAGTTTGTGTGGGGGAAAATCCATTTAGAGTCAGCATCAAACACGAGGGGTTAAGAAAGCTCAGCGTGGATCCAGAGGACGCCCTACATGCAGCTGAACACCATCGTTCCCACTTTGCAGGAAACACCCGGTGTCTCACACATGACCAGTCGCATTAGTGGAGATTTAAACACAGTGTTCCCAGACTCCCTCGGGAGGAGAAACAGGAGCGCTGGTCGTCCCGCGACAGAAGCAAGGCAGGCAGAGGAGAAATACATGCGTAAATCTCAGGGCAATTTTCAGAGGCAGGGGTGAGTTGAGTTTCAGAGGGACAAATATTATGTCTCGTCTCTATGAATACAAGCCATAAAATACAGATGTATCCTCCGGTCCTTGGAGAGCATAAAAGCAAACCAGCTCAGATTACTCAGACTGCAAGGGCACTTGTGTTTATCACACGGACAAAGTGTGCGATCAGGAAGCTGTACAAGCTGTTTGGACGGGGTATTAGAGTGATATTTCACTTTCCTCAACTACTTTTACTTTTTTCGATCGCTGCGTAGGCGCACATCCCTCGAGGAGATGAAGTTTATGTCACACTCTGATCTTACAGTCACCCGTGGGAACAGATTTCTGTTGTCTCATTAACGACCCGTGTAGAAGACAAGCTGCGGCTCAATAGAAAAGAGATGTGTTTGTCTTCTAAATTTGAGAGTTTTTAAGTTTGAGGCCTGGTTCACAAATGGTTTGCATTGGCTTTTGCACCCACTAAACCTTTGCAAATGAGACAACAAACACCATTTATATTCACAGAACACTTGCAAAGGGTTAATTTCACCCCTAAGTGTGCTGCAGAGCAAACAGCATGTCTGTCCTCTGGTGCTTTTTAAGTGTGATTGAATAAACTCTACAGCATTTATTTGGAGTGAGCCTCATTGCAGAAATCGTCAGACTCACAAAAACCGACACTACGGAAAGTCAGAGGGAAAAAAAAAGCACCTGTTGAGAGTTGGTGGTAACTGCGCCACAGTTTTTTCAGTCGATGTCGTGCTCTGACTTTCCAGTGATAATAATTCCAACTTTGTTTGACCTAAAAAATAAACTTAAAAAATATAGTCAAATGTTTGAGTAAATATTACCCAGACTTTGAGACGGAGAAGACAGCGGGAAGAATTGCTGTGAAATTTTTGCTGCAATTTGCAGCCACAATCCATTCTTTCCCGCTCTGTTATTGGTTACTTGTAAACCTCCATTATTCTGTAGTAAATGAGCCAGTGTCAGGGGAAGGTCAAATTAAAGATGATAAGATACTTTTAGGTGGATCCATTTCTTCACCTTGAGCAGAGGTGACTGCAGGTGTTGACGTTAACATCAGAGAGTTCTTGGCACTTGTCGGCACATGTGGGGTCTGATTAAGCCGCCTGATGGACAAGTCATTTGGGTGTGAACAAATTGGAAGCTGAGGTTGGCATTACTGCACCAAAGTCATGGAGAGATAGTGTTGAGATGGGGACGGGTGAGGAGAGAAACAAGGCACCTGGAGACTAATTAGATATGACACCCAAAGCCTGCTATCAATTTGCACCCTACACACAAGCTTTGGCAGGACGGACCCAGACCAAGGGCAAGGCAGCCAGGTAAGAAGAAAGAAGAAAGGAAAGCCTATTGAAGTGTGAAAGAGGGAAAATTAATTACTGCCCTGTGATAATGAAGAGTTCTTTTTTTTTTTTTAAAGGAAGCACAATCTCAACAATCCAGTCAAACTCATCCAACAGGGACAAAAAGTGCTGAAACAACCATTTCATCAGAAGATGAATAGCTTCAGTGTTAAATATTTCTGGTTCCAGCTTTTAAAGTCAGATGAGTTTCTAATGTTCTGTGTTATATAAGTTAAATTAAATATCTTTGGGTTTGGACTAGTTTGAAAATAAATCAGGTGAGATTCGAAGGATATCCCCCAAAAATGGTGAAACTGAAAATCTTAGGACTTAGGAGAGTAGTTTTTTGTTTCCTTGGTTTAAATACTGAACTGTGACGTTGCTACCAGGTTAACTAACTTCCCATTTGCTGGACGACACAGGAGGTTGCTCCGAGTATCTGATTTTGCCCAGATGGTTCCAAACTTTACAGTGGTAATGTTTCACACACAACAGTCTTTGGCGATGTCGTCAACAAATGAAGGTGACCATGACCTTGAGCTTTCCCTCGCTCTCACCGCTGTCGAATGAGGTTTCTCTGAGGGTTACAGCTTGTCACAGAAGCTCTGGCCCTCAGAGAAACCCTGGTGTTTATGACAACTAAACAGGAGATTTGCTGCACATGTGCTCCACTGCACACTTTGTAGGAGGCTTGCAACAGCGGAGGACAGAGACTGGAAGGACAGATGGCCTCAGACGAAAGAGGGAGAGGGGTACAGCATGTCATCAATTCATTTGAACCGCAGCCTGAATCCCAAATGATGCTCCGGTGAAAATTTCAAAGACGCTGCAACAGATTGAACATCAAGCCTGTGAGGAAATCCGGGCAGTGCAAGTTTAATTGGGAGCGCAGACGTGCAAGTCCACTGCGGCATCAAAGGTGACTCCAATTACTACAAACTCGTGTATTCAGGATGCTGATTGTGTATTGCTGCAAGAAGTTGCTCTAAATTGTGCAGGAAAGGTTCAATATGATCATTTTGACCAACAGCATAGCAAAAATCTGCTTATAGACTTCCATACATTATATTCACCGCTTATCCCATTAAGGGTCGCGGGGGCTGGAGCCAATCCCATTGGACGAGAGGCGGTGTACACCCTGGACTGTCTGCCACTAAATAACAGGGCTGACATATAGAAACAGGAAACCAGCAAAGAATTGTGATTCTGCTTGCATGCAAACCGTCAGCTGGGAACCCTTCAGAGATGTATTACTGATGTGGGAGGCAGGATATCACAAATCTTTCTGCAGTTTATCTCCTTTTTTAGTTCACCACAGTTTCTGCCTCCCTGCCCTGGTTAATTTCAGGACCTGCTCCTCATCCCAATTCCGTCCAATATGGAACTCTGGTTGTTCAATCACCTGATCAAAAGCCAATGTTAATAGAATTTCCCATTTTGAAAAGTATTTACTTCTTCAATACGATCTTTTAAATGATGTTTAATTTGCTTTATTTGCTGAGAGTAATTTTCTGAAATACTTTTGCTCAGACACTTTTGCTTGTTTTGATGCGGTCAATGAAAAACACTTTGTGCTCCTAGCTTGAAAAAGTGCAATACAAATACAAATGTGTTTTTTTTCCCAATTGCCAGAAGCAACATGTTTCATCAGTTAACAAGCATCTGATGAAAACAGAAGCAACATGTCATGTTTCCTGCACTTCAAAGTTCACTCACTGTCTGCTTTATGTCTCACTGTCCTCCTGCGATGACACACCGGGAGATCAGAGCTGACTGGTTTTGCTTTGTGTTTAGTTTCACCTTGTGTACATCCTGTTTGCCTCCAGTGTTTCATCAAGTTTGGCCAAACCTATAAGTTCCTTTTTTGTCTCATTGTGTAGCTACATCCTAACAAGCTGCGGCTATTTTCATTGCAATGTGGTTTTGTGTGGACTTTACAGCATAACTTTAGACAGAACTTAACTGTACAGTAGCTGGTTCAACAGGATACTGTTTCTTAGAATTTGTGTATTTTGGTTTGAGAGTTCTGCATGACAGCAGGACATTACAGAACATGCTGTTATCCAGCGCTGGCAGTGTTTTTGGGGTCAGTGTGGGACTCTAAAGGTTTGTCAGTGACTAAAACTGGCCTCACGTCCGGCCTGTCTGCGGTCCCTCTGGGCCTGTTTCAGCATCATCACTCTGCTGTCACTTCCACCATTTTACGTTCATACTGAGAGTTCTAATGAGGAGCGTGGAGGTGACTCCCCCAAACCGCCCGCCCCCCGCTGTTCAACCACATCAATCCAAACTTTGTCACTTAATCCTCAGTGGACGGGCTTGCGTCAGAGTCACATCCTCATGGAAGCTTCTGGGAAAAAAAATGTCAGTCATTTAAAATGCAGCAGCAGCAGCTTTGACCTCAAAGCAGAGAAAATCTTTTTTTTTTTTTGCATTTCAGCTTGGTCGTGCGTCTTTTGTTGTGCAGTGTGAGGGTGGCACGACCGCCAATCGAGGCCCGATCTGCTGCTCCTGACAGGTTAGATGACTTTCTGGCATGTTTCAAATGTTGGTCAAATGGCTGCACACATTCACACAGTAAGTAACTTGCATTAGTGTGCACTTTAAGAGTGATCCCTGAAGGCACAAGGCAATCAAGAGAAACTCCAACAGAACATAACTGATTTTAAAAGTTGAAGAAGAGGTTTATTTGAATTTAGAAAAGGGGACGTTGGAGAAATATTGTAAAACTTGATTTCTGTCATATTAACAGATTTTTTCACTTTCAGAGGAGCGACAGATCAGGTTTCTCTCTCCAGTAGTTTTAGTATTTATTTGACTTTTAAGCCGTCACCGCTGCCACCTGCTCTGCCTGCCAGCACAACACATGACTCCTGGCTCCTCCAATAATGAGAGAAGAATGCGCAGTGAATGATGATTAGCCGTCGCCCCCATAACCCTCGGGAGGGCAGCTAAATATTAAATCATTAACTTTGTTGACCTTCTCACAGGTTTCCTTCAGGTGTGGCACAGATTTCAACCCCAGAGAGCCGACGGACGCGTGGAAGAGAATTTTAACGAGGCTCGTTCGTGATGCTCGTATAATGACAGAAAACTCGGATATGCAGCACACATGAAGAAAGTCTTTTTTATGGGTGATTAATGGTGACAGTTTCTCTCTTGTTAGCATTAACTTCTAACTGCAATTTAAATGACTCATCAACCTGATTTATAGAAATTCAGGGACACATTTTGTAAGTATCAGTAAAATATCATCATGTGCAGGAGTCAGATTCTCACCAAGTGGTGCATATTTCCTCTTTTACACCTCTCTGATACATCCAGAAAAAAAAAGAAGAAACATTTAAAGGTGAGTAAGTGAATTTGGACGCCCGTCAGTTTGCCAGACAAAAAGCAAACCAACAGGTGTTGCAGCGATGGAAGCGGGTAAGAGAATCGGTTCAGAAAAACGTTCAAGGTTGCAATTTAGGAAATGCTACTCTGAAATCAAATTTAGACTTTGCAGAGTTTAAAGTTGCATCACGTACATTTCACAGTCAAGTCAGAATCATTTGTTTCTTGCCTGTTTAGATGTTTGTGATACACACACACTAGCTGTGTTGTATCTGTTTGTTTATGAGGCGGCGGTGGATGAATGTGGCATGTATGACACATCACAGGATCTGCAGGATGGATTTCACTCAGCTCTGACAGAGGAAACTAAAATCTGATCCCTCAGATCAGATTCACAGCCTGTCTGAGACCCACACAGTCCCCCCCCCCTCATCTCCTTCATCTCACAGACTGAGCTCTAGCATGTTTGATGTTCTGTTTCTTTGGACACTGATGGTGAAAAACAAACAAAAAAATGCATGTCACTCGCTTATCTAAGTGCTTCATTTGCAGCATTTTATGTTCGGACCTACTGGAGTGAAGTCTCAATATTTGTTTATTGCTTAATGTTTTCTCCACTGTAAGGGCACAAAAGAACACTACTTTGGGCATCTCCATTTTTAAAGGCACCAAAATGTACTGCAGCACATTTTCTCCAACAGAAAAGCGTGTAAGAAAATGCTGCAGCAGGTTTTTTCCACCATAAGGGCGGCATAGAACACTGCATCCCATTTTGCCATTAGAAGGGCAGACAACAGGGCACTATATTAGGTTTTCTCCACTTTTAGGTAAACTGCATCACCCTAAGAACAATGCATCACATTTTCTCCCCTGGAAAGAAAACAACTAGGACAAGCAGGTTCTTCTACATGAAAAGGTCACTTCAGAGGTCATTGTACCAGGTTGTCTCCACAAGAACGGCACCATGGTAGTCACGAAACTCTGTTTTAAGGGCTACTGTTAGGACACTGGACAGTGTGTTTTCTCTACAAGAAGACCAAGCTAGAGGAAGCTTATTTGGATTTCTTCACTTCAATGGCAACATAGAGGACACTGCATCACATTTTATCTACAGGACAGGCACCAAAAGTGGCAAGAAACATGATTTTTGTCTATTTCGAGGTGCCGGAAAGGACACATCATTATGTTTTCTCAAATGGCAGGGCAGTCCAGAATGCACTGCATGACATTTTCTCCACCTATAAGTCAACTGCATCACATGTTTCCATTAGAAAGGCACCAAGTGTGCAAATGCATTCAGTGAATTCACTGAATCAAACTTTAAATTGAAATACTGTGAGCACACACAGCAGCTGGCGCTTAAATGGTTAAAGAATATATTTTATCAAAGTAAAGAAGAGGATATTTGAGAAAAAAATTTCACACAGTGAGGAGTGCAGCTGACTGTTTGCGTTTGTCTAGAGGACGATCCCCCTCCGACATCCTGATACAGAGAGAAAATACCAGCAGCAGGTCCGATGACGGCCACTCTGTCTCCGAGTGTTTGCTCTTTTTGATCCTCTAACCACGGGGGCTCCTGTGAATTCTGGGTACACTCTCTGGCAGACAGAGTCACTGTCAACTCAGAGCTCGGCAAACAGTCCACACTGAGGAGATGACGACTGCCAGGACCTCAGAGGAAAAACACAAACTGCGGGTTACCATTTATGCAGGAGTAACCGGAACGTTTTAAGAATGTTGTTTCTCCTCCTTTTTTAAAAATCTAAACGATTTAAATCAACGTGGCACAGATGGAGATGTTTTTAAAACAATGGGTCACATTAATCTCCCCCTGCAGCACAATTTCAAGGATTGGATTAGCTGTTGAAGAAAGCATGTTTAAGATTCATAAAAAACGATGTGAGTAAAGGAAACAGATCAAACTGAAAAATGGTGGAAATTGATTTTTCATTCTTTCTCCTTCTACCTCTCTCACCGTTGGAGAGGTGCAGGGACTTACTATTGATTATTTATTGGCAGAACACCAAGCCAAAGTTCATTTGGAGAGGGACATTTGTTACTGCTTAATGATTGTCCACCTTTAGTCCATCGCACTTTCAGAAATTACCCATTCAATTACCCAAACTGTCCATTGAGAACAACTGATAGAGATACTGACTGGCTTCACTTTGGCCTGCCGTACTGTCCTCAGGTCAGCTGTTTGTATTTATGCAGTTAGGCTCTGAAGTGGTGTTAATATAACTCATTTTATCATTTAGCTTCTGTTTTAACTGCTTATTTTTTAGATCATTCAATACAGACGTTCAGACATTTGTCGAACGGAGTCCATTTCAATCGTTCGTTCACTATAA
This sequence comes from Labrus bergylta, assembly GCF_963930695.1. Lineage (NCBI taxonomy): Eukaryota > Metazoa > Chordata > Actinopteri > Labriformes > Labridae > Labrus > Labrus bergylta. The sequence goes on along the minus strand of NC_089210.1, from coordinate 3,131,133 downwards.
TAGAAATACATTAAATTATCTAAATTAATTAAAACTGAGTACTTACATCACCTCAAAATGTTCTAATAGTTATCAAAGCCAGAGAAATCTGTAATTTTGTATTTGCAACGAGAGGTGTATGTTGTGGAAGCCGACGTGACAGACACAACTTGTTTATCGTTGCCGTGGAAACAACAGATGTTACGTCAAACACCGTTGCATAAGGAAGCGTGACCCGTTCACCCGTTAGTCTTCACTATGGTCAACGCAGAAACCAAGAGAAGAACTATCATTTATTTTTCCTGTTGGTCCTCCTTCAAATTGTATTTCTTATGTTCCCCATAGGTAAAGGCATTTACTTTTCACTACATTCATGTTTTAAAGATGTTTAAATATGTGTCCAGTGTCTGTATTGGCTTTGAAAACACAATACATCACCACATTAATCTAGTTAAACTGCATGTCTGGATGTAGGAGCTCACACTCTGCACCTGATGACTCCATGTCCAGTTTCAGCAGCCTGCTGTATGCGACATGTTGGACTCGTGTGTGTGTGTGTGTGTGTGTGTGTGTGTGTGTGTGTGTGTGTGTGTGTGTGTGTGTGTGTGAGCAGCCGGCGTTATGAATGAATGACAGAGAGCCACTAGGCATGGCTGTGTACGCTGTGTGTCATGGACTGAATCTGTTAACCAGACAGGTGTCAGGGTCTCCAGCTCCTGTAAAAAAGGTTTCTCAGTGAAGCGGCGAGCAGCAGACAGCAGTGAGACGCTCGCTGACCCGGCAGCCGTAATGGAGAGCTGAGCTGCACCACAATCTCTTTTTTTTTTTTGTCCTTCTCTGTCTTCAGTCAAAATGTCTGTCCTCACACCCGTATAAATAACCGCTGAAGAAGAATTCCCAGCGTTTAAGCACACATTGTTGGACATTTGTTGCGCTCATTTAGCTCCTGCAGGGCTCAAATGACATAATGCTGCCTGGATTAGGATTAGACAAATATGGCTTTTTGAATGCTGATACTGATGCTAAAGTGAAAGTATTTAACATGAACATGCCTCCCCCCCTGCCAAAAAGTAAAAAGGCTGCAGGGATTAGTGTTTCCCTGAGGATGGAAAAGCCTTTAAAGCAGCATTTAGACCGTCATGTGATGCTGAAAACACCCAGAAAAAAAATCATATATTTTGAGGCGGACTGGTGTCTCCTGAAGGGATTAAGAACAATCAGCAACAATAACTCTGTGAGGAAACATAAAATGAATAAAACAAATAATAACACCCAGGCAGTATCCGTTGACTTGAGAAGAAGGAAGTGTTGATTGATGAATGGCTGCGGGGTCTATCGGGTCAAAGACGGAAGTGAACGCCTCCTGAATGCAAACAGAGTGTCAGTGTCTCTGCTCGTGCTCATCTGAATGTTTCGGTGTAATGGTGATAAATCTTCCTCTGACACTCTCACCAGACGCGACGCCGGCAGAATATTCAACCGCAGCTCCTGTCAACACATCCCGAGAGGAAGACGAGAGGATCCAAAAGAATGGCAGACATGGTGGAAGAAATAAGAAAAAACTGTGTCTGAGGTCAGAATGAAAACGAGTCTGCAGGGTTTTAGAGCAGTAACAGAGAGATGACCTCAGCACTTATATGGGATTTTTTGATCCAGCAGATGTCGCCCTTGAGCACCAGCATGAAACTAAAACAACTCGCGCTGCATTGTTGTGTTAGCATGCTAATGCTAGCGATCTTTATTATGCTGGTATCTTCACACTGCATGTAAATTTACCTGAAATGAGCGTGATCTAGAAACACAGTTAAGCAGTGAGTACAGTATGTTATTCTTCTTTTCTCTAGTCCCTCAATTAAACAACTTTTATACATGAGGGGAGGAGTCAGCCGGCTGTCCCAACGATGTAAACAAAGTGAAGATAGGACTCTGAAAACTCTGAAAACATCACAGACAGTGGGACTCGGGTGTTACACCCATTGTAGACAGTCATGACTCACAGAGTTATTTTCAGAGGATATACTTGATTTCTACATTTAAGTGTGAAGAATCACATAGAAAGCCTTTAACTGTGTAACCAATTGTTGAATCAAAGCCCAGTATCCTCAGGGTGGGTTAGAGGATTGTGCTCCTCAAGATTTACGTTTACTGACAACATTAGGTGGCAACAGAGAAAGCAGAAGTGAAGAGTAAAGGTATGGAAGATAGAAGATAATCGGGCCGATTTTGAGCCCGATTCCCTCCTTTTTTAGAATCAGCAGCTGAGACAGTTGAGTAAACGTTCTCAGACGACCACCTCTGTCCCGCATGACGACAAGGCTGTCAGCTCAGTCAGGGCTTGGCCACCATCCCTCAAATACTGTGACCCTAATCTCTCCACAAGACTTCTCTTAAGCCCCCCGTTTGTGCTTATGAACCTTGCAGCACCCAGGCACGAGTGGGAGAAAAAAAAAGAGGTCATTTAAAAAAAAAAAAAAAAAAAAAAAGGGGGAAGCATCTGCCTGGAATTAAAAGAAAGCCATCTGTCAGTACAAGATGAGACTACACCTGTCTGGTAATGAGATCCAAATGTGCTAAAAAAAAAAAAAAAAACCTCAGGCAGGGAAATGTTGAATGTGAATGATGTTGGAAACTAACAAAAGGCAGTTGGCAGATGACGTAGATTCTAACTTTTAATGCCTCTTTTTTTCGATCTTGCTCATTCTTTCGGGTACTTAGTGAAACTGCCAGTAAACAAGCCCCCGGGCGCTGCTTAAATAACTGCAGTCACGTCTTATCTTGTAGCCACTGTGTTTACCGCTGCTGCCTGAAATGACTCCCATCACCGAGGCCGAGCCAAGGTGAACACCAAACCTTTCAGACAGGACGGTTGTGCAGCACGACAGCAGACAGAGGGAACATGCGACCTGCTAACGAGCGCCGGGCGGCCTGAAATAGGACGCTGTGGGTCCGATTTTCCCCTCTGCACCGTCGACTGTGACTGGAGTCTGCAGCGGGCCCCGCCGTGTCCCGCTTCTGCTGACACTTAATAAGGCCGGTTGATAGAGTCATAATCGCTTTCACCGCCGGGGGCTCACCTGTGGGGGGACAGCAGGTCTCACAGAAGCACCTGAAGCAGCCAGAGTAAATAAATCGTGTAATAAAGCCGGGGGAGCAGAATGGGGGTTCGACCGCAGATGGTCCAGTGTGTGTGTGTGTGTGTGTGTGTGTGTGTGTGTGTGTGTGTGTGTGTGTGTGTGTGAGAGAGGTACTGTCTCCTCCCAAGGACAAACATGGGAGTCATTCTCTGAGCATCCAGCAGGCTTCACAGACTCTCAGTAAAGGGACAGAAAAATAAACTTTCAGACTTTTTAGTGGGGCGCTTCGGTTGCAGCGGCGGCAAATTGGCAGCAATAAGAAAAAAGGGGGGCCATGGTCTCTGGTTTCATGAGGCTGTGATACAGGAGGATGTGCTGGAGGAAGAAGCTGGGGGTTATACGAGCAAAGCTGAGAGTTACAAGACTGAAGAGGTGAAACAGATTAAGGATACTCTGCTGATAGGTACAGTTTATAGACAGTGTAAGAAAAATGGACATATCAAAGAGGTGTGAGAGGTGAAGTCAAAACAAAAGTCCAAAAACAACCAGTGTGGCTGAAGCTTTGGCTAATTTTGCCAACCCTTTTCATAACATGTTTGCAGGGGGCAGTGGTTGGTGTGCGCGCCCCATATATGGAGACTGCAGTCCTCCAAGCGGGCGGCCCGGGTTCGAATCCGACCTGTGGCTCCTTTCCCGCCTGTCGTTCCCCTCTGTCTCTATCCACTGTCTTGTCTCTCGAATAAAGTCACAAAAAGCCAAAAAATAAATATTTAAAAACATATTCTGTCAGGAAAAAGTTTTAGTCACATCAAAACAAAAGAGAAAAATGTCCCAAACGTTCTGAAAACTGGAGATCCAGCATTTCATAGGAAACAAGTCAGAATCAGAACAACCTTGGCAATGGCCTGTCGCTGTTGATTTAGCGTCAGTCGTTCCTTTAAATGTGTAGAGGCGCGATATGAAAAGCAAAGTTATCATCAACATGTTTTCACTGAGTAGCATGAATGTCTAATAAAACACATATTTGTTGTTTTGCCTCGAGCTCGGCTGAAAGCTTCATGTAAATACGTCATGAGCATACAGTATATATTTGCACATTTATCATGGTTAGAGACGCTCTCCATACTATCACACTGCATGTTTACCTTCACATTACCTGCTACATCCATCATGTTTTCGCTGCAACCACTTGGCACTCCGTCATCTCACAGTAGTCTGTTGTTTGGTTGCTGGATTTTCAACGCAGTAAACACACAATAAGATGTGCAAATGTGCAGCGTTTCTTTCCCTGACAGACCGGTACACGCTGAGTGTAGATTGACTACCTGACCATCCCGGTGGGGAAAAAGAAGCTCTTAAAGTGGACGTGCTGAGATTTTGCTTATCTCACAGCCATTAGCTGAAAAAAAAACTTACAAGAGAAACTCCAAATCACTTGCTACCTATTCCTCATTCAGACTCCAAAATGTTTTTAAAAAATAGGACAAAGTTAGAAAAGTACAAACTGTATCGACAGGTAACATGAAGGACAAACTCCAATCAAGATCATCTCATTACCCAGAGTTTAATTCTGCAGATAATCTCATTTAGTTTGTGCTTCACTGAAGATGAGAGCACATCTGTCTGATTGCATTTTTTTGTTTTTAAAAGATGAGTTTTATATATATATTTTTTTCTCTGCAGGAGATCAAATATCTGCAAACAAACATCAGCCGGCACCTGCTCTCCACACTGCATAAACCAAGCAGCAATTAAACGCACTGTGAATTAATTAAGCAGTGCCAAGTTTGCATTTCCAATTATAGCTCTACCCCACAAACACACGGGCACCCCCCCCCCCCCCACCTACATAAAGAGGGCAGAGGGTGAATTCAATTACAGCGGAGAGAGCAGCCTGCAGATTGGAATTCAGAGGAGGAGCTTTGGTTTGATCATAAAAACAGAGATCTTGTGTGTCAATAAAAAAAACCCACTGAGGTGCTTCAGGGAAGATTGAGGTGAACGGAGGTGTAAAAAGAAAAAGAAGCAGCCTATTACCTGGAGATCAGGTACAAATAGTGCCGATCGCTGTGAAACAGAGTAGGAGTACGACTGAGTACCAGGACGCCGGAGAGACTTTGATTTTTTTTTATTGGCATTTGAAGGAGAGAGAGCTGGATGTGTTTTTGACAACAAGCAGTTTGGAAATAAGCCAGATGATGATCCATCACCGAAGAGGCGGAAGGATTTCCTCCAGTTGTTCAGCTGTCATCACTAAACTCTGACGTTGTGTTTGTGCAACCTGGTGCATTTATTTGGAGGATTTTGTCATCGAGCGCGCTGGTTATGAGTCACTAAAAAAGTGGATTATTAATATAAGACTACCCTTTACACAAATGTAAATGTATGTTAACTGGAACACATTCATGGCCTGAAACATAAATGTGCTAAGGTACACATGCAGAGGCAAACATCTGACCTGGGATTCAAACGTGTCATCAATGAGGGTTTGGCATGAGGGTCAAACACTTTCAAATTCAAATTTCAGAAAACCGGACATCCCTTAAAGTAACTGACATCCAGGAGATTCAGATGAACATAAAGGTTTTATTTTTTTCTTTGTTGTTCATTAAAAACCAAACAGAACATCAATTAAAGCAGTTAACATCCAGAAAACGATTGAGAATCACAGGCTGGCAGAATGAATGTAAAGAAAATATGTGAAATGACAGAAAAACAGTGAACGTAAGGACAACAGAAGATAAAAGACAGAATGAAAGATGATAAGGTATATGGGATGCACACACACACACACACACACAGATTGTCAGTTCAATAAATTGGCTTACATGCAGATGAAGTCTGGCAAAATAAAAACAGTTGATAAGAGTCGACGAGGTCAGCGCAGGAAAACCTCCCGCACAATAATAAAGGCACATTTCAAAACTCCAAACAAGAGTCATCAGAATCACATTCAGCACATTTAACATCTTATCATCCACTCACACACACACACACAATCACACTTTTATTCCCATGTAACATCAGAGATATCTATCAGGGTTGAAGTGTTTGTACTTTTCGTTACAATGTTCCCCGTCAGGTGGAAACATCAGAAAATGTGAGAATTAAAACCAGACGGCACAGAAGTGGGAATGTAAACATCTTCATTACACATAATATTAATGAATGTTTATGTTTCTATATGCAAAAAAAACAAACTGCTGCAGATTTCACATTGACATCACGCGTCAAATTCCAGAGCTGAGAAATAAAGCCAACGCAGAAGTGCAAAAAAAAAAAGAAAAGAGAAAGCTGCAGTTCCTTATACGGCCACAAGAGGCTGGCTCAAAAGCGAGTTAATCCCCATAGAGTCCCATGTTAAAATGCTACTTTTGAAGATCTTTGAATGCAAATATCACACCGTTTCTGAGCGGTGTTTTGAGCCTATGAGATAAGTGAATACCTAGTATTTATTTATCATGTTAGCACTAATCAGCAGGTATCTGTGTCTCCGCTCATAATACCTGTTGGTAATCTTGTGTCAACGCTTCTAATAAAGTGATTAAATGACGTCAACTGTGCATCAAAGACAGGATTGCTGTCCACTTTCTCCATAAAGAAAAAAAGATGAGGAGAAATTATGAAACTAGGTTCTTTTATGTAATCATTCATTTGCTGCGTCCAACTCGCCCTATAAGGTCGTCGAATTATATCAAACTGCCTGTTAGCCACAACCACCAATTGGATCTCTTCTTTTGAATAAACAGGCATAAACTGCTAAATAGGTAGTCTTGGACATGGATGTTGTAACTTTGCTAATCTCGTTTAGCTAGCTCCGGTCATGTCCAATCTGGAACCGAGATTGGGAGGGCCACAATGCCAAGATGGAGGCTTTAAATTGGTAATCAACAAATAGATAGGTGACATCACTATGGGCCACATTCAACTACTATTCACAGTCCATGTTCCAGTACCATCCCAGTTAGACAAAAGCCAACAACTATAGGCCGAAAGATGTTATGATATGACCCGATGACCTGCAGTTTTCTGTAAAAACTGAATTAACTGATGAATTCGACCCAGAAGGATGAGCGAAGTCCATCTCTGGTCTCGTTACAGTCTGATGAGGACAGGCAGAACAAAGCAGACAACATCACAAAGCTTTCAACAGGTTCTACACCCTTGACAGCACGCCAGCAATGACTACAATGATGCTACGATGCATACAGTCGCTGTGGCCTTTAAAACACCGGAGTCACAGCACATTACCTTTCCATCTAAACTGCATTCATTCCAGCAGTTGATGAAAAACGCTGCACAGCCTCTCGAAACGGCCCCGCAACCCACTGAACTGCTCCTCACCCTGATGATGGCCATGCATGCTAATTGACCCAAACTGTAGAAGCATTTAAATACAAATATGGGAAAACCAGTGGCGTCCATTTAACCACTCGTGGTAACAGCATGGATAGACAAAGGGGAAGGATTTAATGCTTTGCTGAATGATAATTCTCCCAACAAGTCGGTTATTCTCTATATCGACACAGTTGATTGTGTTATTATTGCACACATTACATAAAAATAAAGATTTTTAAATCGTTATTCATATACACTTTAAACAGTTTTTTTTGAAAGTTGGTTTAACTCCCATGTTGATGTCCCAACTTACACAATAGACAAAGTGGATATGGATTGCTAATTTCCTCTACTTTGTACACATTTTTTTTTACAATATATGCATTTGAATCTATACTGTAGTTATTCCACTTTATGGTGAGAATTTCAGGTTTTATGGAAAATAATATATATTTTTTCTACAATTCTTTAGAGAGAGAAAGAACGGGAAGCTCAAATTAGACACTGAATTTGGTTAAACTGTTTGCTGAATGATAAAGCTAAAGTACATAGTATTTTATTTTAATTTTAAATTGACCATACATAGAGTCATTGACTCATCCACATCAGGTCTCCTAAACTTCTCAACGCCACAAATTTATTTTTGCGAGATCATCAGAGCCTTGAGGATCTTTTTTACCCCAACTACATTTGGTTGGATTTGTCCAGCTTTGGGAGATTTCTGCCTCCAACCTTACACATCGGATATTTCCTAAGAATTTGGTGTGGAGCTTTCCAGCAGCAACATTTCTTTCCACAGACAATGCCATTGCTGGTCTGAATAGCCCATAAACAGCATATTTAACAGATTCCAGAGCTTTTACTTTCTTCTGTAAAATAGTCCTAACGACTCCAGCCTGCTGTCAGTGACACAAACAAACCACCGTTAACCATTCATGTGTCTTTGTGCTAAGGGTGGGCCGAACATTTAAGGAGTATTTCTTTGTTGGTAATGCATTTTGGAAAACACAAATACAGAATATGAAAGGTAAAAGATGAAGGTGTGAAGTCCGTTAACCAGAGGCACAACTCTGAAAGAAAGCTGCCACCTGTCAGTGAAATCAACATTACTAAGCTACAGTACAGATGTGTATGTTTATGAAACTCTGTGGTCACATTACGTTCACTACCATTCAACTTCCATACACTGATGCCGGTGCAGATCCAGAGCAGAAGCCCTGTAGATCACTATTATCCTGTCAGGTCAGGTGTCGCACTGCGTGATAGATACAGTATAGAGGCTGACAGAGTCATGAACGTGTGCTGAGCAGTAAAAGACGGAGACATGCCCTGAGAGTGAACTAAAGATGTGATATGTTGGGGTGATGAACAGAGATGGAGCTCTTCCTGGAGGCCTATCTGTCAGAGGATCTGTCACTTCAGAGCTTCATCGTTCACGAGGGGACGAGGGGACGAGGGGATGGGAGGCAGACACTGCAGACGAATGGATACACATCAGCCAGGAGAGACGGATCATCCCTGATTCTTTCCTTTTTCTTTCGTCCGTTGGTTTCGTCCAATTGCATTATTCAGCGGTGCAGACGCAAAGCAATTTCCGCAACAGAGCTCAAGCCTGAACGTGACAGGCTCTAATTCTCCTTTCTACGCGGCTCTCCCAGTTGGTTGTATTTCTTTTCACTGCAACATTTTGCCCTGAAGGTCCAATGAATATCTCAGAGTTTTAACACCCTGCCCTTTTCTAGAGCTTTAGATTTAAAGAAGAAACACTGAAATATAGAATTACACATCGGACAACTCACAGAACTCGTAAAGTGCCAGTAGCTACAAACCTCGGACTGTATATAAAAAGTGGACGTACTATATACACTTTGGAAAATGTTTCTAACCAAGGTAAAGCTAGCTTAGGCTAACAATGTAGCATATGGTAACCAATTGCTCCCCTGCAGCTCTACCATTATGTGGAGCCAAAATGGTGGCGTTAAAAAGTCCATCTTATGGCTTCAAAGCATTTCTGGAAAACCAGTGGATGACATCATGATGGCTTCGTCCAATGCTTACATACAGATCATGCACCCTACCATTTCCAGAGTTTGGGATTTTGATGAAAAATACTTAAACTGAGAACTACAGGGTAGATAACCAGCAGAACCCTTAACAAGTCAGTCTGCTTCAACCGGACAGTTTGTTGGATTGTTCAACAGCATCCGACACCCGGCGGTGAACTTTGTCAAGTCAGGGTTGGATATGTGTTCAAACTTTCTGAAACAATTTGACTAAAAAGCTAGGTCAACACTTTTTAAAGACTTCCTCGTTTGAAGCAAACTGAACGTTTGAGATATATTTCTAAATAGTTGTGTAAGTGCAAATCCGCCAAACCTTAGACTGTTGATCGTTTGCTGACAAAATCATCCCTTTTAACAAAATTTGATAAATTACTCTTAATTACATTTGATATATGCAACATAAGTCCCATAAGAAGGCACTGTCCAACCAGCAGCAAGTAAGGCCTCGTGTACAGGAACAAGGAAACTGGCCAAACAGATACAGATTTTCTTAGAAAGTTTGAGGATCAGTAAGTTCTCATTTCTTGGTGTCTGTCAGGATGATGTTGGCTGTGACAAACATGAGGCAGAAAGCGGCCCACAACCAAACAAACCACACCCAAAAACTGTGGCGGAACGGAGACCGGTGTTTGTTAACCGCATCTCTTCCCACGACGGGCTCCAGGTGGCGTCGAGCGTAAAACACGAGGCTTGCTGGGATAATGTACTGGATCCCAGTGCCAGCATACGCTCCTGTAATGCCCACCAGGGACTCCAGGTTGTGGGTGCAGAAGGCCACCACAATCGGGGGCACCAGGGTAATTAGGGGGAACACAACACGGTCCACCACCCAGGGGTAGGTGCCACCATCACGATAGAACAGGGTCTTCCAGTTGTTGCGGAGTGTGACGGCGATGATTGGAAAGTTGGTGCTGATGGTGAAGACTGGGAAAAGGCCCAGGAAGTAACGCAAGAACGGAATATTCAACACGTGGCAGTTGTCTGTGAAATTAAGGGTGTACATGTCGTGTAGCAGCGAGCTCTTGAAGCAGAAGATGGCAGTGAAGGATAGGAGCACGTAGAAGCCCAGGATCAGGACGTAGTCTAACAACACCAGTTTGCCAACATGTTTCTTGTTGGATATCGGCGTCACCAGGGAGGGCAGGGAGTGCTGACACATGAAGGAGTAGACACACACCCCAAACAGGTTGGGCACCCCGGCGAGGCTGGCAGCCGGTGGGTGACCCTCACCGGTGCCTTTACCAATACGGATGAGAGCCAAGACGATCATCATGGTGAACGCTGTAGACAAAAGACAAGAGAAGACATTAAGTCATATAAGTCATGGATCATCATAACACACAATGAAAAGCATGGACACTCAGCATGAGGTCATTTTGGATAGTCCATACTTTGCCCTATAAATAACAAATAAAACAGAAAATGTACAGTATGTAAGATTTCTACTCTGGGAGTGGATCTGCCTTCCAGCGGTTTGTCCCAGAAACATCAGGTGTAAAATAAAAACCAGGGGAAATGTCACGGCCAACCATAGAATCATTGGAGCTAGTAGAAGATAGAAAAGCCATCCCCATGTGTCTCCACCTCCTGCTGTTAAAATCCCATCTCCAATTGATTGTGGAGGTGGCAACAAGCATGAGCATATCTAAAGGAGACCCCCCTCAGCGTGGCATGCAGTGAGGTTATGGACCGACAGTTATGTGACAGGCACACACTGAATCAAGCCGTGACACCAGGAGTTAGTCATAGCCCTGCGATGGCACGCAGCCAGCTCCACAACTCCCATCATCAAGCTGTCCTTTAAACACAAGCAGTCCAATAATTTGTCACACATATGCAGAAAATGAGTTTAGACCACAGACCACTGAGTGCTCTGAGACTTTAGTGTATACATGACAGAGAGACCCTGCTGTCTTGGATGGTTAGCGCGGGTAAGAACAGCAGGTTTCAGAATGGTTTTGTTTCTGGTTCTAGCGCAGGTTTGCAGTGCTAACAAAAGTTGAAGGCAAATAATCCGAACAGGCATCATCAATGAGCTGCAGTGGCACTTCAATGCACATCAGGAGGACAGAACTCGTTGTAATTATCAGGCCGGACTGAACAAATGGAAACAGCAACCATCAGCAATAAAAGGGGATAGGAGGAAAGTGTCAAGGAAAAAATTAACAAGAATAGAAGAGTCCTTGGAGGATTTCAAAGGAAACAGTTGTATTACTGCAGGTAGAAATACTCTTTGTTTACATAAAGCCATGTTTCCACCAAGCAGTCCGGTTCAGTTTGGTTCGGTACACATTTGTTGGTACCAAAATAACCGATCCGTGCCATCCTACCTTTTTGCTGCCCTTCTGTTAAACTGCCAAGGGTATCAATCTGACCTTAAAGGCTGGAGCTAGACACAATGCAGTCCGTTGATTGGCCCAAAGAATCAGCCCGTTGCACCGCCCTATGGACGACCTCAGAGGTGCAGACCTCTGATGGAGGTTCTCCTTTGTTGCTCTTTGTTCACTGTGTTGCCTTCTTAGACTATTTTTTGGTGTCTGGGAGATTTTTTGCAAGTAAAAATCACTTTCCCTTTTAAACAAAGAAGAGGCAAGAAAGTGGATGCAAATTGAATTCAGTTTGCGTTCACCCAGAAGGGCTGCTGATGATAAATGTGACATTAAATATGCAAGATGCATATATTTTCATTGTCTTCTAATGGGACATTAATGGTGACACAAGGTGATCTTTGCTAAGTGACTACAACAGAGAAATATATCCAGAATTTGAAAAGTCAAACCTACATCCTCCCCCCTTTGTTTCACACTTTTTATGCACACACACACACACACGCACGCACACACACACATACACACATACACACATATATATATACAGTACACGTGTAGATGGAGCACTCAAACATATCAGCTGCCAAAGTGAAAACCTGTCCCATAGGTGGTCAATATTTAATGCTTTTTTGGCTTTCATCCAAAGTAATCTCTGGCTCTGGGAAAAGCTCTGGGAGTTGAAATCCTCCCCTTTCTGACCTCCATCCCCCCCTTTATACACATGGGTTAAACTGCCGGGCATCGGACCAACCTGCAAGGACACGGACAAAGACGTAGGGCAGCCATGACCAATTATTTTCCTTATGCTTAATCTGTGAGATATTGTCTTTACATAAATGTGAATAAATGGTGACAATATGCGATTTAATTTACTATAATATTTAAACAATACAAGCAGAGAATGTTCTGACACTTGGCTTAACGCTTGGCTGAAAAGATAAATCAATGATCGTTAATAGTTTTCTGCCGATCCACTACAACTCAGCTTCAACCAGAAGTCAGGATCACAATCCCACAAGCTATCACTTTAATAAAGGAGTCTTTTTAGGTCATGAAAGCGTCTCCAATTCTCCGCTCTTTTGTAGATTGCCAATTCCTTTCTGCATGACTCTCCACTTCTTTGTCATAAAAAACATCTCTAATATGTGAAAGAGCCATCACTATACCCCATCTGTCTGCTCCTCTTTGCTCCTCCTGACATTTTTCTCCTTCAAACTCTCATCTTCATTCCACCTTTCTGTCTGCAGCGTGTGAACGACCGAGCACAGCCACCTGTCTCCCCGCCGTACACGAGGGAGGAAGAGGTGGCGGGCAGGAGAAAGTGAGCTTTATGCCTATCTGACACCGACACTCGCAGGAAGGAAACTGGCATGGGGCTTTTAATTAAGAGTGCCTCGGGGTGGTTCAGCACTAATACACTACCTGAAGCTCCTCTTTTACAAGTTCAGCCAAGACTAAAATACTGCAGGAGAGGCTGTGAGGAAGAACACATGATGGCAAGCTCCAGGAAAAAAGGATTCTGTCTTTATTCATTAACCTGTTCTGAAATGTTTTTTTGAGAGGAATGGCTAAGAGGTACAAAAAGTTTAAGAACTGCTTCTGTAGATTTCTTCAGCTGGCAGCAGCGTGCTCCAAATTACTATGGTTTTGTGACAGTTGCAGGATATTACCATGATCACCCCCCTTCGACTTACTTAAGGGGAATTTTTCAGGATACTACCTGCTGCATTCTCACATCAACTCACCTCACCTTCATACAGAAACTTTACTCGTGTCTAGCAGCAAAGATTCCAGGTAAGGTAGGAGTGGAGAAATGCGGCTCTTTGCGTTCACACATGGAGCTCAGCCTGAAATTTTCTGGAAGTTTTCAGGAGTTTTTGTGCATGTGTGAAAGCACCAGGAAAGAATCCTGGCAGTGATGGAACTAAGAGTTAGATACTTTCTTTCAACAACAGCTCTTTATAATAAAACAACCAGAGTCCTAGAGAAAATCAGGATTTTTCCTTGCAGTAGCAGAGGGTTGCATATCCCTATCAGTTAGTTTTTGTCTTGTTTGTGCTACACAAATATTATGTCTCATTCAAATTTGCCTTTAAAAAGCAAAATCACAGACAAACGTATTGCTTCAGGCAGCTGTAGACACTTTGAAGTTCATGCATTGTTTTTGTAAATGAAGTCTGATGACCCCGAGCAGATCAATGAAATGGCACTTTCCCTTAAAAAATTGCTTTTTCTGCAGTGTTGTCACGTCAAATACCATTCTGATACTGTGAGTGTCAAATCAAGCATTTATAGTGGAAATGATTTTTTTGTTATAGCCAATGCAGCCTGTTTTGCAGCTGCCAGCTCAAGCCATTTATGGAGGCAATTCCAAGACTTTCTGTACCTATTACTAATTGAGGTTTAAAAATGGTGGAATTCCCCTTTAGCTCTATCTCTCCCAATTGCAAATACTAAAGCACAACATCTCTCTTTTTTTTCTGCCCACACATAGTTGAAAAAGGTTTATGCTAATTGGAGGGAAGAACTCATTCGTCTTACTTAAGACACAGGAACTAATGCGTTAGTTTTCAAAGAAATTGAAAGTCAATCAGATGGTAGAAGGGAGCTGAACACCGAGAACAAAGCCGGGCAGAATGAAGCTTTTCATAATGTGCTCATTTGTCACCGACTCTCTGCTACACGAGGTGGGCGAATCACGTCTGCCCATGACAATTTTATCGCACTTTATTGCACCTACTGCCATGAATCTCAATGCTTTGTGCAGCACTGAAATAAAAAAAAGCATTATCTGTGATCACCTTGACAGCTCTCTGGAGGACCAAGGAAACAAGAGACTGGTATTTTATTTACACAGTAAATCCAGCACGGCCTCAGAGGTCTCTGGATTGATGCAAAAGATTGGTGTAGGTCTGAACCTGTCATCTCTTCTTGTTGTCATTACAGCATGGGCCTTGCATGACGATCTTCTTTTCTTATTATGCATTGACAGATTGATAAAGCCCCTCTAAGAGATGCCATTGAATCTCTGATGGAGTCTCATAGCACACATTTCCATGTCCCCAGTGACAGCAGTAGCAAGGACCATCTTCCCCCTCCTCACAGCTCCTTCATTCAGATTGGACGGGCCGTATAACTCTGCAGATATCTGTCAGGATATTGTGATTACGTGTACTTTCAAATTGACATGCGACTCCAACTACGCTTGACGCGCGACAACGGGAACTGAGTAAATTGAGAAGGTGTCACCGGGTCACATATCAGCTCCACATAACTACGGCCCCCGTCCATCTCGCAGCCTCTGATTTATATTACCTGGACGGGAATGGCAATGACCTTGTGAGGAGCGCTTCAGCTTTAACAACCCTCCAGAGAAGGCTCCTACAGCTGTATTCTCGCTGGTGGCAAACAAAGCTGTTGCTGTTAAGCCTTGGATGGCACACACCCTCAATGCTCCAAGGAGTCATTGACCGCGGATTCTTCAGAAGAGATGGGATTCCTGGACTCAATTAATGAGTAGAAAATGGTAGAAGGTGAGAGGGGGTGATCAATCTTGTGCGCAGCGGAGCAGAAGAAAGCTGCAAGTTGGGGGGTCTGGTTTCTCTGAGAGGATGACTGGGACACTTAAGCCTGAGCAATTTCTCATTGATGATAGTGTAAAGGTCAAGGACTTCCCAGCTGCGCTTGAGATCGGTGGCCCTGCTGTGGCGGCTTTTTCAAGCACTCAGGAAAAACACGCTGTACCTCAATGCAACGCAACAATCTGGTCATGCAGCGTTTCTCTTTTCTCATTCTCGTTTGCCAATCCAAACATGTCCTCCCTCTAGTGGTTTTGGAGCGCAGCAATCATCCCGGCGTTAATTAAGAGAGACTCTTGAAGCGCCTCTTGGATAATCTCTTAGGTAATTAGTAGAAGCCTTGGCTCCCCCCCCCACCCCACTTCTCACCAAGGTCTGTGGATTTCGTGCTGCAGTAGAGCTTGAAATCTTCAATCATATCGGGTCATACTGCTGCTGAGTTTGTCGGGAGGACTGAGTGATAAGTGGCTGCCTTGCCTCGTAACAAGTTGTGTCATCTCAGATACGGCTATCGGTAAACACAGCACAGAGCAGCACAGCGGTCGGCCCCGCTGTTTAGCGCTCCTCGCTGCTGCAGCTCCGGTTCACAGGGATGAGTCAGCCAGACTCCATGACGCTCTCTAACAGCTTCATGAAAACATCAATTAGCCCCTTTCACTCAGTCGGCGCTCTAAAATTGTGCACATTAAAAACCCAGATAAGAAGGTAATGCATCTGTCTCTGAAACCTGCCAGACAGGAAACAATCCAATTAGGGTTTTGTGAAGTCGGCTGAATAGGAATATCAAAATATCTAGAGTGTAACCCCTCAATGCTAGATGAGGGTGGGTGGTGGGGTCCAACCTCCTCTTACTCCTGTATGACTGTGCAGTGGATATTATCATCAGAATCCTTGAAGCAGAAACGCTTCATGTAGCACTGAGATATTTTAACAGAACCAGAGCAGGATGCAACCTTTTACTCTGAAAGAAAATCTGATATTTAGCAAAAGATTCAAAAGGCATGGGACTGTAAGTCTGACAGTACAAGAAAATAAGTTTTTATTCATGTTCACATTAAAAAGAGGAAGTCTCAGGACTGAGATGATAGAGTGTGTAGGTATTTATCATCTTCCAAACTCTGCATTGAGCTGGAAAATTTGCATTTACAAGCAAAACAAACCGCACAATGTCTCAACTTTGTGTTTGAGTAATCATTTATGAACGAGGGACTGAATATATCTGGAAATATTAGATGCTCCTGATACAGGTGAGGAGTTTACAGTTTCAGAGCTTCCTTTGAAATACATAGTGGAATGTGCAGCAAAGTCTAGCTCTGGACTGAAGGCAACTTTGAGGTAAACAAGACCTGGAGGTCACAACCATAATTAAAAGCTTCGTTAGCGGGTATGGATCCAATTGATCACACCCCCAACCAAAGCAGACATCGGAAAAACATTCCCCTAATCACCCTGAAACTCATCTCAGCAGAAAGTTCAGCGTCTGATTATACACACACCGACATCGATACCGAGCAGGGGCCCTCAGATACATGCAGAATACGTCTGATCATTTAAGTCCTTTACTGACTAAAATATTGCGATAAAAGGAACAGAATCTGAGGGATGTTTTCTAATCCACCCTTAAATGCAATCTTCCTGGACCTCTGAACTGTGCTCCTGCTGCACGGTTCATTACCACCTGTTCATATTTGTGCAGCTCCCCTGTGAGCAGCAACGCTCTGGACAAAGCGAACTCTCCACTCAAGCAGCCATGACCTTCAAAAAAACAATATCGCCATCCCTCACCCATTTAAAATGGCACCGGGCAGCTGTGAATATCCCTGCGGGCATTTCCTCTGCTCCGTACACCGTGTTGGAGTAAACTAAGAGCATTAGATGGAGGGTGAGACGGATGGATCACTGAGGCTGAAACCTTAAGTTGTTGTTGTTTTTTTCAGAGCGCAAAGAATGAAAAAAAAAATGTGGTGCAGCTTCTCCTACATTTCACATTAAAACTCAGTTTATCACAATCTGTCCAGTTACTTTGAAGATACAATAAAATAATCATTAGACCATTTCCTTTCATGAGTTCTCAAACAGAACTTTATAGTGTGTATGATTTCTGAATTTTCTTTACATCGACACTGAGCATAAAAAGACCCTTTGACAGCTAAATAAGACATTCATTCGACTTTGATTCAACAGATTTTCAGTTTAAGCAAAGCCTCTTTTGTAATCTACACCTTGCACGGATCATTTTGAAGTCTTTTTTCTCGAGGAGCACGTGATCCATATGTCACTGACTCCACAGTTAACACAGACAGTAACTCCTCTGAGGCTCCCAGCAGCCATCCATCCATCCATCCATCCATCCGTCCCAGGAGAGATGGACACAAGTGATTAATACTCGTTTACTGAGTGAGGAGGCTGTTAACTTATTCCCTCTCCTCTTATAGCACTCAATATCAATTAGAGAAGCTCTCTACTGTCACTGTGAAGGAGGAGGAGGTGGTCTTCTGAAGAGCTGATAATGACCCTCATGCTTTATGTAGGTAGGAGGCGGGGAATGAAGAGGTGGACTCCGACAGGTCGAGACAGTATTTACCTTTGTATATCAACATGATGTGGAAGGCGGATACTGCAGTATACTACTTAAGTACTTGTATCTGTATTTGGTGTTTCATGATTCTCTCTGTGTTGGGTGAATAATTAAAGTCGTGCAATAAAAGACTGCTAACATAATGCACTTTTGTCAAATATCACCACCATGGGGCAACAGTAGCTCAGTCTGGAAGGGACTTGGATTGGGATCCAAATGGTCGCCAGTCTGGACATTGGTCTGGTAGCTGGCATTACCAGTTCAGTTCCTGAGCACTGCCGAGGTTGCCCTTAAGCCAGGCACGGAACCACTGAACCAATCGGCACACTCAACCGAGGCCACAGCGTTTTTTAAAATGTGCTGTTGTGACATCTTTTATTCTTATTATTTTGAAAAAAAAAGAACTCAGTTGATAGAAGAATCATTTGAGCAGTTGTTAACTGCTTGCTTGTGCATGAAATAATTGGAGTGACACCATTGGGCTATTGCATTTGGGTCGCTTTGAAATCTCATAACTCTTGAATTAATTGTTCTTTTTAGTTTGGCAAAAAATGAAACCATGTTTCTAAATATGTTGTCAAAATTTCCAACCATAATGTGAACAGATGGCCCGAGCCCAAACGCTGCCCTTTGCACCACTTTTTATTCTAATTAATGAACAATTAAGTAACATGGCAGGAGGGGGAAAAAAACAAATAAATTGCTGCAGACCTTTCACGGGTGCACAAAAGGTCTCGCATTGTCCCGGGCTAATAGCTACGTCTTTGAAAATCACAGCGTGTCACAAGGCAGCGCAGCAGCAGGAAGTCACACCATCACTCATGTTCCCGTGTAGAAACAACAAGGCTCGGTGGACGAGAAGGTTACTACAGTTGAGTGGCAACGGTACTGACAAGGCCAAGCAGAGGGCGGGAGGCAGGGCCCCGACACACCAGCCAGCTGTGAACCCTGACATTAAACACACCCCGTCCCCGCACAGGGCAGCACAGGTGACTGCAGGTGTAGCCGGGGAGTGGTGAGTGATGGGCAGGAGGGGAGGTGGTGTCTTGTGTCTGCAGAATGTCAGAGGTTCAAACATAAAGAGAGCATGAAGACACAAAAATAACCAAACTGAGCTGAAAAGACGGACGTGCTGTGCTTAAAATAACTTCTATTTTCGGAAACGGTTATTTTTTAAACCAAGAGCACCTTGATGATTGGGACAAATCTGTGTCATTGAAGCAATGTAAACTTCCACCACTTCACTAAAAGGTAACATTTTTTTCTTTTCTAAACCTTTAATGGATTTCTGTCATTTATTATTTTTGCTTAAACGGATAATTCTGGAAGTCAGGTGATGGCTTTTCATCATCAGTTTTATTTTTCATTAAATGAATCCTGAGACCGGGATGCAAATATAAATCCTAATAAAGATGGAAGGATGAATGTCGGTTGTTTATATGAAGCTTTACCCCACCAGAAGGTTAAGTCAAATATCGGGGTGTTAGAAACCACATCGGACAGCCTGGCAGTTAAGTCCCGCTCCGTGTACAGAGGCTAGAGTCCACATCGCAGTAGTTGTGGCTGTAACTGTCGCACACATTTAAACATTTAAACTCAACCACTCGACATTTATCAGTGTGTTCAACATCTACAGACTCGGACTATTTTAGACTAAACAGACTGTCTGATTTCTTTCATGATTTAAAGCTAAATGTTCCTGGAGGTTTGAAGCTTGGGATGTCTGTTTTTTATCTCATATTGCTCAAGTACAAGGAGTAAACACAGTATGTACGAGAGCCTTTTTGAATCGACCGGCAGTGTTGTAAAGAGCCCTGCAAACAAGACAACACCAATCAAACACAGAACACGTGAGAGGGAGGAGAGGAGATAAAAGAAGAGTAAGAGGTGCAGCTAAAACCCTCGTGTTTCTAAGTGGACAGCGTGTGGATGTGTTTGCGTTGTTTATGCCGCCGAGCACCCAGCTGTGCATGGGAACGGCTGGAGCGCCATGATTCAGCGGTGCTGTGATTTTAACATCGGGGCCGAGGACGGACGGTTTATTTTCGCCCGTCGCCCTGTGAGTGACGGTCCAATCAAGCTTGGGACGGGCTGTCAGGCCTGTCAGGCTGAGGAATGAGAGGAGATGGGAATCAAAGACACAGAGCAGGACCGAACCATGATGGACGGACCTGAGCGGAGGCGCCGCACGGGCAAGGGGAAGGAGGAAGGGAGGGAGGGAGGGAGGGATGAAAGAAATGGGGGAAGACGCTGGGAAAATGGAAATATGTGTCGGTATAAAAAGAAGGAGGCAGAAAGAGAGCTAAGAGGAAACACAGAACTGGAAAAGGGAAATGAAGAGGAAACATGTGAGGAAGTCCAAATTGTCATATTATAAAGATGAGTTTGATCTTACCAATCCAACGCATGAGTGAGGTGAGAATCTGAAGATACTTTGTTTTCTGGGCGGTGAAGAAGGTGAAAGGCCCCAACATGACGGTGAAAATGCTCTGCAGGAAGAGAAAAGAGAACAACATGATCAGTGGTGTACAAGACAAAATTATTCCTACATCTTACCAAACAAACAGCTTAGAAATCCCCTCAATATACAGCACAGAAAAAGGATGACAGGAACAACACTGCTGTCTTGTAAAATCAGGCCTTAAGTGAGGAACTCTCTTTAGTATCCAATATAAAGAAGCAGCAAATACTTAGAAACTGAGGCAATAACGTTAAAATGTCAGCAGCTGTGAATGATGTCGTAAATGTCAGAGCTCATCAGTCAGTAAACGTGATTTACAGGGGATGAGTATCATCAACATCTGTTCAATTCAAACCTATCAAATACTTCTGGTTTTAGCCGATTGTTGTTGTTTTTTTTCCTATCAGACGTTTTTAATGAAAAATGAAGATTCTTGAGGCTGTCTTTTGGTGCGTCTCGAAGCTTTAATTAGAGCTTTAATCATCGACTAACATCATCAATTAATCAGGTTGGGTTATTTCATTGATTAAACATTCAAACATCTGTTGTTTTCAGCTTCTATTGAGACTTTTTTTTGTATTCTTCTTAAACCTCAGCCATGTCTTTTGGGGTCCAAGGGTGCGCTCACACTAGGCAATCCTCACTGTGCCTAAGAACACTTCACCCCCAAGGTCCAGTTCATTTGACTAGTGTGCTAATAGTGCTTTAGCAAGGTATGGGACAACTTTTCCTAGCGTAAGCGCGCCCTAAATGACTAAAAAGGTAAGGAAGCGTTGCCATTGCTTCTGCACATAGCTTCATCTGTGACGGGCTGTTAAAAACAGGATTGTAATCTTCAGGGGAAAATGCCCCTGATCAAATCTAACTTCTTGTTTCTTTTCACTAACAGCCTAATGGTGTCAGGAAACATTTAATTTAAGATTTTTAGATTTGTTCCAAGATACCTTGGAGGTCAGTTCTAACGTTTGTTTTGAATAAATACGCATGCATGTTTGCTCGGCTGTGGTTAAATACTGTTTTTGACGGGCTGTTGTGACACTACCCTGACATGTCATTTCAAAACACAAGTTAAGTGCCATCGTTCCAGCAAGTGCTGTCAAAATCCAATCAGCCCTCTCAAAGATCGGCAAAGAGATAAACAGGTGGACCAATCCATAGTCCACCAACAACTGTAGAAATCCTCTGACTGCCTATCTGATACTTTTCTTTATCAAGAGCTGCAATCAGACGCAGCGGCTCAGCTACTGCAGCAAACTCCTTTAGTTCCCCTCGCTCCTCGTCCAACTGCAAACTTATTCCCTTCATACATTTCCTCCCCTCGTCCCCAGCATCCTCTGTCACTCTCAGGTATGACTGCACAGTTTGAGTGGCATGTGATCTCAGACGCAGTCACTTGTGTGCCATTTTATCTGCAGAGATAGCCTGCCGGGTTTCAAGCAGGGACCTCACCCTGCCCTCCACAGACACGCATGCAATCACTCCTGAGAGAGTGCTTAGCTCAGTGATGCACGTGTAAAAACGTGTAACATCCTCTAGAAAACATATCCTTTAATCTACAGAGCTTGACTCACAAGGCGTGCCACCTGTTTTTACCAGCGTTTCCTTTTGGGTGGCAATGTCAGTCAATTGTTCCATCGTTTTGGCCAAATGTCTCAAGGAAACCATTGCAAAATAAACAATGTTGTGCAACGGAGATGGTCAACAAATCCTGACCTGATGACTTAACAAAACATCTCTAATCTTAGCATGAAAAAAAAAACCACATAGCAATCCTTTGAATAATTCTCAACAGCCATTGGATGGATTGCCATGACATATTCTACAGACATGAACGCCTCTCATGTCACATATTAAAACAGCTGTTGTGTGATTTTTTACAGGGATTAAAGATGTTATCTTAAGTCTGTAGAGAACAACGTGTACACCAGAGCATCGGTATTACACGACAGCATCAAAAATGGTGTTTAAGACCCATGCTGACTGTAGCAGGTATTGAGGATATTTAAGAGGCCGTGGTGGACAATGTTCATCACAATGTGTTGTAATCTATGGAGGTGTGATTACATGTTCATCTCTAAGCCTAGCATCCATGCATTAATCTTTTGTATTATAATGAGGATGTACCAGACCCAACAATACAGACGAGCTGAAGGCCGCTATCAAAGCAACCTGGGCTTCCATAACACCTCAGCAGTGCCATCAGATGATGGTGCCTCCATTCCTCGCTGCATGATGGAGGAACTAATGCAAAAGAAGCCAATTATTGACCAATCATCAAATCCATAAAATCAACATACTGACACTGTTTCAAGTGGGAAAAACTACATTTGGAGACTTTTTTGAGTAAGCTGTATACAATGAAAATGTGAAAGCTAGATATAACCTACTAGAAAAAGGGTTATGGTTAAGCAGTAAATCTACCTGTAATGCAATCCTTCTTGTATATTTAAGAAGCTGAACCAGGGGGCACTTTACTTATTTATGATATAATTAATCAGCTAGTGATGATGCAAAGCGGTGATTTAAAGTATCTGAAAGCCCCCTGCAGAGTGTTTCCTTTGTTTGAACTTGTGCTCGAGAAAACAAGGGAATCATTTCAGGGGGAAAAAAAGCTACGTCAGCTTTTATTTTCCAGATGTACACATGGACAGCTCGGGATGTCAGTGGGGGTGAGAGGGGGGAAAAATTACTAGCCTTTAATTCTGCTGAATAATGATGATGCGTGTGTGTCGGTATATTAAAGAATTACCAGCTGTCTTCTTGGCAAAGTGCAGCCAAAGCTCAAGGCGAGCCAAAGCATAAATCCTCGACGTCTATTGGAGGTAATGAATGAACCATTATGGAGAGAGATGTGTCTGAAGAAGAAAGTGAAATTAATGGCAGCTGGCCGACTGTCAGCAGAGTTTAGCCGAGAATGTTTCAGCGCGGGCGGCATGTTCCCGACAACTTTTGGTTTGTGTCTAAAGATCCATTTGTAAACAGCAGCATGATATGAGCCTGGATGTTAGGTTTATCAAGAGATGAATCCAAGTGATCTTTCATACTCAGTCAGCTCTAAAATCTTTTTATAGAGACTTTTATGAAAAGTCAAACTCAATCTTTCATTTGTGTGTTTTTGTTGTACCTCAACATTTGTTTCGACTTCTTCTACAAGTGCCGATATGATGACTGGATGTTGGCCTGACACAAAAAGGGTTCCTACTTTTTCCAATACAATAATCTGAAGACAATAAAGATGTTCAACGTTAAGAGAAATAAGCCAATGATCCAATGCATGTGTGTCAATAACAGACTTAACAGACTAACCCTAACCCACATCAGGTCCACCTCTTGTTGCCTGTTTTTTTAATCGATTGAAAGTTGGGTTGAGATAACATTTCAAATATGATGACCTCCATTGTTGGGCTTGATAACCTCTCTTCAGACACCAATGGGTCATGGCACTGAGACTACGTCCATGTTTTTATAAAGTCTATGGTAGGAGGTCTGTTTTTTTTTAAAAGACCTTTAGGTGATTCTGTTTGGCCTTTTGTCCTTTGCTAACTTTTGATAGAGCCATCGACTGATTCTTTTTGGTAACATTTATAAAGCTTTTCAGGGTCTTTGGCAATTATTTGTTTTACACATTTTCTTCGGTTTTTGGCAAGATGAGGAGCTTAGTTAATCTTTTATGTTCGGTTAAAAACTGAGAGTTAATTGTGGGGTTTTATGGTTCAGATAAATCCTGTTACCCATTTAGCTTCCAGTTCTTTCATTATACTAACTTTATATATGCAAATAAGTTGGACTTTCAAGTTCTTTCCACAGCCTCTTCTCTTTTTAGCAAAAATTCATGTATTCCTATGGTTCCCTCATACATCCAAAACAGGTTATTACGCCTTCAGATCAGGGAAAACTTCATTAGCCAACAAGTCGTTATAATCTGTTTCAAAGGGTTTAGAAATTTATAAGCTGAAGCACAGACAGATCCCAATGCACAAGTCAGAATCCAGCCCAGTGTTGCAGAGATAGTGATATCCCTGAGGCTTAATAGCAGCAAGTCTGTTCTTTATGCGAACACAGGGCTGATGAACAGTTTCTCCACCACTCATGAATCAAGACTGAGCTTCCAACTGCTTTCAGCCTCCCATAAAACCCCACACCAAACAATGGCCTGAGGAGACTGAACTGCTCGACCATACCTCAACAACCAGAGCGCTGCAAGAACACAACACCACCACTCTGAAAATACATAACTGTAAAACCTCCTTCTTTATGGAGAAAGCTACGTTTGCAGCAAACTAGATCTGTGGCCAGAAATACTAAAGTTGACCCACATTTCTAGTTTGTTTTTTGAACATAACCAGAAGTATTTCTTGAAATAAAAAAGCTGTTTTGCAGAGATTTTCTACAATACAGAAACACAAAGGGAAGGAATTAAATTGTACTCTACAGAAGCCTCAATATATCAGACATAGGTTCTGAATGTTTTCAGAAATTGGAGAGCATGGGGGAAATTCTGAAGACAATGTGAGCATAAAGCATTAGACGCTGTAGGATGACTCAGACACAGGGTTGGAGTGGTCACACCAGAGCCAAGAGACAGAATGGCAGGGTCACTAGCGGTGCGACCAGCAGGAAATCACACTTCCCTGTTCCACCTTTGAAAAAAAAAAAAACACAGTGATTTTGTGCACTGCCAACACACAGCCTGTTACCCAACAGCTTCACTTGCACCCTCGACACTTTCAGCTGACTACTGTGACTAAGCAACCCACAGAAAACAAGCATGTCAATGTGACTGCGGTAGATTGAAAAGGATATTTTTTACCTACAAGGCAATCTCAGAACCCATCAGCAATCGGGAGATCTCTGAGCTTGATGGTGTCGTATGTTCTCCACACAGTTTAGCTCAGAACCACCAGCGATTTCCTCAGCTGCTGCAGCAGACAAATAAAAGTGCCAGACACCAGAGGAGCAAGAGATGAATACAACCAGAGATTCACGGCGTAGACAGATTGAATGACACTTTGTTCCGATGCATTTATTCATTTAATTCTTTGTTCGCGCGGTTCCAGCAATTTCATCTCACTTTTGCTCGCGAGGTGGACATACATATTCTGTCTGTGGTTTGGCTTCCCTCGCCGCAGAAACTGCTGACGTTTCATGCTCTCTTTAATAAATGTCTCAATAAACAAAAACAAACTGTCAGGAGAAAAGTGGCATGAATCAATTCTGGCTCGACCCCCTCGTTCCCTCCCTTTCGGCAAGCTGATGGGTTTTGCTCCTCTGCTGCAGCTCACTCATCAAACTGTGAGCGTTTCACTTCTGACAGGAAAGACATTCTTAAAAAAATCTGCCATTTCTCCTCCCGAATGTGAGACAACACTTTCGGCGGCAGCCACCTGGCCGGCTGCAATCACACACTTCAGTGGAACACAAAATAAACAGGGAGTCTGAGATGAGAAACTGCAGAGGTGACCAAAGCAATCATGGATACAAAGACTGAGGCTTATCCTATTACCTCGTTTAGGAGGTACAGACTGAAGGTGCATAAACAAATACTTAGATTGTTGCATAACTCATCTTATTTTTATGGTCAAATCACTATTATTACTCCTTACTACAGATAAAAAACTGATCAGGAGCAGTGTCCGGTGAATTTAAGCCCAATTTCATAAACCATATTCAAAGCTAAAATGCATCAATTAAAGTCGGTATATGAACGTTGAACTACAAAAATGTATCTTCCCTTATCAGACAACCTAAAAGATAGTGATCATCATGGGGTATTTCTGCAAAATATCATCCCACCAATGACACAGACACACTTTCACAAATGATACAAATACAAGAATTGGCACTTGCCGATACCTACAGTATTTATCACAGCATGTGTGTCATTCTCATTCAAATGCACATTTGGTTCTTTGTGGTGAAACAGTCGTTATTTTGGCGCCTCTGTTGGCCGTCCTCATTACAGACCATGACCCAAATCACAACAATGCTCAGAGGAAACCATCTTTGTATTATTATTATGTCAGTGCCAGAGGGCCAAATAAGATGCTGTACCTTAATCCAATTCTCTATTACCAGTCTGTCCTCATAGCAGAAAATAACATGTGAACATCCAGGGATAACACACCCAATGACTCTTCAAGCATCTTCCCTTCCACGTCCTAATTTCAAGGGTTTTGATGGAATGTGGCACACATCTGTCAAGTGAACTTTTATGGTTCAGGTGGTCTTCAATCCTGATTGTTTTAAATCATTTCTCTTTTATTAGGGTCAGTAAAATCAAACATTTCAAATATGTTATGTTTTTATATCCTGACGTTTAACGAAGGGAACATCGTCAACAACCAACAGATACACCTTTCAATGTAACAAAGAGGAAGCAAGACAGTAAACATGGAGGGCACTACAGGGATGGCTAGGTGACCGGCAAGATGGAGCCTACCTTGCTATCAGGACAGGATGTTAGCATGATGCTATTGAGCTGAAAGAAAAATGCTAACCTTGTTGACTTGAAGGTTGAAAACTCTGCTAAGGCCATTCAACACACACACACACACAAACAAGAACAAGTGGCTGTTTCCAAAAACTGCTTCTTCAAAGCTTGATCCAACAGTGGACATGGTTTGAGGTCTTCCAGATGGTTCACCACTCCTCTAAAAGTCTTCTTCGGTTTTATCCATGACCTGGATGACTTAGGACCTATCAAAAACTGTTTCTGTTTCCTGTTGTAAATGGTAAATAATCTCATCTGGTATCTAGTTGTACTCCTGAAAAAAGTAAGCTTGCAAGATATTCAGTTACAAAATATTTATTCGACCTGAAGGGATTAAAGTATTGCGTTTTCAAAAAGTCCTCTAAAGTATTTTTTTGTAGTTCCATCTACTTTTGAAAAGAAAGCATGGCCTTTAAGAAGTATAACAAAACAGGGATGTTGTGGGTTCCTATCCATTCAGGAAACATGACTAAAAATCCAAACAACTCCATTTGAAGAGGAGACTGGGGACCTTTTGTGCAATCTTTAGTCCAATTTCCCCACATTTCAGTCCTCAACTTTTCTCTGATATATTCACAAAGTGCTCAAGTTTTCCAGCAATCCCTCTGACGCCACACAGTTATAATTTGGGACTAAGAGATTAACGGGGCTTAGATATGGTGAATGATCTCAATAATGGCGAAAACCCGCCACCAACTGGCAACGCAGGCTGTCAATCACTTTCAAAGTCTATAAAGGACCAGTGTTTTGGATTTGCGCGGATGAGAGGTTGCAGAGAGTATGGAAAGGCATTTAATTGGCATTAGGTTGCGTCAGTCGGACGCCACGGGCCAATCCACTGGTCTCATTAATCTCCACATATGCGAGCGTTTTCTCCTGAGCCACGTGTTGCCTCGGCTCTTCATCCATCACAGTTGGGCTACATAAGTCGACCCCTGACCGTCCAACCCCATTTCGGTAATTAATCAACATATTTTCTGTTCTTTTCTGCGGGGTCGGCCAACACCGTGATGGCCACAGATGTCCTCGAGCTCTTGGACGTCAGTGTGGTGGAGTTTTTATCCAAGAGAGCCATCTGAGCACTTTGTCTGTGCCCACCAAGCTGTCAGACGTTTAACTATTGTCAAATCCCTGTTTAGTTTGGTCCACTGTTTTGGCTGACACAAAGAAGGTTAACAGTAAAAGAGCCAGAGGGCGAGCAGAGATCACATGAGGGAGAAAGACCAGCAAAGTGCCCTGGTGCTTCCATGCGGTGGTCCAGCCTGGACACTGATAATCCCACCCCACTAACAACCCCTACAATCAAACAGAGAGAAGGATTATGATTACCAATCCCAGGAGTCCCAAGATCCCAAGCCATTAGTGTCTCATGGATTTATTAACAGAACTTTATTCTGATTGTGTAACCGATTACTTGTCAACATCATTGTCTTTGCTTTGGAGAGAAAACAAATACTAGACTTATTATTTTTGTTAAAAGTTGTTTTTCTGTATAAGAAAACTAAAGGGAAGCCAGATGTGATTAAAGGGTTACAGTTCATCTGTATGCATCCGGGTCTTTTCCAGTGTCAACTAACTTCAACTCAACACAGACACTGTTGGATTAGGACCAAGTGTTGTTGGTGATTTACTTCCAGCTGAGACACTGCTCTGATTTGGAGCTGATTTTTTGGTTGTTTGTAGCATAGTTTCATAGCTAATTTGAAATTTAAGGTTAGGGCAGGAAACACATGTAAACCAAAATGGGATCAACCAATTCAAATTGTGCTGTTAAAATTATTTTACAACACCTTCAGTTGTTTTTCGACTCTGTATATGTGTATTCAACACTCATTAAAAAGGCTCGTGTTCATGTCAATAACAGGCTTCAATCACTATTAAAAGACAAAGTACTTCAATTCCTGGACAATGTTTCTGTCATATCATTGCTGGAAAAACCTACAACCCATACCACATCATATACATGATGTAGTATGAGGGGCTAATGGATATTATGTGGGGAAATTCATCGCCTTGGTGGTGACATGTATGATGAAGGACTTGAGGGTGGGCCGACCATGGTGGTATGGAATGGAAACGGCATAAAATAGGCCATAAAAGCCCAGGAGATATGTACAAAACCTTATGACCACAATAACAAGTCAACTGATTCACTGAACATAGGCAGCGGGGGGGGGATGGGGATGGGGATGGGGATGGGGAAAGACAAAGATGAACATGGTTGGCGGGGTAGCCTGGGAGACGAGGCAACGCAGTCACAACCATATGGGAAGTATACGTTTGTCAAGATGAGGGAGAGTCTACCTTCAACGTCATTAATCACCAGACAACCTCTCCATCCATCAACATAAATATCAAAGACAATGAATAATAGAATGGATAGAAAGAAATGATGCGACTTGTCATGTTTTAGGAATCAATTAACAGCACCAATTATGATATCTCTCTCCATCTGTTTGATTTACTTAACCTTTCCTTAACATTGTGTAGAAAGGCCAACAATAAGCCTCATCTAAACTGTTATGTGACATTATGCTAGTTGTTATGCAAAGTGACGCTATAATTAATATTAATTAATAACAAGAAGAGTGCAAAATGGCAACAAGTGTACAGCTTGAACGATTACTCAATTAAGCTTTGGTTGAAAAATGCTGTAAATCGTTTATATAATCAAATAATAATCAAGTAATTTAAAGTAAATTTTCAAGCAAAGACACCAAATATTCTCTTATTCCAGCTTTCTTTTGGTTTAATGTCATTACGTTCAACATGGTTCATTCAATAGTTATCGGTTTCAAACTGATATTTGGACAAATGATAAACTATGAAGAAGTAACCCCCTTTGAAATGTTACTGTTTTCCATTAGAGTGTCCTTACACTTGAAGAACTAGCTACCGTAAATCTTGAATCAAAAGCCCAGGCTTTTATTCACTTCAGTCTATGGAATGACGCTGCCTTTTATTTGGGACAGTTTCAATCGATCACAACACTTCGACCAGAGGTCTTCTTCAGTTGATAATCTTTGAACTGAATGCCTCTGGTCGAAGCGTTTGTGATCAGTTGAAACTTTTTGTGTCATTTGCGCCAAGTGTGCGGGCCTGTCTTCTTCTATAGGTCTGCTGATTTTGCACTGCCCTGCACTTAAGTGATGTGTGTATAACCTTTTCCTTCACAGTATAAGTTCTGTACATACATTTCTTTAGGGGTATTTGCTTTTAAATACTCCAGATTTGGAGCTTGGGCTTCCATTGACACAGTGCAGGAGAGTCAACACAAGAAAAGAAGAGAAGGAAGAAAGGACAGTGCAACTACTTTTTCAGTCTTTTCTGTAGAAAATTGGCTGTTTTGGCTGTTGACGGAGAGTGACACTTATTTGCTGGACTAAATCAGCTCAACTCTGCAGGACAAATGCATATTCCTAAATCCCACCAGTAGAAGACACTTCACACATCTTACTCGAAAATGAAATGCAGTTATAAATAATATTGGCAGATTTAGAGTCAATGTTGTGCTTATTTCTCTGAGCGTGTATGCTTATTTGGGGGTTTTATGAGATGTACATAAAGACTATAAACTGGGGGCTTATCTGCTGCCAACAGAAGCCTCTCCATCCATCTCTAATGTGACCGTCTCTGTCAGCTCTGGACGCGGCTCCCATTCCTCTGGGTCTTTGGGTCACCATCAAGCAACATAAATTAAACATACAGAGACACACACACACACAAAATGGGAAAATAAACCTCACCAACACACGTATCGATAAATAAATAATGCCGTCACTCTCTGAGCATGCCTTGCATTCCCACAGAGAGCTGATGTAGACTTCAGGAAACCAGTGAACCAGGCTGTGAAGGACTACCGGGCCAAGAGGGAGACGATTCAAATCGCCGAAGGTCCTTCAGACTGTTTGTTCAAGTCTTGGTTATTTAGTACTCCAAATACAATCTACAATGTTCTGATTTAATGTTATTGGTCAATACGGTATCCAACATGGGGATGCTTTTTGCTCAAAGCAGAGTGAGGGTTTTTCTGGCACAACTTTACCGACGTGCATTGAGAGTGAAAGGCTTGAAGGGATGACCCCGATGAAGGCAAAAAGCGGAAACGCCTAAGTCTAATAAAGTTAATAAAGTTGATCTCCAAACTACAAGTGTTTCTGGAGCTTTCTGACCTCTTTGTTCATTTGTAAGACAGATCCAGGCAGCAACCTCGGCTGTAGCCATTTGATTTTATGAAGCCTAAAAGTTGTGTTTGTTTATATTTGTATAAATCTGGGTGTGACTTAGTTGACAGACAGATGCCAGGACGCTTAAAGCTTGCCTCAACTTCCCCTTTATGCTCATGCTAGTTAGTGTGAGCATTTTCAAATAGTGACTGCCATCATTGGGCTTCAACATGCTAAATCAGGAACCAATAAGTGACACACTGAGACTACGTCCTTGTTTCATAGAGTCTATTGACAGATATGAGCCAATCAGTAACAAAAACAAAGTCATAATCAAGGTCAAAGTCAAATTTGGCTAACATTTCCTACTTAGGAACACAGAGCTTTACAACAGGGAATACGGGAAATATCCTTTGTATTACAGAAACTTGGTGTCAGGTTGGTTTTGTCTGCCCCCCTTCAGCATTTCATCTAACAGATAAATGTAAAATAGTTTAACAGATCGCGTCGTAGACAAAGTATGAGAATAAACTGAAAAAAACACCAATATCTACGTGAGCGGATTTTCAAACAAATCACACAAAACAAATCTAGACGGACTCTCCAAGACTCTCTTTCATCTCATTTGCGGTTGCTGAAAGCGAAACACATCCGACGCAGAAGCCTGTACTGTTAATTAGGTATTTGGCCCCGGGGACTTCCACGTCTCCACACGATTAAAGATAGGACTCTAATGAGGGGAAGGAAGACAACTCAGACAAAAGGAGAGGTGGAAGAGGGATTAAGTGCGGGCGAAGATGCAAGGAGAATGTATCATGGTGTTTCCTGAGACACAGTGCAGGACGGGTCAGTATATTTTCAACACAGAGTAAGCAGTGGAGTTGAAAGATTAACCAAAGGACCACTTTGATTTGATAAAGTGTGAGCAGCTCTTTGGATTTTATTCTCCAAGAATGTGGGACAAACAAGTGTGGGACATTCAACTTTGGACTACACAAACGACCTGAGGGTAAATCGTTTGAGCGCAAACATCTTCTTATTACTGCAGTCTTACTAAATCACACCGATTACATCACCGTCAGCCAGAGAGACTTTGTATGCAGACAGGATGATTTGTTTGCTTGATGGTTTTTGGCAGATCCTCTGTGTAAAACCTTATCACATAATGGTCGCCTGCAGTGTGATGTTTCAGGCGACCTGGACGCTCCACTTCAATGATTTTAATTACAACAAAAAGGTGCGACTGACCGCGAGTTCTCCCCTTTTTTTCAGCAACAATGTGACATTTAACCGCAATCTTGTTTTCCAATACTGGGAATGAAAATGAAGGAAAGTACAGTAAACACTGACACACAAGTCTTCATGACTTTGAACAAGCTGCTGTGTCTTCTAATTAAAGCCTGTAAAGCACAAGAAAACCATTTTTAAATCCATCCAGGTAAAAATAACGAGCAACATCACACGGTCTAGATTTACGACTTCATGGCTTGGGACATATCAGGGGAGGAAATGAGAAACGATAATTTGCTGGAGGTTTAATAGGAAGGTGGCTATTTCACTCCACCCCATCATCATCATCTCAGGTATTGTAAAAAGGGAGAACGAGAAAAAAGGGAGGGGGGAAGGTGCATTACAGTACATGACTTTCCAAATTACACCGATGATAAACCTGAGGAGAAGATAAACGATGCATCAACAAAGTGAACGTGCGCCACATCACGGCTTAATTGAAAAAGGCAATGATTGGTTGTTTTATTTTTTTTCCCTTTGGGGAAGGGCGCCGCAGGTCAGCGGACAACACTTAAGCAGCTTGCTCCCCGAGGAGTGAATACAGAGCAGCGTGAGAGAACTACCCAATCCATTCAGAAGCACTGTTAAGGTACAGCCCAAAGCGAAGAAGTCCCCATGTGCGTATAGCGCTGCATATATAATGAGCTAAAGGTCACGCTGAGTCTCCACGTGGACAGCTTTGGTTGACCTGGTTGCATTTTAAATATGCAGCAGGTTGCATAGAAATCAGGTTCATTCGCCTTCAGCGGATGTGACCATTCCATCGATCTGAAATGTCCTTTACAACTTTACAACTCTTTGCATTTTGGATGTTAAGAGCAGAAACTCAGAGTGCTCAAATATCGCTTTATTATTATTATTTTTCCATTTTAGGAAAACGTGCTTTGGGTTAAAGATAGCTCGTTTCTTAAAGGCTTTATATGGGATTTTTTGGATCCAGCAGATGTCGCCCTTGAGCACCAGCATGAAACCAAATTGTTGCTGCATTGTTGTGTTAGCATGCTAATGCTAGCGATCTTTATTATGCTGGTATCTTCACACTGCATGTAAATTTACCTGAAATGAGCGTGATCTAGAAACACAGTTAAGCAGTGAGTACAGTATGTTATTCTTCTTTTCTCTAGTCCCTCAATTAAACAACTTTTATACGTGAGGGGAGGAGTCAGCCGGCCGTCCGGGCGATGTAAACAAACTGAAGATAGGACTCTGAAAACTCTGAAAACATCACAGACAGTGGGACTCGGGTGTTACACCCATTGTAGACAGTCATGACTCAGAGTTATTTTCAGAGGATATACTTGATTTATATTATATTGAAGTGTGAAAAATCACATATAAAGCCTTCAAGGTTCAGAAATAACGATAACAATTGTTTGAAGAGAGCATTGATTGTTTTTGTATGGAAGAGGAAACAAACATTGATTTCCAAGTCAAAGGTAATCATTTAGTTAATGGAGTCCGACACTCCTTACTGGGGTTTGCAGCGCTACAACAACACTCGACAGACTACTTCCTCATTTGCTCCTAAAGAAAAAGAGTTTAGTCATTTGCACATCTCGCGTGTTTTGTCACTTGAAAGTTAACATTTGTTTGTTTAGGTCTGAAATGACAGATTTATTTTATGTTGCGATGACATCAGCAAGCCAAGAGCTTTTTCTTTTTTTTAAATGAATGTGCCTGGGAGATTTCAGCCACAAAATAATGATTTATAACGGAGTGGCAGGTGAATTTGAACATTTATCTGTCAGTGGCTGTTCACATTTACCAAGTTTATTTCCCATCATGGAGGACAGTTTCATCAGAGCCAGACGCGCACACACACACACACACACACACACACACACACACACACACACACACACACTCTCTCTCTCTCTCTCTCTCTCTCTCTCGATGTCCTTGAACGCTACAAAGCCCGAGACATCTGATAAGGCTTCAGTGTAAAAAAAAAAAACTACTACAGTTTAATAAAAGCATGATGCACGAGTACATATGTTATCTAGTACAAACAAGTCTGCAGAATGAATCACTCAAACTGCAAGAAACAAAACGGTTTAATCTACAAAACACGTAAAGAAATCTGCACGGCTCTGTGACCTCTGTGTCTCCTTTACATCCAGTCATTCAAGCATCATGTGTCTCCTTCTGTCCTGATATGCTGCTCTGATACAGCACCCTGCTGTTGTCATGAGTGGACCCCCCCCCCCCCCCCCCCCCCCGCCCCCCGCCCCCCTCACCTCCCGTGTGGATCGCAGCACAAACACTTCTTCCTGCTGCGATAATCTTCATTAAACCATCTGCACTGCCGTCTCTCCCCACAGCTAGTGGGAGTCCCTGTTAGCTCTACTACTGTATATACTGTTCCCTCTTTACTGTACACAATGTAACATGAGTTCTTAAAGCATGAGACGTAGATCTAAGGCTGATTTCAGCTCCAAAATATCTGTACTCAAATCACTGAAGTTCTGATGATAATGATATCCTTATTTTTTTTAACCATCCTTTTTATGAAGTACTATTTAAACATTTGGATTTGTAGTGAATTATTTTATTTGTTGTACAATGGGAGTGTCTGTGACTAAATATATATAGTCGGTCGTCTCTCAACCGGAAACTTGGGGGTTCGATCCCCAACTCCTGCAGCTACATATCAGATGTGTCCTTGGGCAAGTGACTTAACCCCAAATTGCTCAGCAGCTATCATTTGCAAACCTTTCATTGTGGAGAAAGTTTCTGATTAGAGGTTGTACAGAACATGGCCCGAGGTGTTAATAGCCCTCGTTTTTCATGCTTTTTGGTTTGTGGAAGAAGAAAAGACCAATCTGTTTGGTTCCCTAATCCCTGTTTGTCTTGGCTGTGCACTGGTCCCCTTGGCTGCGCAGCCAATCGCAGAGATTTCTCTATCATTGACCATCTCTGCCAAAGATTCAACGTTCTCAATCCATTAAAAACGCAGAAGAGAGTCAACTCGTGCCAAAAGTAGAGACAAAGATGTTCACCAACAATGACCAATCAAACACGTGGTGTGTTTGCTCTGAACTTCAACAATCCAGCAAGACGCCTGAAAGGGGAACAGGCGTCAATGTTACTGAATCACTCTTTGAATTAAGTAAGTTCATAAATCCATCAGCTCCGTATAGAGGGAAATGTCAGCAGGTAGTTTTTGAACTCTAGAAGTTTGCCTGCACTTGATATTAGCTTTACTTCAATACATGATACAGTGTGTGGCTTAATAGAAACGTACTATAATTGAAGCATCTACATAAAGATAAGCAATGGACAGTGCAGTGTAAGCATAAACTGCCTTTGAGCTCATATAGGCATTGATTTTCCGTCCCTTCCCACATACTGGGAGAACATTAAATCAGCTATTTAAATTGTAGTGGCTGTCCAGCAGGATGGTGAGTACCAACCGCTTGCTTGGCCAGCCGCTGTGACAAAGCCCCTGCAGCGATATTCAAAGAGAAAACTAAGCAGGGGACAGTCAAGGACAGACGAGTTTAATTGAGGTCTCAGGAATCTCTGCTGGAGCTGAAAAACAAACCCGTGAAGACCCTGATGCTGTACAGTTCGCTTAATCTTTTTCAATCACAGCAGTGTTAAAGAGCCGGGATCAACAGTGAGTTCTCTGTTATGCAACATACTCTGTCGTCTTCCTTTCACATCCTCAAAGCCAACAAATATTGAAGACATGGAACGGGAGGGGAAGAAAAGCCCCGAGTCGTCCACAGGAATCAATCGGCAGCAGAGCAAATCAAGTTCAATTGATCTTCTTAAGAGCTTTCAGAGACTCTGATTAGGGAAAATGGCCGTGGTGACATGTCGACAGCTGATAGTGTTGATGTGTGAAGTCAATGCTGATTAAGTCAAAGATGTGACCTGATGAAATAACAACTGGGCAGCTTGGGGCCTTGTTATTCTGGAGTAATTAGTCTGTGAATTCAGCACTTCTGTCTCTATGAAAAACATTGATTTACATGACGGCATTGTTGAGTAAAAGTGACAACACTGGATGAAACTGTGCGAAGATCATGGAGAATTTTAACTCTCCTTAACCCACACATACCCGCTGTTTCCCCACTGACTGAGTGTCAATGTCGGGACAGACGCTCAGTCGATGTGACTGACACGCGATGAAGGAAAGAGCCCGAGGTGTGAATCTGAAAAGGAGAATTTGCCGCCTGAAAACACACCGAGTTCCAACACGCCCTCCCAAGTGTTGAGGTGAGAAACGAGGGTCAGGCAATCTGCAGAAAACAACAAACAGTCCAGGAACCCCCCGGGGGCAAGAGGTTAAATAAAAACAACGGCCTGTTGGCAACCTTTTGAAGGTACTAAGAAAGGGTTCAAAGTAGTGTCAAAAGCACAGACTGTAAATAAGATACAAACCCACAGTGATGTCACCGCTTGGTTGGTGGAAAACTGTTTTAAATCCCCAAGCTTCACACGGTTGGGGTTTCCATCTTGGGGTTTTTTGGGGGGCTACAAGTGGCCATAGTTTGGGCTAAGACAACAACGTTAGCGTCAAATTAATTTTATATGACCATATCTGTGTTAGTGTGGCTAGCCTTAAGAAAGAAACTGAATTTAAAGGAAGTGAAAGCTGTTCAATTTCAACATCAGCGAGTAGCATCAGAGCTACAACACGGCCATTTTGGATGTTTGGACTTTACCTGGAAGTGTCATAAATAATCAAATTTAATTCTATTTTCACAGATTCAATGACAAAATCAACAGGAACTATGACAACACTTCATAAAGGTTAAAGACATCGCCTGAGGATACGTCAACTTCTTCTGGTGTACCATCTATGTTTGACACTCAAACACTAAGAGAATCAGATTCCAGGCTAGATTCCTCTGCTCACTTTCCCTCATCCCCTCCGTCTCTATCAGGACCGCTGTTGGTAAAGGTCTTGTCATCTGTACCGGGACAGCTGTTCTCAAACCTAAAAATAACTCCACAATCTGTTGTCCACTGCGAACACAAAGCAGCCCAATTGCAGCCGAGCAGCCATCTGGGGGAAAGCTGCCAAAACTGTTGAGCAGATCCACATATAAAATTTAAAGGGACCCCCAAGTCCAGACAAAAAGGGACGCCAACCGAACAAGGTCAATGATGAGAAAAAGGGTCTCTGAACACCGAGCTGTTACGCTGCGTTTTAAGGATGATGAAACACAGTCGCTGGAGAACAACGTCTACAGATCTATTTGTCAATAAAGAGAAATAGCGATGTATTGTTTGAAACTGAACATCTTTAGGTTTGGGAGAGAACAAAAAAGGCTCTGAGAACTTGCACTTAAGGTTTATTTTTGGGCTTTTTTATGCCTTTATTATAGAGTTGGAAATCAGGGAGAGAGAGAGAGTTGGGAATGACATGTGGAAAAGGAGCCACAGGTCGGATTCAAACCTGGGCGGCCAGCTTGGATGACTACAGCCTCCATACATTGGGACACATGCACTACCCACTGCGCTACCAACATTTTTGACATGCCCTCTTTATGAACTTTTACCTTTTGGGCATTTTAGAAACCTGATTTTAAACCTCCCAACCTCTGTTTGTAACTGTTTTACATAAGTGTGTTTATTAATTGCAGTTTTGTACTCGCTCAATTATCTTAGTACATTTTAGACTTTTGTAGACTGATTTTAGCAGTCTTGTATTTATCTGCCCCCTGTTTTTCTTTTTGATTTAAAGTCTGTTTTCTAATTATTTCTGTAATGACTCGATGTCGTTGTAAATGAGGGTTGCCCCTCAATGATCTTTCGAGTATAAATAAAGGTTGAATGAATGTAATAATGACACATTGTGAAGGTGTGCTATCTAGACCTAGTCGACCCCAAGAGA
This sequence comes from Labrus bergylta, assembly GCF_963930695.1. NCBI lineage: Eukaryota > Metazoa > Chordata > Actinopteri > Labriformes > Labridae > Labrus > Labrus bergylta. The sequence goes on along the minus strand of NC_089210.1, from coordinate 3,092,938 downwards.
GGGATTTTATATCAAGGGATTTTCTTAAGTTGAATAAAGGTGAAGAAAAATTGTAACTTGTGTACATGTCCAAGTGGAAAGGGACATACAGGAAGAAAAATAACTTATACTCCGCCAGCAGGGGGCTCTCTAACAAAACAATAACAAAAGATGACGTCAACGTCTCGGTGTACAGCTCGTTCACCTCTTGATGAAAGAAAAAAAGATCAACTCTTCCTTCATGTTTCACTTTGCACAAAAGGAAGACTGACAGTTTGCCCCGTTTCGCTGTATGCACTTCTGCACATTTTTTACTCTCTTCTTCAGCCCTTCAAAGGCTTACTTTGACTTTCAAAGCAGATTTTCAGATCAAAACAAAATGCTCTCGCCCAAGCCTACCCCCCCTCCCCTCTCGTCTCCACACTTTCCCCCCCTGCCCCTTCTGTTTCTCGAGCCGGGACAGAGACGGCAAGCAGAGCGTTTGAAACCTGATTCTGTGATCACTTTTAAGTAATGATCTGAAAGTTGATTCAGTGATGTGTTTGTCGTTTTAGCCTAGAGAACGTTATTTTTTCTGTTTGGAAAGTTTGCTGGTCCTTCTTCTGTCGCACTCTTGTGACAACACTCTTCACTTTTAATGCACCTGGACACAGCGTCCCAGAGTGCGTGGGGCTGTCACTCTTCCCCCATGTGGTGACAGGGCTAGTGGTTTGACAGGGAGGGGTGCACTCGATAAAAAAACAAAACATGTATGAGACATGTTTGAGCCTCTGAACGGAACATCAAAAAGCTGAAGGAAGCGCCGTCCAATCTATGTGAACAAAAAGCCGAGGGAGCTTTATTCACTCTCTTAGCAGGAAGTCTGTACATATCTACAAGGGATTTTTCTTATGAAGCCAAATTAGTATTCACAATGTTGCATTATTATACCTTTAAGTATCATAAAAAACTCAAATTAAGTCCATCTTTTATTGCGCTTTAAAACTAATTTAGATTAATTCGATCATTTGAAATGAAAGTCTTCCAACGTAGTCATGCAGGATGGGTGTAATAAAAAGTTGGGACTTAAAAAAAAGCAGTCTGGGGCGACCAATTCTTCTGAAGCACTTCTTAATGCACTTTTATTGAGTCAGGAACGGTTCGCTGCTCCTCAGAAGTGCCCCTTTTTCAAACCTCAAATCCATACTTTGAGGTCTATTTCTTCTCAGGTAGCAATTTTGGGGCATGGCTTCTCTGTGACTGACCCGCTCTGAAACTCTGACTAACCTGAATGGAAATAGTCCGTTACAAAAACAGACATTTGGTTCAATACTATGAACGAAGGGCACTTTGTCCTTGCAGCTCAGCTCACAACACTGAGAATACAAAGGAGCCCAGGTGGGTTCTGGGTAAGGCAGGTTTTTTTTTTTTTTTTTTGATCGCTCTTTCCACAGGGTAAAGCATAGCTGATGAGAAACAGTCAATTATTTAGACTCATCATTCAGAGTCTGTGCAGTGTCTTTGAGGCCAGAGCCAGCGGCCCGAAGAGGCAGTCAAACTCACTCTACAGAATCAGAATCAGAAATACTTTATTAATCCCAGGGGGAAACTCAGTGTTACAATTGCTCTTCACACAATACACCAGTAGGAAATAAAATAAAATAGAGATAATAAAATAAGCAATAAGTACCAAGTAGGGCTACAATAATAGGATATATACAAGATAAAGGAAGCTGCTGAATGTTTCATTACAGCTCAAAGATTTTGGCTTTATTTAACGGAAGATCGAGCAAAACATAAGAAAAGGTTTTTGGCTATAAAGATATGTTTTTTAAGCGAGTAATATCAAAGACAAAAACCTGAAAATAGGTTAAAGATCTTCAAAGACTGACAAAGAAAGAGTCTTATTCCAGGTTCTTTGCCAACAAAGCTTTTTTTTTATGTGAGGTATCTTTAAGGCAGCAAACGGAGGCATGTGATGAGGTCTCATGCAGAAACTTTAGCCATATTCAGACGGCCGTTTCAAGCCCTGATATTTACGCTTCGCCTTCAGTCTGAATGCAGCGGAGCCGTAATCGGAGGACAAAGTAATCACCTCTTTGTTCTGCACCTTGAGACTAGAAACCTCGGTCCAGACTCCAGAGGGAAGAAGATGAAGAGCATGGTGCAAAGGGTGAGAATCATCGTTGCAAAATCAAGGTAGCTCGCTATCCGCTGCAACTTACCCGCCATGTGACAGATAGCCATGCAACATTCATTTGCCAAACATAAACTGTGTCTGCATTAGGTGCTTGATGGGTCTTCATTTCAGACCCTGTGTATGGATGTCTTCATTTGCAGTGACTTTAAGAACGGGAGGCTGAAGCCTACAGTTATCTGACAAATCGGATAAATCAGTGCGAGGAGAAGGAGACATTTTAGGAGGAGAATTTTGTTAGGGCAGTAAAGTTTAAGATAAAGGTCAGGTTAGGTCAGTGCTCCTTTCTTGTCAGTGTACTTTAAAAAATAAACAAAAATCCTTACTGCTGTGTTTCTATTCCCCTGAGCGGGCGACACGGGCAAACGGGGAAATGAGTTTGCAAAGCTGCAAGTGTAAACAAATGGACCAGAGATTACAGATCAGCATTGTTCCTATTTCGCTTCCATACAGTAAGCGGCTCGTCCCCGGAGGAGATAAAAAGGGAAAAGTTCATTTATTGCCAAATTATTTCCTCGTTCTGTAACGGCATAAGCAAGGACGGGAAAGGGAGGCTGGGAGATTATACAGGAGGAGATCAGCACATCTATCACTGTCGCCGCGCAAAGTTAAAGCTCGAGACGAAATCACAGAGTCTGGCTCGCTTAAGTCTTCAAGGACACACACACACACACACACACACACACACACACACAGACGACGGACTGCAGAGGTGGGTGTGTTCGGGGGGAAGTTTAAGGAAGGGAGGGACTCAGAGAGGACGTAGGGAAGTTATCAGAGCTGCAGCCAGCAGAAAGGCAGCCATGGTACACTGGTTTATTGGACCCACTGGTATAACGGACACAGCCAATTAATTAGATTAAAAACTATCTTATCCACCTGTTCAAATGTATTATTTAACCCAGTGGTTCCCAAAGCGGGGGTCGGGACCCCCTGCAGGGTCGCGGGACACTGAGAGAGGGGTTGCAAGATTCTGTCCAAAAACACACAAAAAATGTAAAATAGCATATCTTATCCATTATTGTGAAAATATAAACAAAAACTTAGTTCAAGAGATTAGGTGTGTTCTGCTTCTAGTGTTTCTGTTTGGGCTGTTGTGTTATTCTATGCTCTTCTAATGCCAGTATTTGGATTGGCCTAGTAAATGTTTTAACCACCTCCAGGGACAATAGGGGTCCCCAGTTGCTAGCACCATTATTTTGGGGGTCACGGGCTGAACAGTTTGGGAACCGCTGATTTAAACAAATGTAGGATTTGGTCTTATATATATATATATATATATATATATATATTTGTTATTTAACCAGCCGTAAAAGCCTCATCAGATAAGAATCTCCTCTTAAATATTGATCCAGCAAAGCGAGAACTCAGATCCTCAGTGATCTGATAAATGACATGAGCTCATGTTAGCTCAGCTCACAGTTGTCCAGACATCAGGTGTCCACAAGGAATTGGATATTTAATATTTTAAAGAGCTTTATTTAGTGTTTTTACTGGTTTGAATGATCAGGTCTGGTTGTTTATTCATTTGGTTTGTGGTAAAAACCTCATGAATATGAAAATGTAAGTGTCATTTTGATAGGAGCAGTGGACTTTAAGAAGGAAGCCCCTCACCGCTCTGATCATTGAGATCCATTTAGAAAACAAAACTTACTAGAAACACCCGGTATGCATCCTTCCTTGTGACTGAACCCCAGCACGGGTCTGTGTCGTTGTACTTCACACTTCCAGCGCTGCAGGAGTGGTTTCCACTGCACAGGGAGAAAAACAGAAACAAACACCAAATCATGATTACCTTAAAGCTCTGATGCACACTGCAGCTCATCAACCATGCTCTTTAAAAGTCACACTTTAGACTCTCCCTACATGGCTTATCATGTAAAATGGCATTTAAATGGATGAGTCAGAATCAGAGGTTGAGAGTATTTCTTAGAGGTAATATCACACACCCCATCATTGTAAAGCATGACAGAAGAAGCTTTAGTCATCCGGCTCCGCTCATGCTACTTAGAAGTCTTTGGCTCTCGTGCCTTCAGGCAAAGCAAACTGCTTTTGAATTCTCAGTTACATCTCACACTTGTTCTTTGCTGGAAGGTTAGCGAGCGTTGGACCACAGTGGGGGGAGAATTTAATACGATAAGACGGCGTCAGTTTGCCGCGCCTCGGGACAGGATGAGGAAAAAGGCTTTCTTTGTCACAACAACAATTAAAAGGAGACTAAGAGGAAAGACTTTACACTGGGATGCTTTTGAGCTGAAGTATCCACTTTGAAATTGATTTCTTCTACATTCACACAATGGAAGAGGCAGGATAGTAGTAAAAAAAAAAAAGCTTTAATGACTAAAAGCTGCATGTCGCTCAATGAGGCTGCATCAGAGCTGAGATCAGCCCAACAACATAAACATTGAAACGTTAGGACTCTAATAAAGTCCTGCTTTTTTGTGGAGGGGGAAAAATAAGCTTTCAAAAAACTCAAAAGTCAACTTCTTGCACATTTAGCATTTAGCAAGGCTAGATAAGCAATGTATTTTTACCTATTTATGGTACTTTTAGCTATTTATGACCTAATGTGAGTGTTAGTGTGAATGTTTGTATGTTTTCATGTTGAGCCTCAACAAAAGGTCATTTGTGATAGACAATAAAGTTTTTTGAATCTTGAATCTTTAGACTCTAAAAACTGAAGTCATTTATGGAGCTATAGTGGCTGTGTGTTAAAAAACTTTCTCTTCAACTTTGTTTTTTAAAAACAGTTTGAAACGACCAGAAACTTTATATTAGCCATCGTTCTGAAATCATGGCACTTAAACAACACTAAAAATGGAGAGGCCATTTTTGTGGTCCAAGATCTGAAGGGCAGAGTCTGTAACTATATGAAATACCTCATTCTCACCCCGTGCTGCCAAAGGACTTCCAATAAAAATCTATCTGGAAGCGAGTCAACACCGCTCAGACGCCAAGAGCTCCCCGTAAGAGGTCAGCCTCTGTCACTAGAGCTTTATTGTCTTAATCTGGAGTTCAGGAGGTGACAACAGGACCAAAGTGGGGGGGGGGGGGGGGCAGAGGAGTCAATGAAATGAAGACTGAGGAGCTGCGTCTCGCCAAGACGGAAAGTGGCAAATATTCTTCAAAGAGAACATCCATTAAATCTATTTTTATTCAAGTTTAATTTCACACTTGAACTCAGAACGAGTGTGATGAAGTCAGTCTTACCAAGCCACTTCCATTAGAGAGATGGGCACGGCTGCTGCATAGATGGCCAGGTCTCCATACAGGTAGACTATGATGCAGATGTAAAACATATTCAATCCAACTGAAAGACAAAAACAATGAAGAAAAAACAGTTAGAAATAACTGAGATGTTTGTGTCACTGTGGAGAAAAATCAACAGATCCTTAAAAGGGGAATTCTGTTTTGGAATATTTACCTATTTTCAGGTCAGAAGGAAAAGAAAAGATGGCTGAAATGACGCCAACATATTTTAAGTATCTGACAGTAAAAGCTAAGACCCTATGGTTTATCAGTAAGAAGCTTTTTGTGTAGCCAGAAGTGTTGTAGTACTTGAATTCGTTCTCGATCTCGAGACCACTTTTTGAAGGTCTCGGTGTCGTCTCTGAATCCAAAGCATCTTTACTCTGTCTTTACAGTCTTAACAGTTTACAGCTTTCACTTTCACCCCAAAAGAGACATTCAGGTTACTTTATTAGTTTGATCTTGTCAAATGTTATTGATTCAAAAAACGCTAAACTTGTTTTAAGTCATTTCTTTGTCATTTGTAGTTTTTTTTCAAGAAGCCCTAGTTCAATAAAATTATCTTGTCTCAACTATGATGTCCTTCTCTTTAGTGCCACTTTGTGTAATTGTGTCACCTGGAATAAGAATCTGAGCCTTAAGGGGGGAAAACACCTTTTAGTGGTGGTGCTTTCATCAGGTGCATTTGGTCTCCATGTTTATGTTGAAGCTCACTTTTGTGTTGTCCTGTTAGAGCGGATGACTCAAGTCATTCTGAATTGTCAGTAAGCACCTCGACTTTTGTTTGAAGGAGAATAAGGGGCTTAGGTTTCAAATCAAATGAATTCCCTTTAAAAGGTTAGAAAAAAAAAAAAAAAAGAGTTTTTTTATCCGAACACCTCACCCCAAAATATTTGTGATGGAGCGTTCATGTCAAACTTTACAGCTTTGGTGTGATCTCTATTAAAATGCACTCTCATCCACACCTCCTCTCCTTTCATCCCTCCATCCCTTTTCTGGGACAGCAGCCTGCGCGGCATAAGCACATCCTATTGGTCCAATGAAAAAATATTTATAGCATTAATTAAAAAACTAATCAGCCCATGAAGGAAAATTTTGCTCATCAGCCTTTACTTTCCGACGGTGACGAGCTCTTCCAACGTCTCACTTTTTCCTCTTCACCCACACACACAGTCGTCTGGAAAGGCTACGACCCCCGTCCGGGCATGGCCGCCTTTTGCCAAGACAAGATCGAGAGCTTTTAACCAGCAGACGGATCCTCCCAGAGCACCGAACATCCATCACGCTCTTGAATTCTCAGAGGGAGGTTCAAACATCCAACTGGACCCCTCAGCTAATACATTACTGACAAGGAAATTAGAGCATGGAGTCCATTAAAAAAGGAGTAAAAGGAGACAGATTTACAGCTTCACAGGGTGGACTAACTCTTTTATGAATTAAGGGCCGAGGTTAGCCTATCATTCAGTTACATTAAACTGAGATAGAAGTTAAAAACACAAGGAACAAAGCCTATGAACTACATGTCATCTAGTTGTAAAAGAAAATATGAAGAGAGGAGGCACGCAGTCGAGGGCGCCAGTCCAAAGACAAGATGGACCGCATGGCCACAAAGGGGCTGTAAGACTCCAGAAATCATGTTGATTGAAAACAGTGATCGATGAGTCAGACAAAATTGATCATAATACAGCAACCTTGCTATACTTCACTGGCTTCCCATTTTGGCCAGATAACATACCTGGTGGTGTTTTTGAATGGTCGTGCATCCCGTCCTCATTTTCCCCTGAGATGGGAACTCTTAGCCTGAGTGGCCTGCGGTGCTGTGCATTCTGGGATTTGGTGTCTTTCATCAACATGAGCCAAAACTACACTTTCTGCCTTTTCTCGGCCAAGAAGGCACCAACTTCAAAATGTATTTCACATTTCTACATATATGACCCAATGTCAATCCAGATTCATGTTTCAACGGGTGAAGTCTCCCTTTAAGGTGATGAACTGATGACTTAATAAATTGTAAATGTTCTTGCCTCTTCTTAACCTCTCTGTCCTTATGCATACTTAAACCTCCTTCTTGTGCCCTACACTCACAGAATACATGCTAATGTCTGTACCAATAGTTGATGCAGAACTTGAATGATGCAATACGATTTTAAATATAGTCCAAGTTCACACTGTAAAGACTCGTGGATTATGGTTAAGGAAAAAGCAGAATTCTGTTTTCAATCGTCTTTCTCACATCGTCAGCCCATGAAACAAATCCTTCTCCCGCTGCATAATGTCTCCTGTGGCGTGACGCTGGACGACTCATATTAGCGTCCCAGTGGCAGATCGCCGAAACAGAACGTACTGTACTCTGCCGTCGCTGTCGGTAAGCGATAGCCGAGGCGAGGGCTCTGCATGACCACGGGGATGCAGGCCTTCACGGCTGTGTAACTAATATTTCCCAATTACTCTGAGCCACGGGGCGAATCAGGGGCCCGGTCTTCCATGTAGCTGTGAAACGCATCGCTTTTCATCATCGCTCGTGCTCCTGACTGACAGCGGACCTGACAACATCCTCTGTGTGCAGTGCAGCTGTGGGAAAAAGCAGCCATGGTTGCGTACAGTGCATGACATGGGAAGGCTCTCGTTCACCATATAAAGGTTTAACACTGGGGATTAAATTTGTTTTCAGGAAATCAGGTCAGAAAATAACTCATCAGAAGACGCCCATGAAAAGAAAGAAGGAGGACAGTGAATCTTAACCCTGAATTTCACCTCATTAATCTGCCTCTCTTTATATTCAGATTCCACTCCTTTGGTGAGTCACAGAGGGAAATTGTGATGAAGTGCGATGACAGATTTTCAATCTAAACTGAGCCGGCCTCGGAGGCAACAACACCATTAACAGTAAATAGGACAGAGCAGGTTAGGAAAATGGCTAATTTAGGTCCACCTTGTCAACACCTCAGACTGATTACGCAGTCAGTACAGTAACAATAAGAAACAATAACAATACATACATGTGATAGGCCCTGCTCAGTCAACATGGGTCTTCTTTGGTTTCTAACATGACAGCACTGTGTTTCAGAAACCTTCAGTGGGCATCAAAGTCTCCAAAAACAAACTTAATGTCGCCTTGCCGTCGACCAGTAATGATAACCAAATGATCTACCAGTCAGGCGTGTTTCTGATTTTGATTTCCATCTATTGATCTTTTTTTTCTTCAGACTTTGAGCACAAATGACCGAGCCATAAAAAGATTCATTCTGACAAAATGCTGATTGAAGACTCTCAGGGCGGCAGTGGCTCAGTCTGTGGGACATAAGGGTGGGAACCATGAGTTCAAGTCCCACTACAAACCTTACTAAGAAAGAAAATTGGGACTGGTTCATTCTCTGGGATCTGTAGAGATGCTCTTGAGCAAGGCACCAAGCCCCCAACCGCTCGAGCACTCATCTGTGTGCAACCCACTCACTCTGACGTCTCTCCTTTGATGCATGTTAGCATCCTGTTTGTGCATGTTTTAAATAATAAGAGAGTGAAACATTTTCCCTCTGGGACTAATAAAGTATATCTGAATGTGAACGTTATCTGGTTTCTACTAATCATGCAAAGAAAGCTTGAACCCAGATGTGAAGTTCCTGCAAATCCATTTACACAATCTGATCCATGAAGTCCCTTTGACACATGAGCTGCAGACAATGTGAGGTCGTTTAGGTCCTGTTATTTTCTGGAATTTCCTTTAACATATACAGAATAATGTATGAAACAGACCCTCTCACAATAAGAAAAAACAGATGAGAGGAGTCTTTGTGTCTGGGTTAAAATCATGACAACATGTTGAAGGAGGTTTCTGTAACAGAAGAGCACACACAGCTGAGGTGACAAGTGAAGAGTATAAAGCAGAAAAACTCTGCTCGGCTTGAACTATGTCATCATCCCACCCACTCACTCCGAGAACCATCACCTGCTGTGTTCACACATCGGCTCACCCTGAGTAAGCGTGGAGGTTTCACCGAGGGGTTGGCAGGAACAAGTCTGCATCAAGTCGGGGTGAATGAATTCAGACATTGTAGTCATTCTTAAAAATGTGTGAGAATTTTCAGGAGTTCAGCACATTTTTCCTCTCTCCCACTGGTGCTTCTAACCATCAGTAAACAAAGAGGAGAGAGTCAAAACAGCCCTCACTTGGTTCTGTCTTGAGTAACAAATAAAGCTTTCATGGAGTGAGCTTCTCCCCTCGGACTCAACTTGTCATATCGATCTGTCGGCTTGATCACAGTCGGCCCGTTACAACCCTGAAATTAAAGTGCATCTCTTACCACGCTGACACAGGAAGCTATAGTAGCAGTGGCTCATGGAAAATGATTGTGCTGCAGGCTTTAACAAACATGTCCATTAATCTTCCCCGCTGGCTCAGGCTCTCTTAGTTTTCATTTTCATTTGCTCTCGATGCTCAAGTTTGACATTTAAGTAAAAAGCCACTGAAGTGTTAAAAAATGGATGTGACCATGTTTGGCTCTCATTAAAAAACAGAAGCCAGTGAAGATGAATTACTATTCTCCACCACGGTCCTCTGTGTGTCAGCGGGACGACGCCTCACGTCAGAGAAACAATCTTCGCTGTTTGCACATGTTAACCTGCCGCTTCACGTCACAGAGGCTGAGGGGAGAGCTGAGGCAAGATGCTGATGCAAGGACGGCGCTCTTTTCAGTCCATCTCTCTTTGTGACTTTAGCCAAAGTCGTCTTCTAATCAACTTTCAAATCGTCGATGTGAAGGTTGTCGTCACACCTTTTCCTCGCTGGTGCAGATAAACCGGCCCCCATCAACATTCCTGTCAGCGGCTGCAGGTCAGCCCGATACGATACCCATGGCCTTCTTCCAAGCCCGCCTTCACTCCGCTGCTGCTGCTGCTGCTGCTGCCGCGTCAATTTCAGTCCAGGAGGAAGTCAAATGCCCTCTAAGAGTGTCTCTTCAACAGCAGGAGAGAAACATTTTAATTGCCTGTTAAAGTTGCGGGACAGAAAGACGCGCGCGTCTGGTTTATGATCCGAGAGGAGTGTGAAGGTGTGTTAAAACTGTTTTTAACACCCTTTAATGCAATAGTCTCTTGCGTGTTATTGAGCTCCTTGAACGCTCAAACAAAGAGCTGAGCACCTGGTCTGTTTTGTTTTGGGCTGATTTTCTACAGTGTTTTCAGAAAAACCTCCTCAATCAGGAAGTTTTCAGGATGAGGCGCATGTGGGAACGCAAAGAGCCGGAGTTTCTCCTGTCAGCCGCCCCGGTATTCTTTCCACAGATTGTCAGGTCAGGATATAACCAGGAGAATTCACTTTGAGTGAGTGGGACGGGGTGTACTGGTGCCTATCAGTGCACAACCGTATACTGTATGCATTTGACCGGTGCCATCTCTGTGCATGTAATCAAACTGCTGCATTATGTTTTCTGTTTTCCAGTATGTTGTACTATGCTCTTTTGTTGATATTGTGATTCTGTCAAACTACACATAGCCTTGATATAAAGGTAAATACTTAATATATTCTTATATCTTATATCCTCTTCCCATCTGACCAGGACGGCCTCCCCGCTGTGTGAGGGTGCATGTGTAAACAACCAGATCAGGAGGATTTCAGGGGAAGTCCTCCTAAAAATTCTCTCTAGTGAAAACACCCTAAAGAAACAAGACACTGCTGTTTATCTGATGTTGTTTATCTGTTCCTTCACATCCATAATCCTTTTCACTTTAGTGTTTTATTTCCTGGATTGGATAGAATTGATTTGTGTCCTAACAGCCCGCACACGCCGCCGCCCCCCCCCCCCCCCCCCTTTTTAGAAGAGGACTAAACTTTGCAGTTTCATACTCAGCCGTCTAAATACAGATAAATAATTTGTAATGGCCAGAATGTGATTGTTTTTAGATTTAGTTTGAAAAGAGACAAATGTTTTAACATATATTTTTTAGGAATTTTAATGCCGCAAAGTCACATACCATTCCTTAAAAGGTTGTAAAGCATGAATGCACATTAAGCGAGAGGTAGGGGCGGAATGAAGAATCCAAAGCTATTGTTGCATCATGAATTTCTCTGCTGATTCATGATTATTGAATGCTATGCAAAATTTTAAAAAGTATTTTTGAGTGTCTGGGACAACTAAGAATTGCGTTTTCTTTACTAAACAATCAACTGCTATCTTGTGCTCCAAAGTATACTATTACTGCACACAATATGACTTTTTGCAAGTGCTTGTCTTCACCTTTAAAAAGTCTCCCTTCAACTTTTAGAGCAGCCGTCTGCAACACTTTTGATTTGTGATGAGGTTGGACAACATGAAAATCTTTGAAACTCATCTTCACTGAGTGTAAAACATCACAGACATTTACAGTAAGTTCAGCGTAGCAGGCAACTTGTGCAGTGTTTTTTTTTTTTTAATAAGTTTTGGTACCTACTCTGTTTCATTCAGTTGTGGACAAACAGAGGGCTATCACACATCGCAAGGATCTAAATATCAGGAAAAAAAACCGAGCAGGTATTTTCTGTCAGGAGAGACAAAAAAGCTCCGTCTCCCTTTTCCTCGTCCAGTATGTGCTGGGACTCGTGCCTATTGAATTCATTCCTGATTAGAGTCACCAGGCAGCTTTCCCCGTAGCGTGTGGAGAGAGCGGCGAGGAGAGAAAACTAATTTCCTTATTACCAATCGATACCTCCACATGCTCCACCTGCACAGCTTCATGGTGAGAGAGGAGGTCATGAGCACAGTTTTTTTTTTTAAACACTTCACATTCACGAGCAGGACGGACGCTCTGAGTGACAGGAGGAGGCTGAATGGACGGGAGCACACTGCAGCTTTAACAGCAGGAGCTGCATGACGGCATGCATGAGTGCGTTCACACGTGTGGGTGTGAACACGAGCCGCGTGGACTCGTGCAGCGACGTTGCGCGTGTGCCGAGTGCACCACCTAGTGTTGAAAAGGCTGACGGACTGGAGGTGTCAGCAGAGATGATGTTGTCAGAGCTTTGACCCTTTTTGTTGTTCTCTTACTCCTGCGACAACAGGGACGCCGCAGACGGTTGAGTCACCCGCATCTGCTTAAGGGGAGCCGCCGGGAGTAGTGATAGCGGACTCGAGGAGAGGGAGGGGGGCGATGAGGAGAAGGAGGACATGCTGCTTAAAAGTCACGACCAGGACGATGTACTGATATGAATAAGAAATGTGAAGCCGGGAGCTTTTTCTGTTTGATTCAAGGTGAATTCAATTTAGCTAACACAGGCTTCATTAGATCGCAAATCATTCAGGATGACGCCTTACAGTCCGGTACAGGTTGTGCCCCCTCACTCACACACATACACACACATACACACACACACACACACACACACACACACACACACACACACACACACAGTAAGGAGATTAAGCACCTTGATGGGGTCTCGAACAGGTAATTACAACCAAAGGCAATTTATCCATATATAATTACTTCCAATTAAGGAGCCATCAGCCTTCCTTTTGTGAAAGTTAAGATTGGACAGAAAAGGTGTAAAAATCATCCCACACAACCTTCACTCCTCCTACACGCTGTGTGTCTGCAGCTAATGGAATAACTGGAAGTGAGATTAGGTGCTGGAGGACAGGAGACTATTACCTTTATTGAAGAACATGGAGGCCATCTGACCCATCTCCACCCGCTCCACGATGTCGAAATGATCAACGTGACCTCCGGATCGCTCTGTGAAAAACACAAAGACATTATCTACAGTCAAAGTTATGTACAGCGGAGGAGGTCGAATGTTAAACAGAGCCTGATGTTTTTTGATTTATTTCGGTGTCTTGATTTCTTACGTAAGCTCAGAGCTCTCTCAGAGGTCCTGCTTTCTCACACTTCTTCTGTGTAAAAAAGTGCTGCACATCAGTTCTGTCTCTATGACAACAGTTTGACGACAACGGCCGCTGCATGACCGACAATGTTGCTTTTTACAGCACGCTTTTTTATTTGAGGATTTTATTACTTCAGCAGACACGCAGCAAAGAGGATGGGCTGCAAAAATACAGGGAATCTCTCGTATTTTGAAAAGAGCGCCTTTCTGAAAATTTGAAAGATTTTCTACTTGAGCGCTGAGTCACCGCACAAAATAGGCGGGAGCGCTCGGAAATAAGACCCTGGACGCTGCTCTCTTTCTCCGGCAGCCACCTTCTGCTGCAAACGCTCTCTACTTAAAACAATTTATAAAAAGATGCTGGTGCTCAGAAAAAAAATGCTAGGTGGAAACGGGGCCTTAGGGAAGATCTGCTACTATCTGATACTTAGAAGTTGTGTATGTGTATATGTATAGAGATTGAAAAAGGAGTAGGATTAGGGTTTGCATATGTTGCATCACAGCAATAATTTAAAAAACGTTTGTTTTAATTTGAGGTTTGTTGTGAAAAAAATAAATGGTCATGTTTTAATTAAGGTTGTAAGGGTCAATTTCTGTACTGCAAATATGGGCATGCTTCAGTGTATTTTAGGGTCCCAATTTTAATCCAAAGACATTTCTTCTCTAAGAATTTGTCAGGCAATGATCTGTTGATAAACCAGCATGTACCAGTGACCGGTCCAGTATAGCAGAACCTTGTGTTGACGATGCTACTTGCACTGTTAACAGGAACAAAGCCATGATAACATGAACACTTGTAATACTCACGGTACTTACGGATAGACAAGATAGGCTTGGTCTCCGGCTCCGATCGACCTCGGCCCATGACATCATCATCCGAGTACTCCGACGTGGAGTCGCTGTCATCGACCTGTGAGAAGAGAACACGAGCGGTGTGAGGCTCGCTCTAATTTCTGAACGTCGACAAACATTCAGTTAACAAGTGATTTAAAACGCAGCGTTTTAAATCGAAACATCTGGAAATAACGAGCGACAGCTGGGGATCACTTTGGAGAACTTCGGAATTCGCACCGATCGCTTTATTAACTGAACTCTCTGCAGATTAATGTCAATCAGCTGTCGATGATAGTCAACTTTGCGAGTGTCATCGGCTGAATTAATGGTTGACGAGCTGGCGGGAGTCCAGGGAGGTAGAGGAGATGAGAAGCGACAGGAGCTCATTTATCCAACACCAACAACAAACACAAACCACCCGGCAAAACAGCAGAATAACGAGTGCAGACCTGGAGGACGGTTGGCACAGTGTTCGAGCTTTAAGGCGGCGAAAACAACACATTTGATGCTAAACAAGCAGCGACTTGATAGTAAAGTGTTAAAGTGTTTCTACAGCAGAGTACACAGACAGAAGGAGCATTCCCTCTCTGTTGGATCTATTTCACACCTCATACACTCCAGTGAGGCTTTCTCTGAAAACATATATGATGCATAGCTGGGTGTGCCTTTACTTTCATAAATGTACCTCACTCTAGCAGAGAGAAATAAAAAGCATTCAGCTGCAAACATTTCCAGCTTCCTCCCTCCTCTTGCTTTCCATTACGTAGGAGTGAAAAAGGCGGCGAGGAGAACAGAAGCCATGAATCAGGGCCAAGTTTTTTTCGGGGGGCTCCGTTAGAGCCGGGGCTATTGTCCTCAGGCTCATAACTCCTCGAGTGGAAACACATGAAATGACTTCTGTACCGCGGGGACAAACACAAAGCAAAAAAGGCCGAGCCATTTAAAGTGCACAGAGTTGTTTTCTTTAGTCAAAGTAAAAAAAATAATAATAATAAATGATGGAGGAGCGGGACGGTAATGGAGTACAGTGTGTTTGCGACGGTTTCTAATAGATGGAGGGGAGGAGACGCATTTTCACTTCTGCTCTGATTGGACCATAAAACAACAGCAGCCGCCGCCTTCTGAATAAAAAATACAGCTCGGTGATAAAATGAGAAATCTTTGGCCGGGTTTAAAAGAGAAAATATTTTATACTGTTCGTTATTTTCATGGGTCACAAATATATAAAACTTCATCATCAACGCTGAGAGAGGTTCCTTAGTTTACTGTGACACTTAAAAAATCCTGAGACGTTTGTAATACGCTTCAAGGTGTTTAGTCTAAACACCTCACTGGCCCTCAGGTGTGTCATTCCCCGATGAGGCCACACGGGGGTGCCAGTGTGCATCTCTGTTTGTTGTCTCTGACATACTCATCTGGTGTTTGTTTGTAAATGTTTGTATGGTGGTGGACTGAGGAACCCAATGACCCTCTGGGATGAATAAACTTTTCTTTGTCTTAATATTTAAGGTCTGCTTCTAAAAATTACTTTCTCAGCTGATAGCTGTCTTGATTAATCCAGTCTTTGTTTGGTCTGTCAATCAAAGATGTCAATCAGAGTTTCCCAAAACCAAAGATTATGTCCTCACGTCTTTAGTCCACAAAGCACGGACATTAACTTAACTGTTATTAAAGCGACAACCACAGCTTCTTGCCAAACTTACAAAGTGCTATAAGCAGGTGACCGGACCGATCTGTCGACATGAGAGAGACGACATTCCCCCCTGTTGAAAGTTGTTGTTATTTCAGCTTATTCTTATTCCTTTCTCCTTCATTTGTTTGTCTCTTGTTGTCTCTCCCAGTATGTTGCAGTATGTTGTATTGAGCACACAGCCAGTGCTTCTGTTGAGTCTAAATCTGTACTACGATAGGGTTTGTATTTGGTCTATTTTTGAACAAAGTCCAAGAAATGTCATTGATCTGTCTTTCTGTTTGTCTCCTCGTGAGCACGATGTCACTCACAACAGCTAAAATAACTCCTGATTTGTGTTTATTTTGAGACACATTATTTCTCCAGTATATCTGTGTACATAAAAACATGAAGTCTATTTGGCTTGCAGCTTTCTTAACATGTCAGAATAAGAGCAGCGAGCACATTAAACCACAGCTAAGGGGTGTAAATGTCCCCATGCTGCATTTCTACAAACATTAGTTCCACTTTCATGCCTGCAGGGTGTAAAGAGTGTTCGGCTTAATGTCTTATTAGACAAACTCCCCCCCCACCCCCCCCCCCGACAGAGAGGAGCGTTTACTTCTCTAATATTTGGTTTTATCCGACATACATCCTTACAGCTAATAGAAAGTCATCTGTACAGCCGACATCCCATTGAAGATATTTACATATAGAGTACGACTGTTTCATCATCTCACCTCCTCCTGTTCTCTCCTCTTCCAGCGCAGCTGAGCGTTCGCCGCCGCCATCGCCTCGATCACAAACGTGGTGGTCATGTAGCTGAAGAGACGAGAGACAGAAAACTATGAGACGACTAAGAAGCAGCTTTTAATGACCCTGATGATAGAAATGAAACATGTAAAATCATCCTTTTGACTTTCCATTCATCACGACATCGGGTCAGACACATGGGGCAGGTTTTCTTTTTTTCCTATAGCTGTTCTGTAGGATGTGTACTGCCTCAAACCCTGATCCAGGAGAAGCCACAGGCCGGATTCAAAGCCAGGTCGTCCACTTCAAGGACTACAGATTCTGTACACTGAGCGCAGAAACTAACCGCTAGGCCAGCAGCACCCCACAGACACATTGTTGACACTTAAAGGTGTCAATGGATAACATTTCCCCCTCCTCTTTCATTTTATTCCAGCATGATATGTTAAATAATGCAATAATGATAAGAAGTAAGAAGGGATGCGTCGATGGTTCAACATCGGTATCGGCCGATATTGACAGATATCTGCAAATAATGTGGCATGAACCGATGTCAGTAGGTATTGTTTCAGCCCTGAATTTCCCAATCGGTGCATCTCTAATTTTAAGGTATAAATTGGCTTGGTGTTTTTCTTTTTTTTTTTTGTTAGGCAGTAAGTCAACTCTCCTGATTCTGAAACATTTCCAGATAAAACAGAAGTGCTTTCCTTTAAGGTCCTCGTCGACCATGTTTCCCTGCCTGTCTTTTTCCTTTATCTAATCTCATTATCACCACACAGGACTTCATTTCAGTGAGCAGCAGCTCCAGTTAACACATAAACAGTACAGGCCGGGTTAAAGGAGTCACCACCCGGGTGTCAGCTGACAACCCACTAAGGAAAGTCGGTCAGCGGGGCAATCATGGAGCTTTCCTGGTTAATAACTGCCAGGATGAACATAAATGTTTACAGTGTAATCTTACATAAGCCTGGATAACATTATCCTCTAACTACTTCATTCTTGTATCATTCATGTGTTTGACATGAGTCATGCCATGCCGGCTTTTGCAACGAGTTTATTTCCTCATATTTGGGCCGCAATGACACGTGAAATTTCAACTTCTCGCTCAGCACTAATTCCTGTTCCTGTTCTGTTTCAGCCTTCAAAAAGCACATCATTGCTTCTTTTAAACACATGACATGAAAACAAAACTTTAACTTTCAAAATCGCGTACAACTCATTTTGTGGTAAAAACCTGGAGGTCCTGGATCTCCAGTGATTTGCACATTATACGATACACATTGTAACACAAGTTTTGTAGCTGTGACATCTGTGACACGTCACATGCATGAAGCATTTTTCTTTTTAGCTCATCAGTGAATCCAATGCTAAAACCGCTGTTACTAACTTCTCAATGCATGTTAATATCACATAAGTTTTTTTTTCACTTGAAAACCCATGATTGATCATGCACGTACCACTACAAGTGCAATCAAATGTTCACGTACAAGCTAGACTGAATATAAACTTTGAAATGAAAGCATGCAGTCTTCTGTTGTGTGCAAGATCTAAAAGAGGAGGGTCACATGTCAGACATGGATAAGAGCTGTAAACAGCAAACAGTAAAGCTGATGTTCATGATGCAACAAACTGAGGGCTGAAGTAGGGGTGCACATGGCTTAGTGGTTAGGTTGCGCCCCTTGTACGGAGGCTGTAGTCCTCCAGGCGGGTGGCCCAGGTGGCTCAGGCGGCCCAGGTGGCTCCTTTCCTGCATGTCACTCCTCTCTCTCCCGCCCTCTGATTTCCTATACTCTATCCACTGGCCTTAAAATGAAGATCAGGTCTTAAAGAAAAGAAAATGAGTCTGAAGTAGAGCGAGACTTACCTCATGCATCCTAAGAAGGTGATGAGCGCTATACTGACCACCCAGCCGGCTGAAGCAAAGGCTTTGGGCATGGTCAGAGCACCTGTGCCCACGATCAGGTTGAACATGTACACCAGCCCCACCTGGAGGAGACAGGAAACGATGGACGATAGAGGTCAGGTCCAGATTCATCTCAAACAGCATTTTGAGTACTGTGACCTCGGAATTTAATTTGAATCCAACACAATATCTGTGTAACAATCAACTACACACACACAGACAATGTATCAATAAAGGCAACAACAAAACCAGCAAGTCCAAGTGCAAAATGTATTTAACTGACTGCACAGCACTTTATCTGACTTAATGCACTTCTCTGTGCTGTGTGTCTGAGCTGTTTCCGCCTCTGGCTCAGTGCGGTTGAAGTACCTGTTTCTCACTTCTCTCTACGTCTGTATTTCTGATGCTATCTTTTGTGTACCTGTCGTGTCTTGTTGCCTGCAGCAGATGTAATTTCCTTCCAGATAATAATGAAGTTGAAGGTTATTTTATTGCTTTTGTCAATCGAGTTTGGTGGCTTTGAATGGATCTCTGTGAAGGCTTCTTGTGGTTTGAAAAAGCATTTTTTAATTCAACAACAAGGTCTCTTACAGTCCTGATCATTTCTATATTTTTGTCTTTAACAAAGAGCACTTGACAGCCCTTAAGACAGCGCTTGATCCATCACATGAGTATTACTTTGCAGATTTTATATCAATACAGCCAAGAAAGTTCCAAACCCTAAAAAGATGCTGCAGTCGGTCTGTAATAAAAAACTATATACTCAAGTTTCACCACCAGAGTTTCAGAGAAATCCCATTCCAACCACGTGCAACCTTTTCGTTTTGCTGCTCCGCTGTCTCTCTACAGGGATTCAAAGATTCCCATCAAATATTTACGATCTACATTATGTAGTCTTTCTTTGGAGGGAAATCTCAGGCCAGACCGTATCAGGTTTTTCCTCAGCACCCGGCTTGATAACAATAGGACAACTTGTTGGGAGCCACAACCCTTGTTGAAGAAGACAGCTGGACTAATTGTTCAGCCGTTTCTCCCGCTATCAGGTAGCAGAGTGCTTAAATGATTCAGAGCTTCAAGCTTCCTGGAGAAGAATAAAAAAACTTATCGAACTGAATTTTTTCTTTGCGGTGAAGTGATGTGGGCGTAAGCAGATTCAGAGACTAAAATGAGTAGTCAGGGCTTCATTCACACCATAAAGAGGAAGATGTGTAAGCAATTTAGCTTCCTCTTTATTTTTCACGGCACCATCACCTACTTACTAAGACATTACTCACGATGAAAACCCCAAAGGTTTGAATTTTAACTCTCTTAATTCTGCAAACCCTTCAGCTAGACATGGTCAGTCTTCATATCCTGAGTATAATCATGAAGATAAAAACAATCCACTACATGAACCTTAAACTCAGAAATCTTCACCTTCTAAACTCAGAGTGTAAAGGTCTACAGCATTGACTTTATATTCTCTGTCAGTGGGACTTTGCATTCAGCGGCTTAGAATGAAAGTGCACTTTTTTTTTTGTTTTTTTATAGATCTTCCTTCACAGTACGCACATTTTAACAGTAGTTCCAACGTGCATGACCTCATATGCATTTAAAAAAAGAAAAAGATTAGTTATTAACAACAGCATTCTGCAGGAAACTCACAAACGGGGAGTAGGGTTCTCCGGACTCTGTTATTCCACCTGCCATGGTTGATGATGACACGGGTCTCTTCACCTGAGGGACAAAAACATATTTACATGCAACTTGTTATATAGTGCAAATTAATGCTTAAATAATATGGGGGGAGGGGGGTTCTCGTGGTGGTGGTTGTGCAACAAATCTACCTGAAACAGTCAACTTTAATCCTTGGGACAGGTTTTTAGATAGATAGATAGATAGATAGATACTTTATTGATCCAGAGGGAAATTCAAAGCATCCAGTAGCAGGTTACAAAGACGTACATGACATAAAACATTTGTTACAAATTAAACCACAAAACCAACGTCTCCCTCCCATACATATATATTAACCTGAAAAAAAGATTTAAAGAATACCTCTAGATGAATCAAACTTAAACTGTGTAATTAAAAATAGACTTATACAAGAAATGTACATAACCCGTGCAGGGATAAAAATATATGTGACATTTAAACAAGAACCTAAAAACAGTTGAGGAAAAAAATCTGTAATTAGACCTGAATTAGGGCTGGGCGATATATCGAGTTTTTAAGATATATCGATATATTTTCAATCCAGATATAGGTTAGGACAATATCGTTAATCTCGTTATAGTTCATGCTGCATTAAAATAACGTTATATGTTTCTTCTGTAGAGCTGCCAGTTCACCTATTTCTCATCTCACTGTCTCTCTCTCTCTCTCTCTCTCTCTCTCTCTCTCTCTGAGTCAAACCCAAAAAACTAAATGGATAATACAATACACAACTGTGTTTATTTTGTTATGCAGAAAATGAATTAACTTCACAAACAGGTAGTTTGTTTTCATGTACATGTTGAACTTGTGCAATTGACTGTTAATAAAATACACATCGATATATATCGAGTATCGGCATTCAGCGAAAGAATATCGAGATATGAGTTTTGGTCCATATCGCCCAGTCCTAACCTGAATATAAAAAAATATAAAAAGTGTTGACCATCTGAAGTTGTGAAGTTGAAGTTGTTGTTTTATGTTATTCTCAAAGTCTTATACAGATTTTAAAAAAAAAAAAAAAAAAAACGTATCTTATTCCAAGCATGTGAGCCTGCTTGAACACATCTTATTTCAGGAGGGAATTACTCCATATAAATATCTGTGAGAATAATGCAGAAAGTGAGGTACTTCTTTATTGTATTCATAACAGAGTTTCAGCATTATGTAGTTCCATATTCTAGTGGAGTTAAACATTTTTATGGGTTTTAAGTCACTGTTGATGTTCTTGAGCTGACATCTGCTTGCCAGCTACGCAGACTGGGACAGACTTAATCCATCTTTATTATTATTATTTAAAAAATATATATTATTAATTGTATTATTTTATTATTATTATTATTATTATTATTATTATTATTATTATCTGACATTAAACAATATCAGTATATCGTTGTGTCGTTGCATGAAACTGATTTTTTTTTAAATACGTGACAAGCTAAAAACAGAAGTAAACACATCTCACCTTCTTCTTCTTCTTCTTCTTCCCAGAATGTTTTGCTAGCTACTTTAGCTCCTCGGCTAGCAGGACGCTCCGAGCTGTCACCCTCTCTAGCTAGCGGAATAAACACGTCCCCCTCGTCCCCCTCTCAGCTAACATTAGCTGTTCCGTTATCAGATAAATTTGAGGTGAGTCCGTTCACAACTAAAAGGGCCAAGGGAAAAAAAAAAAACACTTTCACATTGGCTAGCGAGGCTCTAACACTTACGCTAAGTGAAGCAGTAAACTAAACAACCAGCTGATCTGCCCCATAGACTGTAAATATTACTGCCCGCTGCCCCCGCTGTTTAAAGAAACTCGTCGAACTTCCGGTAATCGATTTCAAAATAAATCCAGTGTCCAACTTCTTACGTTTGTTTCGGTGAGTTGTTAATAGGCAAATCTTTTATTTTGAAGGCAGTTTAAGGCTATGGTCGTTCTTTTTTTTTGTTTAGCTCATTGCTGCTTTTAACGTTTACCCCTACTTTTATTGGTGCCTGAATCACATGGAAAGGTCCAATAAAATTAGTTTGAGCGATATTCCTTTACAGTTATCCCTACTTTGCTGGTGGATTTTTATCAAGATACATTTAATACTATATTACTACACTTTGGTGAAATCATTGCTGTTTTACTCATCAAAACAATCAGAACAATCAACCCCCTTGACCACAAGATACATAAACCTGTCATATGACTTGCACACCTGTCTGTGATTGCTTCTGTGCATTTCCACTTCTGGTAGATTTTTGGTGCTTTTAAAATATTTAGAAATGTATTTTTGTTTTACACTCTTTGCAGCATTAAAGACATTAAATGATGAAAATAATGTAAAGGTTATACATGTTGGGAAATGCCTAACTTTCAGCTTTTTTGTGGAGGGGAAAAGCAACATGCATGCATGGAGGACGACGAGTAAAAATAAATTATTTCATTTCATTCTAAGAAACTAGAAAATAAGTATCTTCAAAAACTCTTCAAAAATTCTTCTCAAGCCATTAATAAAATCCAAGCCTTAGTTTCCCATTCTCACAGTACATAGATGCCATCTCTCTTTATATATTTTAATCAGAATAATGTGTAGAAAATAGAACTAATCAGTAAAAAATATATACAAAATAGAGACTGTGTCTACCCTGATATCTAGAGAAAAATCCAAAAACAAATTTTAAGCAATTTATTGTTTATTACATAAATACACTTATACCCGTTCAAACTAAAATAAGGAACCATTTCATCCTCCCATTCAACATTTTTAAACCAAATCTCTAAAAGAGGTCCAGAGAAATTAGGTTTACGTGATTCTTTTCCTAGCTTGTTATGTAAGACATTTCTTCTGAGCTGCATCTTTTAATACAGTAAAAGTAAAAGTTTGCTGACTGCCAATGCAAATCAGAACACAAGAGAATTGGTCATTATAGGGGAAGGGTTATTTCATTTTTCATGTTCTAGAGAGTTAAGGGTTCAGGAAGATTATGCAGAGGCTGTGAAGTAAAGGAAAAAAGCACCATTAACAAGCTGACCAGGAATGTGCAGAAAAGGGAGCTGGTATGTCGGGATTATGTTCGGATATTAGAGGTAGGATATGACATTTAAGCCTCCGTCCTCTTTTACAGAATAGTTTTTTAAATATGTAACATGTCATAAGAACTCTGGTTCACAAAACTACCAAGATAAACACAATACAACTTTATTTTCATCCAGTAATCATGACATTTTTAACCAGCTGTAAATACGTTAATTTCATGATCTGCAGTTTACATGTATTTTCATTATGTCTAAAAGGTTAATAGATATTGTTACCCCTTTATGAATAATAAATAAAGAATATGTAGAAGTCACAACTCAAGAAGACTCAATTCAAGTATTCTTGTTGCTTTATATGTTAAGCAATGTTTATAGCCACCTGATATTTAGTTATTATCCATCAAAGCATACACTGTCACACATTATCTTAAGATTTTGCTGAACCACACTATACACATGTACGTTAGAAAGACAACAACCGTTAATAAATAGAAGACAAAGAACAAATGGTCGAGGATCTCTGCTATTTTTTTGTAACCTCCGGGCTTCTTTTCCTCTTCTCCTTGTCTGCTGGCTTGTTGTCGAGCGGCCTTCACTTCTTCAAGAATTCCTTTCAGCATGTTTAGAACGTCGGGACCGTCCAGAGGAAGAAAACTTTTCTCCTCTTTCATCTGGATGTCCTCTTCTCCTCCAGAGGGCTCTGTGAGGGAGAGACAATGATCAGAGTGTGTTTGTAAATTTAAAAAAATAACAGTTACATGTAGGATCATTGGGCATTAAAGGAGCAGTATGTTACTCTGACACCTAGTGTTTAAAATGGGTACTGCAGTCCAAATTCAAAACACTGGACAGACAACCGTCTCCTCCTGGAATTTCAAACATGTGATTAATGGTTATTATCAACTCTGAAAATTTAGCAATTAATCACAGCCCTAGTTTTTTGGGATCTCAACATAAATCAATATTTTTTATGATAACTTGTGAATTGATAGTTAAAAAAAAATGTTGCAATGATAAAGAGGTATGTGGTACCCTTAAACAGGTAAATAATCATGAGGTGTATTTGCATCTTGAGCTCTATAGTTAGTATTGATTGGCTTGTTTATCTCCAGCAATTTGGATCTTGTTGATTGCTTCTGTTCTGACTACAATTTATTTCTGTTTTTAAGCAAAGTGAGGTGAGGAAAGAGCATCTTACGTACCGTTTTGGCAGCCATCTTCCAGTTCAACCTCCTCCTTGGTATCAGCACAGCATCCACGCTTACTGGCACAGTAACTATCCAGGTCATATAGGAAGCCCACCAACATGGCCTCCAGAACACTGATCCCCACCAGAGCGAAGACGGCAACACAGTAACTGGCTAAAATAAAGGTGCAAAAGACACTTGAATGAAAAGTAATCTTTTTGGCGCGAGGGAAAATACTTATCTGACAGGGGTTTTCTTTTTTAATGTAAAAAATCCTAAAGGAAAACTTCTCTTAGAAGTCTTTAATTCAATAAAGCTATTAGGAAAGCCTCCATTGATATAGTGAAAAGAGCAGGTTTAGTTTGAGTCAATAATTGGGACCAACAAAGGACATTCATCCAGGAGACCACAGCTTAAGTCCCATTTGAAACCAAAGCTCAGTCTAAGTGTTTTTAATCCTTAGTTAAGCCTGCACAGAATAAATGTGTTCTTATGTAAACATACTGGCTCGTTTTATATTTGTATGAATGTCCTTCGTTTGTCCAACTGTTCACCCAATGGATTTCAAACTTTGGAAATGTGTTGCTGTGCCACCAAGAGAGGGCAGTGTTGACTGTGAAGTGGATCTGATGAGCAGTTCTCGACTGGCTTTTCTGCCAGAAGTCCTTAAAGGGAGTCTAAGGTGAATGTAGTTAAAAATAAAATAAAAAAATAAAAAAAGCAAAGTCCATGCAGAATCTAGAGGCCGAGGAAGAAGTAAAACATAAAACACTTTTGTGTCCCATTGGCAAAGCATTGATCCGGTTCCGATAGGCCACACCCAAAACATTCACCAGTTCAACTATAAAGCAAGGAATCGTTGTCTGTCATAAGCCACGCCCCTTTGCATCCAGGCAGCTTTTTGGACATTTTAAATCGTATGCCAATGTGCTTTACTCTGCAATTTATGGGCAACCGTTACCAGATTTTGTTCTACACCTCTCTCGACCAATCTGGAGAGAGAAAAAGAATCCCTCCAGTTTTTACTTTCTTTCTTATAGTACAGAAAATCTCAGATCGCCTGAACATTTTGATCTATTGGAACCAAATTTGGTGGATATGTGTAGATAGGATCCATGTTGAACCATGCCAAATTTGATGGGATTCAGTAAACAGGGGGAGCAAATGTTCATCTTTACATTTGGGAGGACCTAAGTGAGTGAAGTATTGAGAATGAAGCTAAAAGGGCAACTGTCAGGTACAACAGTTCTTAACATTGTCACAGGAATAAGCCACCAACTCCAAGCCTGAGCAAAACCAAGACACATTTAAACCTCGCTCACCAATATATGGCATGTTGGACTCAGTAGACGGCAACATGTCCTGAAGAATGAGCAGTAAGACGGAGATGGCGAGCAGAATGGTCACTTTGAAGCTCAGCTTTTCACCACTGGACTGATTGATGAAGAAGGAGGCCAAATCCAGGACCAGTAAGTAGAACAGCGGCACGATAAAATTGATCACATAAAGCATTGGCTTCCTGGAAATTAAAACCTAACAAAAGAAAAAGAAAAAGGCATGTTCATAGAATTGTACATGCTTGAAAAATATGCAAAATTCATTACAAATACTTTCTTACCGTGTATACAAGTCTGGCTTGCACTACACCTTCCTCTTTTATGGATTCACTCCTTATTGTCATGTTATCCAGTTCCCATTCTCCCTGTGTAACCATGAGCTGGTCAGAGATTCTATAAAGGAATGACTCATTGCTTTGTGTTCCCAGCAATATTTCATTCTCTGTTTCAGATGATAAAAACAAGTCGTTAACAATTAAACCAAAGATGTTAAAAAGCATTTTGACTGCGCACAAAAAAATGAGGTTAGAGTGAAGAGAATCTGACGTGATTTACCAAAACAGTTCATGGATGCAAAAGTGAGTTCACATTTTTGCGCGTCGAAGGGAAACAGGTTGAGATCGAGAAGACAGGTGGAGGTCAGCCGCTGCCGCGAGTTTGCAATCACGACACCGTTGTTCAACAATTTAAGAAGTTTACTGTTTTGGATACTCCCAGTGTCCGAGACGCTGAAAGGGGTCAAGACAATAAGTCACTTAAAAGTACAAAATATAATCAAATAAAAAACAACACACGAGAGCAAATAAAGAACAATCGTGGGCAGGATGTTTGTTATCAGTAAGTAGTTTGACTGACAGGTCTTTGACCGCAGATTAATTAGCCGAGGAATATTCGGGGGAAAAATGACTAATGTCAACACAGTCGGCTATAATGGAACTATTGATTTATCTCGATTACACACACACACACACACACACACACACACACACACGTGTTCTACAGAAACTTAAGAACACACACAGCTGTACTATTGTGCAGTCTGGCTCACCTGTTAGTTTACTCTGCTGTAAAAGGATACGGGTGACCATCGGGCTTTACAAACATCGATACGGGCAATTAACAAACGTTTAAACATCAGAAGTGAGTGAGCACATTTAAAAGGTTCCTTAGCAGCGATGAGATCAATATTTATGTGTTCAAAGTGTATCAAATAAGGATTAAGGACTTTATAATGAATTAAAAAGTTGATTTGTCACCATCTTATTCACATTTATTCCTTTTATTATAAGTACATTTGCATGGATATGACACATAATGATGGATATTTTTACTGGTTTTTAATGTGTGTTTTAAAATGCACATAAATTAAGGTTGTCAAAGCTGCAGATGTGGTTTTAAGTTTTTCAGCCCTTGGGGGCCCCAAGCAGCGCCTCTGTTAGTGTAGCCTCACATATAATACCAACAACAACAACAACGCTATTAGTTATAATGTGAAAATATCGGTATTGGTATCACAATCGTATCAGAACTGAAAAGTGGATCGGTGAATCTCTATGGTTTGTGGTTCCCTTCTGATACTGTTAAAGATCCAGTTTAAAAAAGATTCAACCTGCAGGTCTGTAGTTTAATAATAGTTTTTATACGTACTCCTCTTGGATGTAGATATCTGGAAGCCACAGTCTCGATTTCGGGACGGTCAGCATGTTAATCCCACAAAAGTCTGAAGGATTCCAGGACAGATACTCATTCTTCCAACTCTGGAAAAATGAAAGATGGAGGTTTTCTTTTTTGGTAAAGTGAAAGAGAAAAGCTGAAGAGTGTGAGACTGATGTTGATGTTTGCTGACGATGAAGGCCATCTTGATCTCAAAGATCATTTCTTACCATCTGGATCCAGATGTGACTCTCGACAGTTTGATACTTTTCATCCTGCAGAACAAAATATCACGTTTATAATCTAAAACAAACACTCCACACTTCTTGAGAGTGAGATTTTGTTTTTGTACTCACCACGTTTAAAATGCCGAATATCAACATGTCCAGCCCGACCGTGGTGGGGTTTTTCCAGTTCTTCACGGGGCGCATGATTTGTAGCGCGTCATTGGCTGGTGTCAGCTGCAGGTGGGTCAGAAGGGTTAAGTATGAGCAGTCTTTAGTCTGATTCTGACTGCTGGAAACACCTGCAGGGAAAGAGACGAAACATCGATATAGAAGAGGACAACAACAAAATCTCATGCCTTCATTTAAACTGAAATACCGGCCGCAGTGATTTATGCAAAAAACTCACCGATAAGAGTGAAGAAGGCGAGAACCCTCAGGGCGTCCATGGCCGTTTGCCTTCATCTCCATCTCAGCAAAGCCTTTTTAAC
This sequence comes from Labrus bergylta, assembly GCF_963930695.1. Classification (NCBI taxonomy): domain Eukaryota; kingdom Metazoa; phylum Chordata; class Actinopteri; order Labriformes; family Labridae; genus Labrus; species Labrus bergylta. The sequence goes on along the minus strand of NC_089210.1, from coordinate 3,064,929 downwards.
CGTGAAGCTGTGTTGCATAAACACGACAATAATACAAAGGAACCAATAGATCATCTCTGACTCACTGCGCTGTAAACGTGTAAAAGAAAGCCTCTCCTTACATTTCTATTGTTAAAGCAGAGAGAGAGTCAACATGAGGAGAGCGCAGAGGTACAACAGCTGGGAGAGCTCGCACTGTGCTCGATGACACCTGTGATTAAGGGAAAAGCGAGATCTCAGCGAAGACAACAAAAAAAAATCAACAGAGCAAACATAACAGCTGTGAGAGACTGTGATTAGATTTTTAAAAAACCTCCAGAAAATAGGTTCCTAAAGTGCAGGATGTGACCCCCTGGGAGGTCGTGAGACACTGAGAGGGGTCGATACAAAAATACAAAAAAGGAGCTGAATTTAAAATACATAGACCTGTTTGTTTATTACTTTGTAGATGTCCACTCAGTCCTTCAGTTTATACATGGAGATTATATGTTCTGCTTTTCGCCTTTTTTGCAAAAACTTACTAAAATAGGGACAGTGGGGGTCTCCATCCTCTAGAAAAGTTCATTTTGGGGTTCCCGAGGTGAAGTGCTTGCTAAGCCCTGCCCCAGAACTTCTGCTAATTCAAGTTATGGTGAGATCATTGTACAGGATGAACTCGTAAGAACGATTAGAAAAAGAAAAGATGCTGATGGTTTGTCCTGTATATTGGTGTATTGATAAATGTATTTATAACAGAAAAAAAAACATGACAGTCATTGTACAGGTTTTCTGTGGAATATATAACTCTAGGTCCACTAACCAACTCGTTCTCCTCCAGAGTAGAAGCTGAAGACGTTGTGAAACCGTGTGCGTGTACACATGACGGTACATCAAGTTAAGAGAATAAAAGCAAACGCAATTTAAGACAATGCAATTTGAGTTTGTATTTAGAAAGTTCATCTTAAAGAGAGATACTGACACGTAAAGTTAATGCTTCTTAAAAGACTGCATTTCATACGAAACGTCTTGATAGAGACAGAGGAACTGGAGAACACGATCAGCAGCTCTCCGGATATGTTTCTGAGTCCTCGGGGGTTGTTATTGAGTGGAAAAGTGTTATTGAAGAAAAAAGACTTTCTTTTTCTAATGAATGTTTAATTCAAAAAAGGGTGTGCAGTGAGCTGTACACTGTGCAACCTACAGACGTGATAAACCCATTTTTTTTTTAAAAGGAAAAAACATATTCAGTGATCCCTCTATGTTTCAAATTTAAATGAGAAAACTTTGCCTCGATGGAGCACAAGGGCCACATTAAAGCAAAAGAAAATCCAAAGTTTTGAGATTTAAGTTGTAAATTTACTAGAATAAAGTTAATTAGTGATATGAAATGTATAATTGGATTTAAACTAGGCGATGGTTAAAATTATTATTCTGAAAGGTTGTATCAACTACTGACTAAGTACTCGACTTTATTTGACTAAATTTAGGATTTTCTTTGAGTAAATTTACAACTCTAGTCTTGTAAATGTATGACTTCAATCTTGAAATCTCAGATTTTTCCCCCTTAATGTGGCCCTAAAAGTCCTTCTTACCATTTAAAGGTGGTATAAAAATTTTTTTTTAAAAAGAAGCAATGCAGGCCCCCCTTCAGTTCCCACCTAATGACTGAAACTTTGGCAAAAAGTCCACTCCATGACGTAAAGCACCGCTCAGACCCCATAAACACTCTCTCCAACCTGTGCCACCAAAGGTTCATCATCCAACCCACAGAGTCATACAGAAGTCCACAGATGAGTTTATACGGCTGTGAGGTGTCAGGGGAAAACGTCAGTGGGTATCTGGAAATCTTTGAAGGTGTAGAAGGAGATGTCTCCGTGGTCCACTACGGCACAAACCACCTGGATGTCTCCGCTGCTGAAGGCCAGCAGCTTGATGGCTCTCAGGTCCGGCACGGGGTCGTCGAAACTGAGATACAGAACGGAGGCAGTTTATTCATTTTATTTTTCTCATGTCCTTTTTTCTGTTGTAGATCTTTTTTTTTTTTTTTTTTGGGAGTGGCGGGCTGTCATCTGTTGATTTTAAATGTTAATTTAAGCTCCATCAAATTAAACAAAAAAAACATGACACAAAAGAGGGTTCTTGTTTTTTTTCAACCACTGTGACTCTTATTCTAATGTTTCCTGTAAACCGATCTTTTGCAAACATGGGTGTGTGTGTATCTTTTCTTACCTGCACACACACATGCGGGAGTGCGGTTTCCCCGGGTTGCTCTTCTTGAAGTCAGCCACCGTGTCAGGTTGGTAAACATTAAAACAGATCCTCCACTTGTCTGAACCTTTTAACCTGGAAGGACAAAAAAGCGCGAGTCACACCCCGCCTCACATCAGCCGAGGCGTCCTCTCTCGCTCCTTTGTCTCGCCATCTTTTGTGTGTTTACTGATGAAAACATTAACAGCTGCGATGGAAGGGAGACAAAAAAAATCGAAACTCTGATTGACTTTCCAATCACAGGTGACTTAAATAAAACACTGGTCACTTGAGGTCACTTTGTTAATACCAACCTGGACTGTTTGATTACATTATGCTTGTTTACTGTGACTGCAGCACATGTGCATCTTTACTTTACTGTTTTAAAGGCAGGGTTGGTCATTTTCTAAAGATCCACTTTTTAAGATTCTGGTTGAAATCATCTTTAGGTCCTCACAGAAATTAATAACTCATGTTCTCTGAAAAAGGAACAAAGAAAATCTGTCATCTGTATCAGTTTGTAATCCTGTAAAAACTTTGACCAATGTCTGCCACGAGGTACCAATCTGATGAACCAATCAGACGCCTCCCTGTCTCCCTGCTCGCTCTCTACCCGTTGTAGGCACTACTCGCCCACATTCAAAGCGCGTCACCAATGACGGAGTTTAGACCAACGGAGCTGGAGCATGTAGGTGAGGGGGCGTGGCTTTAGAGGGAGCACAGAGGGGACGGGGTGGGTGCAGACGGAGCACTGAGGGAATGCTACTTTCAAAATCCTAATAGTTTTTGAAAATTACCAACCCTGGTTTTTGCAACTTTTAACCACTTAAAGACATTTCTTTGCTTTGACCTTTTTTGAAGTCGAAATTTTTTCATCAGAATATTGATTAAAAACTGCCTAAATCTACGTTTAGAAGAAATGTCTCATTAAGCACGGTTGGTGAATGAGGCCAAACCAGAAACAGAAACAGAAACAAACAGTACCTGGACGCTCCCTCGACTAAACTGGTAGATTCAGTCATTCTGATTTTTTCCAAAAGATCCGCTGAGGAAAAACATTTTTTGAATCAGATACATCTTATCAAAGTGGATTTGAATCCAGGAACTGTGTGTATTGAAATTGAGAGCATGTCGCTGTAAACTTACCCGTGGGTATTTGTTCTCTCGGGTTGTGTAAGGGAGTCACTTCCCTGTTCCACAAATGTGCTGGTCCACCTTTACGTTTCTCCTGCCGCCTCGCCTGGAGCTCGCGATACTCCGCCCAGTTTCTGCAGCGCCGAACCTGAAACAAACTCCAGATTTAAAAACAAAAAAAAAAAAGTCATGCAACATAACAATAGTGTGAAATAATGTGTGTAAACAATAACCTCTCTGTCATTGTTGATATTCCACCGGTGTCTTCTCTCCTCCCTCCTCTGCTCCTTCACCTTCCGCAGGTTTATCCTCCCTCTCCAGGGGGCGACGTCGCACACCCCCACAGCTAGAGACCCTGGGAGCAGAGAGGGGTCTGGAGGGGCCAAGCAGCTAGGGCGGCGCTCGCTGGAGCCCAGGTCAGGGAACGAGATGGAGCCGAAGTGCCAGCGTGAGGAACCAGAGGCAGGCTGGTGATCTGATTGGTCCTCGCGAGCATCCATCATCCACCAGGTCCTGCCCCCTTTGTCTTTCTCTGCTGGACTTTGAGCTGCCGTTTGGGTCTCTGGTGTTGCCGGAGATGTCATCATGTCTGACTTCCGACATTTTTTATCTTCGTTTTCCTCGTGGCGGCTTTTATCCTCCTCCATTCTGTCGGCTGAGGAGTCTTCTTTTGTTTCAGTTTGACTAAAGTGAGAAAAACGGATGGAAAACCTCATGTCGCTTTAGTATAATATGGGAAGTGGGGCGCTGGCTAGACTAGCGGTTATGTCCCGCGCCCCTTGTACCGAGGTTACAGTCCTCGCCGCTGCTGCAGCCTTTGCTACATGTCATCCCCCGCTCTCTCCTCCCAACATTTCCTGTCTCTTCAGCTGTTCTCTAATAAAGACAAAAAATTGCCAAAAACCATAACTTGAGGCGCAGTGGTTAGTGCACGCGGCCCAGGTTCGAATCCAGCCTGCGGCTCCTTTTCCATTCCCCACTCTCTCGCTCTCTCTTTCTCTGATTTCCATCTCTATCCACTGTCCTATCTCTCCATTAAAGGCCCAAAAAGCCCAAAAATAAATCTTACATTTTTTTTTTTTTTTTTAAACACAACTTGATAAATAATAATAACATAGGAGGCGGAGCCTTCAGTTATCAGGTCCCGATCCTTTGGAGTAATCTACCTTGTTAACCTGGATGTTGTTGTCGGCACGGGGCTCGCACTGCGTTTCCTCTTCAGTTGTTTCCCGCCTCTGTCACGGGACGGAGGAAGGTTCAGCTGCCTCGCATAGGACGACGGCTCCGAGCTGTGACGAGCAAAAACCAGACGGATTGATTTGAAATCTGTTGAGTTTCACGACCACGCCTCTCTCATTAGTTAAACACTCTTTTGTTTTTGTTTTTAAATCTCATTTTTATGTATGGGTTAGGTATGCATTGAGATTCAGTTACCTGGGATCAAATCTGTGCACCACGTAGCCGAGCCTCTTCAAATGAGCGAACACCTTTGCGGTAAAAAGAAAAGTCATTCTCGAGAGCATATCGAACTGCGTACAAGCCAACTGGAACGCTGCATCAGTGGCCGTTACTTAACAGTAAGCACCTTTCTGTTTTTTAGACAAATAGCCACCACAAAAGTAAAAAAAAAACATGTGTCCCTTCCTGGTGCGTCACCTCACAAAGACACACCTGCAACTTTGAAATGGTTAGTGCTTGGTAAAGCTCTTATTATTGCCCCCTGGTGATTACAAAGAAAACTTAAAAACAAAACGCAAAACACATTCTAACTGATGAACTAGCTACAACAAATCAGCACATGTTTAATACCTGATACTGCTGGAGGGTCACCGTGCTCGAGGACAGAAACCTCTCATAGCCGTCCTGGATGGACAGAGGCAGGCCCCTGTGAAACACCTGCACGTTTCCCTGTTCACACAGATGTCATGGATCAGTATTCACAGATGAGTGTTGCAGTGGATAAGTGTAGTGAGAGGGGTACACCACAGCCTGACAACCAGGTTTCATCAGCACTCACACACTCCATCAGGTAGAGAGCCTCTTCAGGGAGGAGATGCTGCTTTCCGTTAGCAGAGAATCCCATCGTCTGCCAAAACTTCCCCTTTGTGGAGAAATAAACAAACATCCTCAAATGTTGTAACATTTTATTAAAAGATACCTTAATCAAACAGAGTGTCAAAAAGTAGAACTTACAGCTGGAGACTGAAGCTCCACTGTCTGCTCATTAGGAATCCATGTTGCCTGCACCAGGTTCCCTCTACAGTGAAATAACAAACAGCAGTACCTTATATAAAGCCTACATTTCAACAGTTGAGTTCAAAATCTTTATTAAAGGCTTTATATGTGATTTTTTGATCCAGCAGATGTCGCCCTTGAGCACCAGCATGAAACCAAAATAACTCACGCTGCATTGTTGTGTTAGCATGCTAATGCTAGTGATCTTTATTATGCTGGTATCTTCACACTGCATGTAAATTTACCTGAAATGAGCGTGATCTAGAAACACAGTTAAGCAGTGAGTACAGTATGTTATTCTTCTTTTCTCTAGTCCCTCAATTAAACAACTTTTATACACGAGGGGAGGAGTCAGCCGGCCGTCCTGGCGATGTAAACAAAGTGAAGATAGGACTCTGAAAACTGTGAAAACATCACAGACAGTGGGACTCGGGTGTTACACCCATTGTAGACAGTCATGACTCAGAGTTATTTTCAGAGGAGATACTTGATGTCTACATTTAAGTATGACAAATCCAAAATAAAGACTTTAAGGGGTCCATGCCAAGAGAGCCGAAAAAACACAGATACAGCAAAAAATACAAACGATACAAGCAGACAAATACGACTGTCACAACTGCAACTGGGGGATCTTCACAATTTCAAGAGACACGAGAACCTGCGACAGGTGGTGTCGACATATTAGAGCAAAGCATGGCGCAAGGATGTAGGACGCGCCCACCCGGAAGCGAACCCAAAATTTCCCTGCCATTTCGAAACCAGAGCTGGCCAATCAGAGACTTCTGGGCCTCCATTCATGTGCGGTGGGGACTGTGTCTGCAGAGACTCTGTCCTCTGTCTGGATTTTGATGATTTGTTACTGTTGACTCTGGATGATTCAGGGCGGGGAACCTGGTGTGTTTCCCTTCAGCTAATAGTCATTGGTGAGTTTAGGAGTGGATACAATTCAGCGATTGGATGTGATTCAAATCAGCGAACATGACGGACGTACACATGGCAAAAAAAGAAGAGAAAACAAAATGATCATGACAAGCAGATGAAGCTCATTTCAAAACCAGTATGAACCTTGTGTCGGCTTTTACCCCGGGGATGCAGAGGTTGTCTGCTTTCTGTTGGACAGGCAGGTGCCAAACACTGGTGGTTAGCTTGTGCTAACGTGCAGTGAAGGTACAAGCAGTAGACCTATACAGTAAGTGCTGCACCAAACAATGCTACTGACTCCACCTTCAACTTAATGATGTTTAGTTTTTGAATTGAACATTTTAATGCTCACACATTAAGTATTTGATGTATTCCTCTGCTACTCACAGCCTCTCCACTCTCTCCTCTGATATGAGGCTCCAGTGCTCCTCCACACTCTGCTCGAGGCGCCGTCTCTGCTCCTCCGAGTCGTTGGGGAAGAAATCCTTCTGACCTCGGACCGGGATCTTGTGACTCCTGGACCGGGCTGCAAACAGTTCCGATGGACTGAAATGTAAAGAAAGACAGTTTGGGTGTTTTACAACTGTCTGATATAGACAACAACAAAAAAAACATTTAACCACTAAAGTTACACACTTACTTTGAATTCTTATATTCACTGAAAGAACCATAAAACTGTTTTAAAAACTGCAACGAACTAAAATGTACTGTGTGTTTACTAAACTAACTGAAGTAAGATACAATTAGAAGAAACAGTTCTTTGTCTTTGATAGTGACACATAACCGATCCTCACGAGTTGTCTCCATAGACCAGGGGTGGGCAACTGGCGGCCCGGGGGCCACATGCGGCCCTCGTCAACCCTCAATGTGGCCCTCGGGTCAATTTTTATATATCAAAACATGAAGAAAACATGACAAAATCTGCCATGAAATCATGAAAACCAGAAATATGTCCATAATAATATTTGATCACCGGTATATGTCGAGTTAAATTTGAGACATAATCGACTGTTATCGTTTTTGTATGCTACAATTTGGCCCCTCTGGTAGTGAGAATTAAATGAATGTGGCCCTCCCTGCCTTAAGCTGTAAGATTGTTTCAAGCAACATCAGTTTCAAGTCTCAAAAAAGTAAATAAATACATATATTGTGCGCCCAATTTACTTCTGAATTTACTTTTTGAGCCTTTATGGCATCCGTAGCTTGCTGACTGGTGGAGTTAACACTTTTTTCCCCCCTGACTCATACAGAAGGTATTTTATAGCTGGCTCAGTTTATTGTTCTTAGTGAGTGAGTCATAAAGTCATGACTTACTGCTTTGGGACCACACCCACACAACTTCTATCATTTCAAAAACAAGTCAGCTGCAGGAAACTCTGAACAAAGTTGTCTTGAATATTTTAAACCATAGACTGTAAATAACTACAAATATTCAGTCTATGGTTTAAACATGTAAATCTCCTCTAACACCTTCTTGGACCACATTTGTTTTTGTTTTGTTTTTTCTCACACAGCAGAGGGTGACAGAGAGCAAAGGGTAGAAAAACAATGATAATGAAACTACTATAAACCCAGATTTTTAGTACTTAAATGGGTGTTTTCCAAGATGTTAAAATATGCACCACGACCTAAAACTTTAGTAGCTGTCATGAGAAACAAACATGTTCAATGAACCACCATGTGAACACAGTGTACACAGCGACCATTTAAGAGCACAGGAGACAGGAAGTCTGTGAGTAAACCACGCTGACTTTTAAAATGTGTTCAGTTATTGCTCTGCTGTTACTACGTGATGTGAAAACTGACGTTACGTCGACAACGCACCTTAATATTTCACTGAAGAACTTCTCCCCGGTGTCTGTCATGTTTTGCTCCGCCATGTCTGTCTTCTGCGCATGCTCATTGCTGCAAACCTCCTCCGGGCCCTAGGTCCTAGCGCCCGTCAGGTTCAATAGTAATAATAACAAGTAGTTACAAACATGGCCAGCAGAGGAAGCTAAATCGTATAAAGAGCTGTTAAACTTATTTTGACCTGTCTCCAACACTGTTTTCTGTCACTGCTGTTATACGAAAATAGCTCCAGAAGAATATTTAGTTGAATTAAATTAGCTTGTACAAAGAAACTTGACTGCATGGGTTCTCTCCGGGTACTCCGGCTTCCTCCCACAGTCAAAAAGACATGCTTGTTAGGTTAATTTGGTGACTCTAAATTGCCCGTAGGTGTGTGTGTGGCTGGTTATCTGTCTCTACTTCATCCCTGTGATTGACTGGCAAACAGTCCACGGTGTACCACACCTCTATTTTCCATGGAAGGTGTCAACTTCACAGTATAAAAACAACACCTGTTCAGGTTGTCTGTAGCAGGTTCTTTGCAGCACACAGTGAGTAAACATCTACTTATTTCTAAATCTTTATACTTAAACTAAAGAAAGGACACTGCATGACACTAATGAGTGAATTATCTCATTTCCCTGCAGGTTTCCTGAGACAAAATGACTTTGTTTGGTGTCCTGTTCCTCATCGTCACCTCCACGGTGTTGGCCGGTAATTGTATAGCCTACGTCTTTGTGTCTTTGTGATCTTATTAAATTAAATAGAGCTAGTTTTCCTAATCCTGTCAAGTGAACTGAATACCTCTTTTGTTATTATTCTTTTAATCTTTTGGTCAGACATTTTCTGAATTTCTGAACCACATTGACATTTTCACACTTTGAATTGAATTTGGGTTGAATCATTTGTACCCATTGCGATGCAAACATCCTGAAAAAAGGGACAACTTTCTGAGAGACATCCTGACATTTGAATCATTTCAAACCTTAGATTGATTCTTATTGTTCAGAATCAGAATGTACAGAAACTATCTCAGCAGGTCTGTATCTCTCTGTCTCTCCTACTCATTGACCTCAAACATTCGTCTTCTGTTTCCTATGTTTGTTCTCAGGGAGTGTCACCATCAAGACCGTGGTGTTCCCAGGTGAGTCGAGCAACACTTATGTTGAGATGCTCCCTCAGAAACCTCTGAACCTGAGGGCTTTCACTCTGTGCATGCGTGTGGCCACGGAGCTCACTGGGAGGCGTGAAATCATCCTCTTTGCCTACCGGACCAGAGACTTCGATGAGCTGAATGTATGGCGAGAGCTGGACGGCAGGTAGACACTCCGCAAGTGACTACAGTATACTGTAAAGGTCAAAATTCTGACTTTAGAGTCGCTGCCTATTGAAAGCATGAATATGATTAACTGGCTCTGAAAGATGCATGCTAATTACCTTTATTTATTTGTGTTCAGATTGTCTTTCTACCTGAGCGGAGAAGGAGTTTTCTTCAAAGTCCCTGAGCTCGGGCCACTGGAGACCCACCTGTGCTTCACCTGGGATTCCGGATCAGGTGCGGCTACCCTCTTCATGGACGGGAGGAGAAGTTCGACTAAAATCTACAAGAAAGGTCACGCTGTGCGCAGCGGTGGAAAGGTTATCCTCGGACAAGATCCAGATTCTTTTTTGGGTGGTTTTGATGGCAAACAGAGCTTTGTCGGGGAGATCTGTGACGTGAACATGTGGGACTCTGTCCTCTCAGACAGCACGATCCGAGACATGTCCTCCATGAATAGTGTGCCCAGGGGAAATGTCTTTGACTGGGAAAGTACAGAGCTTAAAGTTAATGGGAATGTGGAGGTTGTAAATCGAGAGCTTTAGGCTCTGACTCTGAATGCTGGGAAACTACACAACTTAACACTTATGGGAATGTTGATGTTTTTAACCCTATCCTGTAGCTATGACACAACAGGCTGAAATAATGTCATAAAGTCTACAAAGGCAATATAACGCTCTGCAATTAATGGAATCAAAAAAAACAAAATTTCACCTGTATGGCATCCTTATATGAATCATTAGAGATGGTTGTCAAACTTCATTCTTGTCACTGCAATAAACGCTTCTGCAAGCAATTCCATGTTGTGATGTGTTATGTGTGTCAGACTATCATTCAACAATTCTACAATTAATTTAGCAGACGCTTTTATCCAAAGTGACTTATTGTACATCAGAGAGTAAGTTCAACAAGTAAGGATCTAGAGAGGAGGAAACAACATCAGTAAGTGCAAACAAACAGCTTTAAGTCTGATCAGACACACAGGTGCTGACAGGAAGTGACCAGAGGCGCTGACAGGAAGTGTCCAGAGGCAGAGCACAACATGGACAGCTGTTCTTGAGACTTCTAATCAGGATCAAAACCATCCTAAAATCGCCATTATCAAACAAAACCATCATCATCAGGCGTTCATGAAAGAGTTGGGTCTTTAGCTTTTTCTAAAAGGTGACACGTTATGAAAAAATCTTCTTCTACAGTGTTTTTGAACATTTACTTGGGTAACCTGAGTGTCTACTGACCCACAAAATTCTCCTTCTGATGTCACAGTGGGATTCTGGTAAAAAAAAAAAAACCTCCCCTCCCTTCCCCTGGTATCTCCACCCATGGACTCAACCGCCAGCCTAGAGTTACGGGCTCACTGGCCTTAGCGTTAGGCGCAAGGATAACATTTGGCTGTGGGCTTGTGTGGCGGCGTAACAGTCACAAACCTCCTCTGGTGCTTGATTCATGTTATATTTTGACCAAAGCACAGCACAGATGCTTCATTTAGACCACAGGGGGACTGTTTGAAAAGATGGAAAAAGGGGGATAATATGTCCTCTCTAAAAGTACAAAAGGACTCTGCAGATCGAATTGAGTTTGGAAGTTGGCTCCACCACGACAGAGGAGAAGATTCCAGTTAGAGACTTATGACCCTGTTGTGAAGGTTGGATCAGACGCCTTTCATTGTCAGAGCATTACATGATGGTACCTTGCTAAAGACAAGATTTGAGCAGATTAAGCAGTGTACCTGATTATAACAGATGTCTCTTTTATGGTGAAACAGCAAACGGCATGCCAAAATTTGACCAGAATTTGTACTTCAGCACATTCTACATTGGATTTGTAAGACAGAATCTATAACATTTCCTAAGCACTGTTGGGGAACGAGGGCCCTGACCTTTGAAAATGCTTCCATGTTAGCTTTAAGATCTATATTTCTGCCAATTGAACTTTGAACTAAGATTAGAGTTCCTGTTCAGTCAGCCCAATTATTGATTTTGAGCCAAAGTATAAAGACTTGGGGGCCAGCATTTGGGGGAATTACATATCCAACCCCTCTGCTCAGATTTTCTCTACCTTTGCAGCGGCACAGAGAGTACTACAGACTTTCATATCTTCCTCTCTGGCTGAATTAATTAATAAGTACTTTGTCTTGTTTTCTGCAGGTCAGTGGGACAACATGAGACTTTCACTGGGCTTTTTACTTATTGCCATCTCCTTTGTGTTGGCAGGTACTTGTTTTCCTTTCCCTCTAAGGACAATTTCTGGACCACATTGACATTTTCACACTTTGAATTGAATTTGGGTTGAATCATTTGTACCCATTGCGATGCAAACATCCTGAAAAAAGGGACAACTTTCTGAGAGACATTAGCCTGACATTTGAATCATTTCAAACCTTAGATTGATTCGTATTGTTCAGAATCAGAATGTACAGAAACTATCTCAGCAGGTCTGTATCTCTCTGTCTCTCCTACTCATTGACCTCAAACATTCGTCTTCTGTTTCCTATATTTGTTCTCAGGGAGTGTCACCATCAAGACCGTGGTGTTCCCAGGTGAGTCGAGCAACACTTATGTTGAGATGGTCCCTCAGAAACCTCTGAACCTGAGGGCTTTCACTCTGTGCATGCGTGTGGCCACGGAGCTCACTGGGAGGCGTGAAATCATCCTCTTTGCCTACCGGACCAGAGACTTCGATGAGCTGAATGTATGGCGAGAGCTGGACGGCAGGTAGACACTCCGCAAGTGACTACAGTATACTGTAAAGGTCAAAATTCTGACTTTAGAGTCGCTGCCTATTGAAAGCATGAATATGATTTACTGGCTCTGAAAGATGCATGCTAATTACCTTTATTTATTTGTGTTCAGATTGTCTTTCTACCTGAGCGGAGAAGGAGTTATCTTCAAAGTCCCTGAGCTCGGGCCACTGGAGACCCACCTGTGCTTCACCTGGGATTCCGGATCAGGTGCGGCTACCCTCTTCATGGACGGGAGGAGAAGTTCGACTAAAATCTACAAGAAAGGTCACGTTGTGCGCAGCGGTGGAAAGGTTATCCTCGGACAAGATCCAGATTCTTCCTCTCCAAGATCCAGTTTGGAAGTTGGCTCCACCACGACAGAGGAGAAGATTCCAGTTAGAGACTTATGACCCTGTTGTGAAGGTTGGATCAGACGCCTTTCATTGTCATAGCGTTACATGATGGTACCTTGCTAAAGACAAGATTTGAGCAGATTAAGCAGTGTACCTGATTATAACAGATGTCTCTTTTATGGTGAAACAGCAAACGGCATGCCAAAATTTGACCAGAATTTGTACTTCAGCACATTCTACATTGGATTTGTAAGACAGAATCTATAACATTTCCTAAGCACTGTTGGGGAACGAGGGCCCTGACCTTTGAAAATGCTTCCATGTTAGCTTTAAGATCTATATTTCTGCCAATTGAACTTTGAACTAAGATTAGAGTTCCTGTTCAGTCAGCCCAATTATTGATTTTGAGCCAAAGTATAAAGACTTGGGGGCCAGCATTTGGGGGAATTACATATCCAACCCCTCTGCTCAGATTTTCTCTACCTTTGCAGCGGCACAGAGAGTACTACAGACTTTCATATCTTCCTCTCTGGCTGAATTAATTAATAAGTACTTTGTCTTGTTTTCTGCAGGTCAGTGGGACAACATGAGACTTTCACTGGGCTTTTTACTTATTGCCATCTCCATTGTGTTGGCAGGTACTTGTTTTCCTTTCCCTCTAAGGACAATTTCTGGACCACATTGACATTTTCACACTTTGAATTGAATTTGGGTTGAATCATTTGTACCCATTGCGATGCAAACATCCTGAAAAAAGGGACAACTTTCTGAGAGACATTAGCCTGACATTTGAATCATTTCAAACCTTAGATTGATTCTTATTGTTCAGAATCAGAATGTACAGAAACTATCTCAGCAGGTCTGTATCTCTCTGTCTCTCCTACTCATTGACCTCAAACATTTGTCTTCTGTTTCCTATATTTGTTCTCAGGGAGTGTCACCATCAAGACCGTGGTGTTCCCATGTGAGTCGAGCAACACTTATGTTGAGATGGTCCCTCAGAAACCTCCAGGACGGACAGAAGATCTGCTCCATCGCCGGACTCTTTTCCTTTCACCAATCGCGGGCAAAGCGATTCACAAGTGAGGCTTAATTAGGTCTGGGCAGAATTAGCTTTAGAGAGTGTTTTTAACAAGTGTTTGATTGATGCAGAACATTTTTATCTTTGTTGGACCCTGTTACTAACTCCACCACCGCGCCATTATGCACATAGGCTGCACACACACACACATACACACACACACACACACACACACACACACACACACACACACACACACATACACACACACACACACACATATACACACACACACACACACACACACACACACACACACACACACACACACACACACCTCATCCACAAGCTTTGCTTGATAATGTTTGTTGCTTAGATTAGGTTATGATAGTTATTTGTTTAATTAAGTTCATTGATTTTGGATTGATGTTGCTTTGTTTAAATAAATTCTGTTATAATTTAAGAGAGCAGTTGTTTGTGATTACTGGTGTATTTGCATTGTGATATAAGCTGGGTGAGAAGGCTTTGTGTACGGATTTCACGCCTTCAATTTATTAAATATAGTTATTAATTATTAATAATATTAGTAATTAAATAACTAATTTGAGACTGATTTGAGTGATATTTTGGTTATATTTACTTGAGTACAGGTTGGTGCCCCAAAACGAGATTAAACATAGTTAAATGATATTTTATTTATATTATTGATAATTAAATATAATTATTAAAGAATATAACCAAAGTTGACTTGATACAACCCCAACATATATTATAATTGCAGACTAATTATTCAAGTTTTGAGACCCTCAAATAAAAATGATAATTAAAACTGCAAGCGGTGATGAAGGGCCCTCGCACCCCGGTGCATGTCGGGGTGTGTTGTGACTAAGCAACAGGCCGTGCAGTTCGATTTGTGTCAAAGTTGTAGTACTGGCATGTTGAAATAGGCAACGCAATGAAGATCCATGGTGTACCACACCTCTAGCCCAATGACAGCTGGGATCGGCTCCAGCCTCCCTAAAGGGGAAAGATAACGGATGAATAAAGATAAACTTTATTGATCCACCATGGGGGAACTTTGTTCGTTACAACAGCTCAAGCAAAACAGGAAACAGGAATATAATTATTAAAAATAACAAGAAGTTAAAAATCAAACATATTTCATCGATTAAATAAAGGGATAAAAAAATACAAATATAGAATAATACAAGGTATGTACACTTCAACTTGTGGAAAGAGTTATTGTTATTCAAATTAAAAACACACACAGTGTGTAGCATTATTGATATGAGTGATGATGCTGTTAAAGAGTCTGATTAAGTAGCGCCCTGTCTTGCAGGGTGGGTGTCTCACCCATGGATGGATGGATGGACATTTACTGAAGGGTGGCAGTAGCTCAGTCTGTAGGGACTTGGGTTGGGAACCGGAGGGTCGCCGTTTTAAGTCCCGATGCGGACCAAATATGGAAGTTGGTCTGGTAGCTGGAGAGGTGCCAGATCACTTCCTGAGCACTGCCGAGGTGCCCTTGAGCAAGGCACAAAACCCCCTCCCCTACCCATTACTTGGATAACCTGAGTGTCTACCGACCCACAAAATTCTCCTTCTGATGTCACAGTGGGATTCTGGTAAAAAAAAATCCTCCCCTCCCTTCCCCTGGTATCTCCACCCATGGACTCAACCGCCAGCCTAGAGCTACGGGCTCACTGGCCTTAGCGTTAGGCGCAAGGATAGCATTTGGCTGTGGGCTTGTGTGGCGGCGTAACAGTCACAAACCTCCTCTGGTGCTTGATTCATGTTATATTTTGACCAAAGCACAGCACAGATGCTTCATTTAGACCACAGGGGGACTGTTTGAAAAGATGGAAAAGGGGGATAATATGTCCTCTCTAAAAGTACAAAAGGACTCTGCAGATCGAATTGAGTTTGGAAGTTGGCTCCACCACGACAGAGGAGAAGATTCCAGTTAGAGACTTATGACCCTGTTGTGAAGGTTGGATCAGACGCCTTTCATTGTCAGAGCGTTACATGATGGTACCTTGCTAAAGACAAGATTTGAGCAGATTAAGCAGTGTACCTGATTATAACAGATGTCTCTTTTATGGTGAAACAGCAAACGGCATGCCAAAATTTGACCAGAATTTGTACTTCAGCACATTCTACATTGGATTTGTAAGACAGAATCTATAACATTTCCTAAGCACTGTTGGGGAACGAGGGCCCTGACCTTTGAAAATGCTTCCATGTTAGCTTTTAGATCTATATTTCTGCCAATTGAACTTTGAACTAAGATTAGAGTTCCTGTTCAGTCAGCCCAATTATTGATTTGAGTGAAAGTATAAAAACTTGGGAACCAGCATTTGGGGGAATTACATATCCAACCCCTCTGCTCAGATTTTCTCTACCTTTGCAGCGGCACAGAGAGTACTACAGACTTTCATATCTTCCTCTCTGGCTGAATTAATTAAGAAGTACTTTGTTTTGTTTTCTGCAGGTCAGTGGGACAACATGAGACTTTCACTGGGCTTTTTACTTATTGCCATCTCCTTTGTGTTGGCAGGTACTTGTTTTCCTTTCCCTCTAAGGACAATTTCTGAACCGCATTGACATTTTCAGACTTTGAATTGAATTTGGGTTGAATCATTTGTACCCATTGCGATGCAAACATCCTGAAAAAAGGGACAACTTTCTGAGAGACATCCTACTCATTGACCTCAAACATTCGTCTTCTGATTCCTATATTTGTTCTCAGGGAGTGTCACCATCAAGACCGTGGTGTTCCCAGGTGAGTCGAGCAACACTTATGTTGAGATGGTCCCTCAGAAACCTCTGAACCTGAGGGCTTTCACTCTGTGCATGCGTGTGGCCACGGAGCTCACTGGGAGGCGTGAAATCATCCTCTTTGCCTACCGGACCAGAGACTTCGATGAGCTGAATGTATGGCGAGAGCTGGACGGCAGGTAGACACTCCGCAAGTGACTACAGTATACTGTAAAGGTCAAAATTCTGACTTTAGAGTCGCTGCCTATTGAAAGCATTAATATGATTAACTGGCTCTGAAAGATGCATGCTAATTACCTTTATTTATTTGTGTTCAGATTGTCTTTCTACCTGAGCGGAGAAGGAGTTATCTTCAAAGTCCCTGAGCTCGGGCCACTGGAGACCCACCTGTGCTTCACCTGGGATTCCGGATCAGGTGCGGCTACCCTCTTCATGGACGGGAGGAGAAGTTCGACTAAAATCTACAAGAAAGGTCACGCTGTGCGCAGCGGTGGAAAGGTTATCCTCGGACAAGATGCAGATTCTTTTTTGGGTGGTTTTGATGCCAGTCAGAGCTTTGTCGGGGAGATCTGTGACGTGAACATGTGGGACTCTGTCCTCTCAGACAGCACGATCCGAGACATGTCCTCCATGAATAGTGTGCCCAGCGGAAATGTCTTTGACTGGGAAAGTACAGAGCTTAAAGTTAATGGGAATGTGGAGGTTGTAAATCGAGAGCTTTAGGCTCTGACTCTGAATGCTGGGAAACTACACAACTTAACACTTATGGGAATGTTGATGTTTTTAACCCTATCCTGTAGCTATGACACAACAGGCAGAAATAATGTCATAAAGTCTACAAAGGCAATATAACGCTCTGCAATTAATGGAATCAAAAAAAACAAAATTTCACCTGTATGGCATCCTTATATGAATCATTAGAGATGGTTGTCAAACTTCATTCTAGTCACTGCAATAAACGCTTCTGCAAGCAATTCCATGTTGTGATGTGTTATGTGTGTCAGACTATCATTCAACAATTCTACAATTAATTTAGCAGACGCTTTTATCCAAAGTGACTTATTGTACATCAGAGAGTAAGTTCAACAAGTAAGGATCTAGAGAGGAGGAAACAACATCAGTAAGTGCAAACAAACAGCTTTAAGTCTGATCGGACCATAGACTGTAAATATTACTGGACGAACCCTGACCCGTCTGTTAGATAGGCAGAAAATGAGTCCAATCGACATCAGCAGTCCACTTGACAGCATAGCTAACAGCTAGGCTGCTATCATCAACTATTCCTGCTCGTCCTGAGAAAACTCTACAAACAGTAAGTTAACATTTAACTTTTCTACAACAGTTAAAACTAATTATATTCAACCCAAATATGTAATTAAAGTCTTAAAACTACACTTTTTTAAATATACAACTATGGTTATTAGTTATTTGTCAGAGCAGTTAGACTTTGTCAGTGTTAGCAGAGAAATACATTAACAAAGTTTTATCCATAAACTGTAAATAAATATGAGACATCCAGAAGAAATCAATATTACAAAGCATACAGTTCATGTTACTGTTCTGACAAAAAGAGGAATGTCTGTGTCTTATATTTACTGATGTCAACAGCGATGAGGTGAACATGACAATTGAAAAATAATTATTTAGTATTTATTATAAGACATTTGTTTTCTATTGAACCCCGTGAAGTCATGGAGTCTGTGGACAGTGTCAGCTTCACACCACAAACTTTAAGTATTAGAAAAAATAGTGTTTAAGACTGGCATCTATTATGATGAGTTGCAGCTACCTTGTTCAATATTATTCCTTCAGATGTGGCTCATAACAAAAAAACAGCCTGAGCTGTCACATGTAGTTAACTGTACATGTTGTCTGAGGCATTAATTGAACACCTTTGTATTTCTCCTATAGACACAGTGTGGATTATTGGACTTATTGGGGACTTGTCCGTCGAGGTGCCCAGAGAGAAACCTGAGCCTCAACAACATGAGATGAGATGAGATTCAACTTTATTGTCATTACACATATACAAGTATAGAGTAACGAAATGAGGTTTGGCATCTCACCAGAAGTGCAAATAAGCAGAAAGTGCAAGAGTCTGTGCTATGTACAGTAATTCTGTGCTATGTACAGTAATTGCAAAATTTACAGATGTAGACAAAAAAAGTGAATTATTAGGTAAATCTGGATGGCTGGATTAATGGGATGCAATAAATATAAATAAATGCTATAAATAAGTAATGCTACAAAATAAGTGTGTTTTTAGGATTATAATATACAGATTAAGGTGCAGTGAGCATGCTATACTAATAATATACAGATTAAGATGCAGTGAGCATGCTATACTAATAATATACAGATTAAGATGCAGTGAAATATACAGATTAAGATGCAGTGAGCATGCTATACTAGTTCACAGATAATATAAAGAATATGGACATAATATGAACATACTATAATACAATAATACAGATGGATGAGAGATGTGTGTGTGTGACCAGGAGGAGTGGTGGGGGGATGATGGGTGTGAGGTGATATGGAGGGGAAAGGGGGGTCAGCAGGGTGCGGAGAGAGAGAGGGAGAGAGAGAGAGAGACAGAGTTCAGAGTTCGGGGGGTAGAGTTCAGTAGAGAAACAGCTCTGGGGAAAAAGCTGTTCCTCAGTCTGCTGGTTCTGGTCCGGAGGCTTCTGAAGCGCCTGCCGGAGGGCAGGAGGGTAAACAGTCTGTGGGCAGGGTGGGAGGAGTCTTTAAGGATGCCATGAGCTCGCCGCAGACAGCGTGTTCTTTGGACATCCTCAATGGCAGGAAGTGGACACCTTGTGATGCGCTGGGCGGTTTTTACCACCCGCTGTAGAGCCTTACGGTCTGCGACAGAGCAGTTTCCGTACCAGACTGAGACACTGCTGGTCAGGATGCTCTCGATCACACAGCGGTAGAAGTTCATCAGTACAGCTGAAGACAGGTGGTGTCTCTTCAGTGTCCTCAGGAAAAAGAGGCGTTGATGAGCCTTCTTAACCAGACTGGAGGTGTTAGTGGACCAGGAGAGGTCCTCTGTGATGTGGGTCCCCAGGAACTTGAAGCTGGAGACACGTTCAACAGCCATCCCGTTGATGTGAATGGGGTTGTGCGTGCTTCCTCTTTCTCTCCTGAAGTCTACGATGATCTCCTTCGTCTTGCTGGTGTTGAGGAGCAGGTTGTTGTCAGCACACCAGGCGGCCAGATGCTGTACCTCCTCCCTGTAGGCTGTGTCATCGTTGTTGCTGATGAGGCCAATCACCGCCGTATCGTCCGCAAACTTGATGATGGTGTTGGATCCATGTACAGGTCTGCAGTCGTGGGTGAAGAGGGAGTAGAGGAATGGGCTCAGCACACAGCCCTGTGGTACGCCTGTGTTGAGTGTGATGGTGGTGGAGCAGGTGTGTCCTGACCTAACATACTGGGGTCTGTTGGTCAGAAAGTCCATTATCCAGTGACGGAGGGAGGTGTTGAAGCCTAGGTCTCCGAGTTTAGTGTTTAACTTGGAGGGGATGACAGAGTTGAATGCTGAGCTAAAATCAACAAACAGCATTCGTGCGTATGTGTTGTTATTGTCCAGATGAGTGAGCACAGAGTGCAGCGCAGTGGAGACTGCATCCTCTGTACTCCTATTGCTGCGGTAGGCAAACTGGAATGGGTCCAGTGTGGGTGGGAGGCAGTTTTTCAGGTGTGCTAGGACCAGTCGCTCAAAGCACTTCATTATGATGGGTGTGAGTGCCACAGGGCGGTAGTCATTCAGGCCTGTCGGGCTGGAGTGTTTCGGCACTGGGACAATGGAGGTGGCTTTGAAGCATGCTGGCACAGCTGCTTGGGCGAGGGACAGGTTGAAGATGTCCGTAAAAACCCCAGTGAGCTGCTCCGCACATGCTCTAAGCACGCGCCCGGGGGTGCCGTCTGGACCAGCAGCCTTTCGAGCGTTTCGAACATCTGTATTTGTTGGTTCTTCTGGGGTGGACTTCAGTTTCTTCTCTTCAACAGCTCGCTGTGAGGGAGGTCTCCCCCGGATGGCCTGAGTGATGTCACCCACAGGCTGAGAGCTGAGACAGGTTTTAAACCTCCTCACAAACCGTTACACCGCGCCCGCCTGTCAAGCTGGTCAGCTACACGCCTTATTGTGAATAACTCTTATCCTTCATCAAATCAAAACTGATGAGTCATCAAAACATTCACCCCCCCCGTACAGTGTGTGTCCATCGAGACATGAGCTAATCACACCTATTTGTTTGTTTTGTACCAAGCTGTAAACATGTTCATCTCTGCTGTAAAAACAGACTTTTTTTAATGTTGTTTTTCAGATTAAATAAATATTTCTATATAAATGCACTCCTTTATGTCTACTTATGTGTATACATTTCAGATTTGAAATGACAAGACTAAAATGTGCATTAATGCTCAACTCAATAGCTTAGGGAAGGAAGTCTACTTTTACACAACTTTTTATTCTTTTGATAAATACTAATGTAGTTCATTTCTGAAAGTGGGATGGAACAGAGTCATGGCAAAAATATGCCCTTAAACACAGCCCCATTCTTAAATCAAGATACATGGAGAGTAAATAAGATCAATAACTTGTGAATAAAAACAGTTCAAAATGATTTAGAAATGTAGACTTATCAGCTCAATATCACATAATATCAACTTCTCCCATCTAAACTGGACAAAGGGTTTAAAATAGGAAGAAAATGGTTTGATTGCAAGTTGTTTGGAGGAGATCTAGTTTTATTTGAACAGCTGAAGCATGAATAGAGTCTTCCAAGGTGCAAACCCTCCTCCTCCTCCTGAAGCCTGTGGAGCTCCTTCATGTACTGCTGTCTTATCTGCTGGTCATCTTCTCTCAGCAGAACTTCAACTGTTGAAAAGTCATTCAGAAGAAGCTCGAGCATGTGACATGGATCCAGGAGAACATGGACTTTTAGTGAAGGGTCTTCAGGATGGCAAAGAAAGAGAGAAAATATCAGTTATTCATTAAATCATTTTTTTGTTCTCATCTATTTTTCTGTATTCATCTGTGTGTAAGAGCACATTTATAAATTCAACAGTGTACTACCCAGACAACAGAGGTCCAGTATTCAGGTAATCAACATCTATTCAAAGTTAAGAAGATAAACATTATTGTAATCATGCTGTTTTCAGCTCTCTCACTCACACAATGATATTCCACATCAAATGGTCTCAGATTTTGTGTGAGGAAAAATTTGAGCAGATTAAGCAGTGTACGTGATTATAACAGATGTCTCTTTTATGGTGAAACAGCAAACGGCATGCCAAAATTTGACCAGAATTTGTACTTCAGCACATTCTACATTGGATTTGTAAGACAGAATCTATAACATTTCCTAAGCACTGTTGGGGAACGAGGGCCCTGACCTTTGAAAATGCTTCCATGTTAGCTTTTAGATCTATATTTCTGCCAATTGAACTTTGAACTAAGATTAGAGTTCCTGTTCAGTCAGCCCAATTATTGATTTTGAGCCAAAGTATAAAGACTTGGGGACCAGCATTTGGGGGAATTACATATCCAACCCCTCTGCTCAGATTTTCTCTACCTTTGCAGCGGCACAGAGAGTACTACAGACTTTCATATCTTCCTCTCTGGCTGAATTAATTAATAAGTACTTTGTCTTGTTTTCTGTAGGTCAGTGGGACAACATGAGACTTTCACTGGGCTTTTTACTTATTGCCATCTCCATTGTGTTGGCAGGTACTTGTTTTCCTTTCCCTCTAAGGACAATTTCTGGACCACATTGACATTTTCACACTTTGAATTGAATTTGGGTTGAATCATTTGTACCCATTGCGATGCAAACATCCTGAAAAAAGGGACAACTTTCTGAGAGACATTAGCCTGACATTTGAATCATTTCAAACCTTAGATTGATTCGTATTGTTCAGAATCAGAATGTACAGAAACTATCTCAGCAGGTCTGTATCTCTCTGTCTCTCCTACTCATTGACCTCAAACATTCGTCTTCTGTTTCCTATATTTGTTCTCAGGGAGTGTCACCATCAAGACCGTGGTGTTCCCAGGTGAGTCGAGCAACACTTATGTTGAGATGGTCCCTCAGAAACCTCTGAACCTGAGGGCTTTCACTCTGTGCATGCGTATGGCCACGGAGCTCACTGGGAGGCGTGAAATCATCCTCTTTGCCTACCGGACCAGAGACTTCGATGAGCTGAATGTATGGCGAGAGCTGGACGGCAGGTAGACACTCCGCAAGTGACTACAGTATACTGTAAAGGTCAAAATTCTGACTTTAGAGTCGCTGCCTATTGAAAGCATGAATATGATTAACTGGCTCTGAAAGATGCATGCTAATTACCTTTATTTATTTGTGTTCAGATTGTCTTTCTACCTGAGCGGAGAAGCAGTTTTCTTCAAAGTCCCTGAGCTCGGGCCACTGGAGACCCACCTGTGCTTCACCTGGGATTCCGGATCAGGTGCGGCTACCCTCTTCATGGACGGGAGGAGAAGTTCGACTAAAATCTACAAGAAAGGTCACGCTGTGCGCAGCGGTGGAAAGGTTATCCTCGGACAAGATCCAGATTCTTATTTGGGTGATTTTGATGCCAATCAGAGCTTTGTCGGGGAGATCTGTGATGTGAACATGTGGGACTCTGTCCTCTCAGACAGCACGATCCGAGACATGTCCTCCATGAATAGAGTGCCCAGGGGAAATGTCTTTGACTGGGAAAGTACAGAGCTTAAAGTTAATGGGAATGTGGAGGTTGTAAATCGAGAGCTTTAGGCTCTGACTCTGAATGCCTTAACGAGGGTAGTGTCAAGGAACATGATTTACTTTTCTCTGAAATAAAAAACTTGACCTCACAATGCCTGTTTTATGTGCAACTTCACTACATTGTGGAGGTCAACATAAACTTTTTTTTACTCACCATATTGGTCTCACCAAAGTCTATCATATACGATATTAAATAATGCAGTAATCAAACTGTATTGTGGGCTCGTGTTTTTTTGTATGGGTGGGATATGTTTGTATATATGTGTTGTGTTGTGTGTTTGTATGTATGCTGGCTGCTGGAACACCTAAATTTCCCTGCTGGGATGAATAAAGTATATCTTATCTGAAATTAAAAGTACATCCATGTCTTTAATTTTAGATTTAAACTGTGTAATTAGCACACGGAATAGGTAGGCTACCATTTATTCAACTGTTGTGCCATCAGTCTTAATTGTGCTGATGTTGCATGTTAGAAAAGAAATATGACACACAGGTCTGTTGACAGGCACGGACGGGGTTCGAACCCGCGATCTTCGGTTTACGAGACCGACGCCTTACCACTTGGCCACCGCGCCTGGCAGTACAAAAGGGGCGGATTCTGAGTATATAAAGGCATTTAGAAAGAAATTAAACAGCTGATATATTAAGCGTTCATAACCCCTTTTAAAACATTTCCCCTCTCCTGAAAACCGATCATATTTACACATTCCAAACACCATTTGAATTTGTAAAGATTTTAAGTTCCTATGAGTGAACGGACTGATACCACTATCAAATAAGTGGAGACGATTTGAAATTCATGCACAAGTACTTAAAAACAAATTCTGCAAAATCCCAAACACCTAAAATCATGATTCAGCAAACTTTGTAAGGGTTTCCCGTATGCTCTCCTTGTAGTTTCTTTCCTACGCCTCATCGTACAACAAACAGGAACTTGATGAGATTTTGAACAGTTAACACTAAATATACATGTAAACACCTTTTACCACCGGCGCCGAATAGACCGACAGACTGTCCTTATCTAACATACAACGATTGTGTTGTGTTTTATTTTATGTATATTTCGTGGGGGCATGAAATTATTAAAAACGTCAAATGTGTAAGTGAAGTCTGGAATGCTTCGCTGCTGCGCGGAGGGAATCATTATCGAGGACACACCCGGTGTTATCGCGAGATGTGCTACCTTGTTGGAAAATGTCACCAGAGTGCGAAAAGACAGCAGACGCTTTCCGTGTCCACTATCATAGAACGCAACCAGAAGAAAATACCATTATATGAATGTATACGGATTGTCAGAGTGTGGGGAGCATGGCTGGACACTCTCGTTTTTAAGATTTCATATAACCTTTATTTAAGATATTGGCGAAAGCATTCTCGGCGACCTCGTCATTCGTGGTAGCACATCTCGATGGGTAGCACTATTCGACATAACACCCGGAAGTAGCTAAAGTAGGTGACAGCGGCTGGGTTTCAATCTTTTCCGGGGGACATGTTGCTTGCAAATGAAATATGAAGATCTTCGTATGCAGTCCTTGTGAGTGTCAGTAGTAGCAGATGCTGTAAGTAAAATTATATCGGGGGGAAAACCAGGGCTAACGTGACAAGCAGAAACAAGCATGTATGTCAGCTATCGCGTTAGCTAGCCTGCTATCAGATGAGCTCAGTATTTATCTTCATTTAAAAGTAATAATGACGACTTAAATAGCTGTCTATGTTTTTTTGTTTTTTTGACCAATCAAATTTGCGTAATAGCATTACAGCAGACCTCGTTACGCTGCTGCAAATTAAAAAAAACAAACATTTAAACTTAATAAAAAGCATCAACATTCATGCTAACTCAGATTAATCTTGAAGAAATCCTCCTTCAGATTATTAAATGTATTTACCACTGAAGTGGCCGTTATATGGCAGGCTTTAGTTCAGTACATTAAATAACATATTCTTGTTAATATCATGTGTCAGAAACTCTGATTATTGCTGATTAAATTGAATGCACACATCTCAAAACAAGACAGAGATGTGAGTAATTGGAGGTCTAACTTTGAATTTGAATCATTAATTTTCATGCATTCAAAAGGTTTTTGTTTTTTTGACCTAATGGTCTTCCTTAGGTGATACTTTTTTTTGTACAGATTTGAATGTTGTCTCCTTCTACAAGACAGGAAGCCAAAGAATTCAACCACATTTCTGTCACTTTAGTAAATACTCCTGAGCGTAAGGGTTGTCACAACACCAGAGTTTTAAACTTCTTTAATAACCAGTAAAAAGCAAAAGATACTGATACCTGTGTGGAAGTGCTACACTCTGATTATTGCATTATTTCTTGTGTTTAATTACCACAAATTGCAAGCAAACAAGACCCAAGAAAAAAGAGCCAGCTCTTTCATGAATACCTACTAACTTAATGATGATGGTCTCCATATTATTGATGATGATGATGGTAATGACGATGGTTTTTGTTTGATAACGACGACTTATAAGATGGTTTCTATACTGATTAGAGCTCTCAAGAACTGCCCTCAATGTTGTGCTTTGCCTCTGGTCACTTCCTGTCAGCACCTGTGTGTCCAATCAGACTCAAAGCTGATCGTTTGCTCTTACTGACTTTGTTCCCTTTTTTCTAGATCCTTGCTTGTGTTGTTCTTACTCTCTGATGTACGTCACTTTGGATAAAAGCGTCTGCTAGGTGAATTGTAGAAAACACCTGTTGTCTACTTTGCACAAAAAAAAACCATGTTGCCAATGTTTTTGTGCCTTGTTCTGTGTTTTTGTACCAGTCTTTGACAGAGTCCGTCTGACCTGCAGCTGAGCCCACCCCCCCCTTCGCCTACTTCGCCATGCCTCTAGTGGTGGACGCTGTGTGGGCGATTTGGAGCATTGGCGCTGGCGTCTACGACTACTTCCACACCAGTGCCATGGAGGAGAGGATCCACACGCTGGAAAACGTCCTCTCCATCCACCAGTTTGTGATCGCCGGTCTGTCTGCAGGCCTCATCCTCCTCATGACCTACATACTGTGGAGAAAACACTGAAAATCCCCCACGGACCAGGCCCAAGCACCGACTTGATGTTGCTTTGTCGCTGGACATCCCACATTGTCACGGGCAGTTTCCATCCTCATATCAGCCGGGGGGGGGGGGGAGAGAGAGTTTGAATTATGTTGACTCCTCACACTTCAAAGATGTCCCAGATGAAGTACGGAGCACTGATGGGCAACTTAACTCGGCGTGGACTCCTCCCAACATGCAGTCTCCATCTGGTTCTCTTGGGATAGTGGGTGCTTGGCCTGTTTAACTATCTGTCTGTGTTTTGTATGTTTATCAGTCTGAGTAACACTTTTACAAAACCATAGCGGCTTCTGAAGGCACCTTTGCACTTTCCCATTCATGGCTGAGCTTTAACGACCTCATCGTCTAAAGAGAACCTCACTTTGTTTAACATCCGCCCCCTTGTGTGATGAGGGACGAGAAGGTTTAGTCATTTTTCTGTCACTACAACTTCAACAAGTTAGTAACTTTTGATTTATTTTAGAAACTATGTAAAACTATGGTTGTTAACTTTTTTTTTTTCCTGTGATCTAAACACAACAACATAATGGCCTCAAGTCTGATCCATGGTTTTTCTCATGTTTACAAATGGCTTGTTCTCTTTGCTTATATTATCTGTTTTTGTTTGTGCATATTGATACCTATAGGAGCGTTTACTCAGAGTTAATGAGGTAATTATCATTCCGTCCTAACATTGCATCATCATCAAATCGACTTTATTGCTCTTTCTTGAGAATATAAACGGTGGTATTTGCCTCTTTACGTACTGGCTGAGTTGAACAATCTTTAAGTTGAGAAACATATCGGATAGTGTGCTTGGTACTCGTTATTGTGTGAAGAAAACTTGCACATCAGAGGACTTCACTTCATCGCCCAAAGACAATGCATCAGTGTTCAGTCTTGATCTCTGGTATTTAAGGGTGATTAAACACTTGTCACACTCAGTTTGTAGACTTAATTTAAGATACAAGGAAGCCTCAGTTTATTTTGTGGGCTTTCCCACGATGAGATCGAATGAACATTTTGTAAAAAAAGTTGCAACATCAATTCCCCTGAAACATGTGTCATGTCAGTTTTAATGAGTTGTCCTTCGATGGGGAGCTCTTGGAGGGCCTACATAAGGACGTCAAAATGACAACCAATCCTAGCGCTACTTTTTCTGCTCTCTGGAGACTGTTTTAAAGTCTTTAAATACTTACATCAGTACATTAACTCAAACATTAGACTGTATTTTCTGTCAAATACAGCCTCAGGATATTAGCCTGTCAAACAAAATCTGATAATGAAGTGTTGATCGTGAGTAAGCAGGATTGAAAAATGTCTTCCATGCTCTTTCTGGGGATCATTTTCCACTAATTTCTTTTTCTGGCTCTTGAATTTTAAAGCTCTAAATGTTAGAAATGTGTTACCTCTTGAGGAAGTTCACGGGAAGGGAATTGTCAACATGTTGCTACCCCCGATCAATGTGTGTTTAAGGTTCACTGTGGCCAAACTTGGGGTGATTACAACAAACAAAAACACTTTGGAAAACTGGGAATGAATTCATCCTTTAAGCGTTTTTTTGTGAGTATTTTCATGCTGAGCACAAGGGATCTGAGATGGAGCTTACTGTACGCATTTAATGTTTTTTAATGTCTAATGAAAAACTGTGTGTGTGTTTAATTTGTCCAAATTTACGTCATACAAACACTGTTTACAGTCTGTAAACCGACCGCACACAAGGTTTTCTAACCAAGTGATAACAGAAATGAATGGGTCAGGGGCAGTGCTGTATCTGCTCTCCCTCTGGGGTTCATTGTGAGTGTCTACGATCCTGTATGTAACTCTGACATACCACTACCATGGCTACTGTAAAAGGGAATATGTTTGAATAATAAATCAGAGTCTAAGTCTATGCTGCTCTTTCTGCTACGTGTTTTTGTATTTAAATGATATCACAATCATCTACACGGGGGTGCTGTGAGGTAATGGGGACCCCATGAAAAGATGTCACATTGGACCCGACCTCACAGCCCCAACCGACCCTGCACAACTGCTATAACCACACCTCCAAACCTTTATAAGATAAATAACAGTCAACTTCATACACTTTGCTAAACTTGTAATATTACCCAAGTATGTGAAAGGACTAAAACGTCCAAGGTTGCATCTGTTGCAGCTATTCTGTAGGATATCTTTTTAATTTGGCTATGATTGGTTTTGGACCACTTGTGGAATCTGATGTTTGGTTTTTGTGTCCGCTGAGTGTCACAATGGAAATATCAGTACTATTGTGTAGGTGCCGCCATGTCTGTGCTCGTGACCTCATTACATTTTCCAGTGGTTTAGTCATGTTCAAGGCAGTAGCAAGCTCATCTTGTAGTCTTGTTATCACTTGGATCTTATTTTTATGGAAGTCTCCCTTTCAATCTTTGTTTATGCAATTTGATTATTTTTCTGCGCTTCTCTTGTTTTAAAAAGATCACATTTAAAAAAAAAAGTTTTTAGAATAATTTTCACTAGACATCTGGTTATCCTAATTAATCTTAATTTTCTATTGAGATTCCTATTTGATAATACAATTCATTTCTGAATGTGAGGGAATTACAATTTTTATTAGGCTTTTTAAGTTTTTGATTTCAGGATGTATTCTTTTTTTTTGGGGGGGGGGGGGGGCACAGGAAATGTATTTTTATAGGTTGAAAGATATCCTTCCTTTATTGTTAACCGGTAAATGTATTTAATTGTATTGTTAAATGTTGCAGGCGGCAAAAATACATTTGAACTACACCTCCTGCTTCTAGATTTTACAACGAGGCCAGCCAAAAAAGTGTCCACCAATGAGATCACGGGGTTTCCCTCATAAGCACGCTGATTGGTTAAAGTTGTTAGAAGGCGGTATCTTTCAACACAAGCGGGGGCTGCATCATACATTCGTCAAGTCACAATGAAGACGACGAGGAGCTCAAATTAACTATGCCTTCAAAATAAAAGTATACACCCAGCAGTGAATATATTTACAGGGAATATGCGAGCAACGAAGGGAGTGTTGTAAATGTAAATTAATGTTTAATCTTCACATTACTAAAATTATGAAGAAAAAAAACTAAGCGACCGTGGCATTTAAAGGAGTTAAAATTAAATCACAAACTATTTTGAAAATACTTTCCGGGTAACATTTGTGTTGCCAAGCGGCGCTTTCCACTACCGCTAACCCCGTCCTGCCAAGAGACGATAGGAGTAATATAGTGCGAATTTACGCGAAATTATGGCATCGACGCCTTTGAAACGTGTGCTTATTTTTTGTTGAATCACTTGTCATTCAGCGTCAACTTTCAAAGTCGTAATTACTAAAGTCAAAGAGGCAGACGATGCTAGTCAGTTAGCCCCGGGGGTTGTCGCTAGCTGGCTAAGGAAGTTAGCCGGTTAGCTAGCGAGCCGCGTCAGCTCGCCGGAGGCTGATATCTCGTTTCGCGCATTTCAAACCTGTTCACCGACCTCTGTTACGGGTTACACCGACTCCCGGGAACGAAAACGAAATATTCTACGCATGGCAACGCAACAAAGGGGAGACTTAAAGTGTATATAAGTCGCTTGTAAAATGAAGAGATAGCGTTGTTTGTGCTGCTCGGCTAGTTTTCATCTGAACGCCGCTCTTTTGTTTTGACAAAGGAAGAGGACTTGAGTTTCTCTCTTTTTTTTTTTTTAAAACATCTTTTGGATCTTTTTTCTTCATACATCTGCTTGTGGGACAGTTTAGTTTGCTTTGTTTTTGTGTCGGTAATGGCTCCACAGAAGCAGAGCCTCCCGGCGGGGTTCGGTTCTGCGGGGTACCAGCCGTCCTCCTCTGCGGCGGCTGCAGCGAAGAAGCCCAACATGCAACTCGTTCAAGCCGACCACGAGTTGTTCCTGCAGGCCTTTGAGAGTGAGTAGCTCCTCTTATTGATTTACACTTTTATCATGCATCAGAGTTTTTATTTTTAAAAAAAGGTCGAGGGGCCATTTGAATGGTACACCCAGTGTCCCGAATACTGCACATGTTGCATTGCTGTGATTCATGCTAAAGTTTAGTCTTAAGGTTCTGATTGCATGTTTAAATAAATACAAACCTAATACATCAAATAAATAAAGTTAATTTCCACACGAACACATTTGTTTCTGTTGTTTTGCACTTGTTTGAAAGTGTACCAAACATTGCAGCACCAAAGGATTTAATGATAAATCTCTGATTTGAGATTTTACATTTCAAATATCTTTTATTGAGTTTGCATCATAGAAATACAAAAAAGAAAAGAAAAGAAGAATAATAAAACATAGAAAACACCAGGCTTGGGCAGTAATATTCCACATTGCCACAAATGGTATAGAAATGTGCAGAACAAGTAAGACAAACAAGTCTCTGTGGCAGTAACACCCTCCCATCCCCAGCTGGCCTGATGATTGAGATTTTAATCAAACATTTGGACTATGAAATGTATAAATTGTACTGCAAGTTACCTCAGCAGCACAATTTGATGTCTTCAAATGTCTTATTTTGTCTGAGAAACTACTCTCAAGATTATAATACCTCTGTACAACAGCTCACCTCTTGCGAGCAGAGAACTGTCATCATGATAATATCTGTCTCTCCTTTACTGTAATCTGTTCTGCACATGTTACATTTACAAATTATCCCTGCACTCATGTTCACTTCATTTGTCTGTCTACTCGCCGTTATATTGAATAGTTTCTGCTGATAACATGTCTACACTCATGCACTTTAACTTATGTCAATACTGTCCATTGCACATTTACATTTAATCTTCCTATTTAAGACTAGTAATGCTTAGTTAAATCCTGGTTGTATATATTCACGTTCTTAGTTGTGATATTTTTTAGTACTTATTTACTTTGTATTTAATATTATATTGTGTTTATTTGCTCATATTGTGTGTTTGGACAACCTGCTGCTGTAACGCCACAATTTCCCAGTTTGGGATCAATAAAGTAATTCTATTCTATTCTAATGTATAGCAAAGAAAGGTCAGCAAATGATATTGTAAGTTGCAAATGTATTCTGTATTGACTTTACAGATGAGTAATGTTTAAACAATCTTTGACTCTTGATAAGCTTCATGCTTTTTGTTTGGCTAAAATTATGGTTTCTGGCTGTGAATGAATCAACAAGTAATGTGCTCATGACGTTTGTTCTCAGAGCCAACCCAGATCTACAGGTTCCTCCGCACCAGGAACTTGATCGCTGTGAGTGTCCCTCCATATGATTTACCTCCCCAAATGTATTCTTTCATGTCGGCACGTGAAAGTACAGAGTAACACTGAATGTTTATTACCTTTCAGCCCGTATTCTTGCACAGGACGCTCACCTATATGTCCCACCGAAACTCAAGGAATAACGCCAAAAGGTAAGAAAAAAACACTCTTACTGACTGAAGCTGTTCTGTGTGGATTCATGTTGGTTTTCAGCACTTCGAGAAGTTGTGTAAAAAAAATCAAATCTGGAGGTGAATGTGTTAGAAAACCTTTAAGGATTAGCAGATCATGTTTGTCTAAAGTTATCCTCCTCCCTGTGCTCCTTTTCTGATTTCTATCCTCTCAGTTTGAACTTCCATAACTGTAAGTTAAATGTAAAGCTGGTGTTGAGCAGGCTGCCTCTTAGAAAGCAGGTCAAGTGTTATGTGGAGTGAAAGTTAACCGACGTGCCGGCTGCTGTAGGCGGGGGCTTGGACGGATCAGTTCAAGCTGAGGTATGAGACGTTTTCAGTTAGGCTGCTTTGCATACAGACGTTGAACAGAATACACATGGGGGCTGCTTGTGGTTTGGTCTGCAGTTTGGTGTGATAACATTATGAAGGAGGACTGGAGCCAGGTTATGCAGTTTACTTTGTTTAAAGCTCGGGCTGCATTATCGTGTCATAAAGAGGATTCTGGTGGTGATAGATCTTTTAAAACATCTACTTCACATTAAGAAGGCGCTGATAGAATATTGATTTGTATATCTCTATTATTAATAGTTTTTTATGTATTTAGATTAGTGTCTTTGTATGTTGTCTGCAGGTTTTTTGGGCAGTGTTCTGCAAACTTTTGTGTTGAAAATTTTGTTGAAATATGTCGACTGCTTCTGGTGTCAGACTCCCACAGTGCCAGTATTTCCTCTCATATTTGACAATTAAAACAAGTTTCTTCAACAGGTGACTTCATCTACACAATAACAAATCCTCGTCTTTGAATCAGTAGTTAGGTGTGCTAGATGTCAGCATTGATTTAATTTGGCACAGCAGATAAACATCGACTACTGGCATCGGTTCATGCCGCATTATTT
Source organism: Labrus bergylta (assembly GCF_963930695.1). Classification (NCBI taxonomy): domain Eukaryota; kingdom Metazoa; phylum Chordata; class Actinopteri; order Labriformes; family Labridae; genus Labrus; species Labrus bergylta. The sequence goes on along the minus strand of NC_089210.1, from coordinate 3,032,294 downwards.
GGCCAAATATCGGCCGATGTTGAACCAATGCATTAATGCATCCCTAAAAATATAAAAGAAGTTAACCTTAAATCAAATAAAGTACATCAAATATAAATAAAGATCTATAAAATAAAACATCATCTCCATCTTACAGTAGCAACAGTATTTCTTAATTTTCCAGATAAATGTTTCTTGTTGTAGATATTTTTCTGTTAAGTTTTTTCTGCATCACATCCCGTAAGACTCGGAAACATACAAACTGAAAATCACAGATTCAAGGAAATCAAAAGTTTTGCTTCATGTCAAATTAGACTCAAGCCTCCATCTTATTTGTTTACATTTAATAAACCAGAGAAACATTTATTTCTCATAATCCAATCTATCGTCTTCAGACTATTTCTGTGAGGATTATCAATAAAGATGCTCAAGAAGTTGTAGTTTCTTTTCCCAGTCCTTATATGGTCACGTAGTCCTCAGACTGGTGCTTCCCCCTCTTCGAAATACAGAACCGTTTTGAAGACTGGCAGCCGTTATTTCATGCTTTATTCCTGATTTGAAGTGGAGGTAGCGCACCAGGAGCCCCATACTTCTGCAGCTCGGTTTCACTTTCTGCTGCACTCGTCGTGCCGCATGCTGTGGTCACATGGAACGCTGCTTGTGATTCAGGATGATAAGATGAACTCACTGCACCCCACTTTAAAGTTTCAAACTATTCACAAAACAGTCAAAAATCACACAGACAAACTAAAGGAAACAAAGAAGTTGAATGAAATACCATCAATGTTCAGGGACTCATTTAATACGAATCTGAAGCTCAAACTAGTCCAGAAGGGATTAAGAGTGTGAAGAGTCAAAACCCTGACAGGTACTGGCCTTTGCCTTATGAGTGTCTACTCTCTTACTTGAAAAATATGGCCAAGATGTTGCTCCCTTCATGCACGTCGCCTCCCACTCACTCTCTCCTGGATTTCTGACTCGATCAATTATCCCATCCTTCAAATAAAGACATAAAAGGCTTTAAAAAAAAACCTTTAAAAAGAAATAAAATACATATTAGATATTGCACGTGCTGGTTACATGAAGTGCGGTTGGATAGCAGCTGAAATGAGTTTAACAAAATGACCAGAAGCAGCAATTTAATCCTGGAGAATAATAAAAAATAATGACCATAACGTTACAGAACAATGCACCAGGGATTAATGCCGAATGCATCGTGCTGCTGGAGGTTGTTACTTGTTGCTGTGCAGTTTGATTCGCAGTGGAAGTTTCTTGTTTTTGATGTGAAGGCCCTGCACAGCCTCACAGGTGTTTTCAGTTACATGAGCTCATTAGACCTGCGCTCAGGTTGACGTCGGGACAGATTTATGTGAGTTTGTTAGTTACATGCTCTCCAAAAAAAAGCTCCAATACGATCCAGGTGTGGTATGTGCAACGCTTTCCACACACACACACACACACACACACACACACACACACACACACACACACACACACACACACACACACACACACACACACACAAGGAGAACATGCTGTTTGAAGTTTACACAAAACGCTGCATCTTACGGTTCATTTATAGCAGATCATGTAGTCGGTGAACTCAGTCCATTCTGGCTCTGATTTATCTCTGGATAGAAATCTGCTCATGTTCAGTGTAATCTGATATTTCTGCCTGTAGGAACCGCCTGTTTCAGTAACCCCTGCTGTTTGTGTGCATGTGCAGGAAAAGCTCCAAGGTTGACAATCTGCTGTTCAAAGTGGAGAAGATGAGAGGAGAACCGGAGACTCACAGGTAAACCGTCGGCCCGCTGATTTCCACTGAAACCATCTCTTACTGGGATTTAGAGATGAACCAACCATGTGTGTTTTTGTTTTCCGCAGCTTAGCCTCTAATCTGCAGCTCACCTTCACCGGCTTCTTTCATAAAGATGGTAACTTTAATCTCCTCGGCGCCGTTTTCTTTTTTTCGATCAAGCCTTTGAACTGACTCAGGAACGTTTCTGTCCCTCTTTGTGTCGTGGTTCTCTCAGGGAAGCCGTCTCAGGACTGTGAGAACGAGCAGAACTCTGTTTCTCTGGAGGTGCTGCTGGTGAAAGTTTGTCACAAGAAGAGGAAGGTGAGTGTGATGAGTATGTGGGAGAAAAAAACCAAAAAGAGGTAGTGTATCAGACTTTTTATGTAAAACTTTTAACCACACACATCTCCTCCTGCCGCCCCGTTCAGGATGTGAGCTGCCCGGTGAAGCAGGTCCCCACAGGGAAGAAGCAGGTCCCCCTGAACCCAGACACAAGAGCTGGAGTCCAGGCCAAGCCGGGCTCCTTCCCCTCCCTGCTGGTTCCGAGCAGCGAGTTTGAACCCAGCAACTCTCACATGGTCAAGTCCTACTCGCTGCTCTTCAGGGTGTCGAGGCCAGGGTGCTCCTGGACGCAGAGCAACGGCCTGACCAACGGAGAGAATCACCACAACAGAGGTGAGAAGACGACATTTTATCTGCTACAAAATATCAACACAGCAGTATAACCCCGTCCTGACTTATTGAATCACAGGTACCAAATATAAATATTTTAATTAAGAGAGAACAGGGCGCTCTAAACAGATTCCCCTTCCAGTTAGACTAAGTCACCACTTCATGGCTCTCATGGGGTCACTTATTTCATGAATGAGGGTAAAGTTACCATAAGTCAAACCGCTAGAAAAAGAACTGGACAGGGGAATAAAATCAGCAAGATGATGTCAGACAGCAGTGAAAAAATTAAAGAGAAGAAGTGTGAAAAGAGGGGAAACTGACACTGGGTTAAATAAAATACATGAATCCTGCACGCTACCTTTTTAAGGTGTTTTCTATTCTTCAGTTAATCAGATATGGTGACATCTTTGAATGGTAGTTTTGAGAGACACAGGAGTTTTAAGTGATGAGGTAACCACATTTTTTAATGTGGTTATTGTTTCTGCAAAGAGACATGTTGGAAAAACGACCTCATTGTTTGTCCACCGGCAGAGATCTGGGTCGTGGTAAAGAGAAATAGAATACTTCAAAAATTCTTTCATAAACTCTCATCACAATATTCTGATTTGTAAGCTGCGATCTGTGAGTACAGCGATGTCACAGCTGGTAGAAATGATGCCAAAACTGCAAAATAATAAAAATATTAATACTACTCTGATCAAGCCGTGTTAAACGCGGTGTGTGGTTAATAACGGCTACATTGTGTCCTCATGTGTCTCTTACAGATTTTACAGAGGAAGTGATCAACAGGAAAAGGAGGAGCTCCTCTCTCAGGGACGAGGGAGAAACCACATTTGTGGCCCAGATGACAGTCTTTGATAAAAACAGGTGAAACTCACATACACACATGTTCTGTCCTATCCTTTCTGTGACATTCTTCAGTGTGTGCACAGATACAGAAGGAAAATTACAAACTGATATATCTTTGCTGCAGAACATTATGTTGTAATTTACCTCATAATGTTGTGAAACATTCTGTCTGTGTGCAGACGTCTGCAGTTGTTGGATGGGGAGTACGAGGTGTCTATGCAAGAGATGGAGGAGTGTCCAGTCAATAAGAAGAGGGCGACCTGGGAGACCATCCTGGATGGAAAGGTGTGTTCCAGACTTACCTGTTTAAAGCATGAAGCAGGAAGCAGCTGGTGAAATCCTGGTGTCTTGAATCAGTCCAAGATACACATTTGATTTTTTTAAGAAAGAAGAAATTTTTAAGAAACCTTTTAATGCCCCTAAAAGATCTTCTCTAAACATTTTCCTTTCTTTATTAGACTCAAAAAGGTCTAAAAAATGTAAACGAGTATGAATATTTTGATCAAATATCAGATACACTGAAAGCCGGATAAACTTGTTAAGAATCCTTTTGTTGCAGAAGCACTAGAACAATAATACAAACTAATGTAATAATAATAAAACTTCAGAATGAGTATAGCTATAATCGATCTATTTAAGATCCTTGCTCGACACAGAAGCAAATCAAATGTGGAAAAGCAAAAATTTTGGATATTCAAATATAATCAAAACATTTCATAAAACAGATGAATTTGTATTGCTGCCCTTTATTTGGATCTTAATTTAGCTGTTGTTCATGTTCACAACAAGGCGTTACAGCTAGCTCCGTGTAACATGTTGCTCCTGTGTTTTTGCAGCGTCTGCCTCCGTTCGAGAGCTTCTCTCAGGGTCCCACCCTCCAGTTCACGCTGCGCTGGACCACCGACTCCTCCGACCGCTCCACGGCCCCCGTGGCTAAACCTCTGGCCACCCGCAACTCTGAGACCAACCAGGACAGCAGACCCAGCACCCTGAGAGCCACGCAAACAAACGGTGAGTCCACACAGCAGCACCAAGAGGAAGAAATCTGCAAAAAAAAATAAAAAATATTCAGCACCAGACAAACTGACGAGGGGTCGGGGGTGTTTTTCCTTTTTTGTGCTGCAGATGTTAAAGAAACCGTAAACACCGACGTGCAAACCAGGAGAGAACTCATCTCAGCGGATCCACGGCAGAAACTACGCATCTTCTACCAGGTCTGATCCTGGATCTGCCTCGTGCACATCATGTTAGCTTAAGTCATGAGAAGTTACAGTGAGCCAGGGACATTTTATTTAGAGGGTACTTCATGTCGTGTCTGTTTTACCCGTTCAGTTCCAGTACAACCACAACACGCGGCAGCAGACCGAGGCCAGGGACGACCTCCACTGTCCGTGGTGCACGCTGAACTGCAGGAAGCTCTACAGTCTGATCAAACACCTCAAGCTGTCTCACTCCCGCTTCATCTTCAACTACGTGGTGAGACACACTCCCATCTTGTGTGTGTGCAGAGAGCGCCATTGTTGTGATTGTTGTTCACACCTCGCTCTCCCGTTCTGTGTCAGCCTCATCCTAAAGGAGCCAAGATCGAGGTCTCCATCAACGAGAGTTACGACGGATCGTACGCAGGAAACCCTCAGGACATCCACAACCAGCCGGGCTTCGCCTTCAGCAGGAACGGCCCGGTGAAGAGGACGGCGGTCACGCATGTTCTCACCTGCAGGTACGGCAAACATTTCCTATTTCTGCTTTTATTCTTCAACCTTATCGACTGTCAGTAATCCCAGATAAAAGTGGCAACATCTCAGAGTCGTTCTTTTTTTCTCTTACATCCTGTAACGAACCGCTTTTTGTAAATGTCCTTCTGTTCAGAGCCAAGAGGACGAAGCCGAGTCTGTCTGAGTTTCTGGAGTCGGAGGACGGCGATCAGGAGCAGCAGAGGACGCTCATCAGCGGTCACAATCGCCTCTACTTCCACAGCGACAGCTGCGTGCCGCTGCGGCCTCAGGAGATGGAGGTGGACAGCGAGGACGAGGGAGAGCCCGACTGGCTCCAAGAGAAGACGACTAAGGTGAGTTTAAAGACGAGGACAAACCCACTTCATTCTACACATCATGTGTAGTTCATTTGCTCTACCTTACTCTGATGGGTTTTTTTAAGATTTCTTTTTGGGCTTTTTTGCCTTTAATTGTAGAGATGGGAGAGTGGATAGAGCTGGAAATCAGGGAGAGAGAGTAGGAATGACATGCGGGAAAGGAGCCACAGGTTGGATTTGAACCTGGGCCGCCCGCTTTGAGGACTACAGCCTTTTATCGATCTGTTTTTCCCGTTTTTATCTCACTTTATTATCTGTCTTGTAACTGACTCTGTGTCATTGTAAATAAAGGTTGCCCCTCAACGATCTCTCGAGTACCAATGAAAGTCGATCGATAACGTTTCTGCTCTCTCTGCAGCAAATCGAGGAGTTCACCGACGTCAACGAGGGGGAGAAGGAGATCATGAAGCTGTGGAACCTCCATGTCATGAAGCACAGGTGTGTATCAAGCAGACATGAGGTCCAACTAGATTGTTCTCTCTTCTTATCAATCTGCACTTGATAAGCTGATGTTTGAGAGTTAGCAGCCTTAGAAACTGACCGGACTCCTGCTGTGTCTTTTCATATAAAACACGCTGAATGTGAAGGACATTTCTCTGGCTTCTCAACAGCCATGATTCAATAATGCCTTTTTTTAAAAGATCTTTTGCGTTCATGTGTTAAACTTCCTCCTCCCTCTTTTCTTCCAGCTTCATAGCCGACAACCAGATGAACCACGCCTGCCTGGTGTTTGCCGATCATTACGGCGAACACATCGTCAAACACGACCTCTGCCGCAACTTCCTGCTGCACATGGTCAGCATGCACGACTTCAACCTGGTCAGCACGCTCACCATCGACCGGGCCATGGCCAGACTCCGCCTCCTCAGCAGCCAGAGAGACACGCACAGAGGGGAGGACGAGGGAGAGGAAGAGGAGGAGGAGGAGGACTGGGAGACGGCTGTGGAGTCGCAGCCCGAGCCCGATCCAGATCCAGATCCAGATCTCGATCCGGCAGAGTACAAACCCTGCAGCAAAGAGACTAATCAGGGCTGCTTGAAGACCGGAAACCAGCATCAGGAGGAGAAGGAGGAGGGAGGAGCTGCGACCAGCAGGCCCATAACTGAACGGAAACGCTCTCAATCTGATTCGGATTCTAAAATGCTAAATGTTAAGTCGGAAGATCCGTGAGCAGGACTTTTTGATCTAGAAAACAGAGCTGGGAGTCATGAATCTACGGTCTACATCTCTGCAGGGATTTTAATTTGAAGGGCAGAAACACGATGATGTCGCTAGTTTTCTTTTTCTTTTTTTTTCTTTTTTTTTTTTTTAAACAAATTTACATCAAGAGAGGCTTCAGAGGCATTTCTCAAAATTTCAAATCTGGAAAGAATTAGAAAAAACTGAAGCGAAATCTTTAAATCTTTGTAATTTTCTTTGTATTGTGTTCTAGATATAACCGGGTCAAAACTCCTGTTACCACATCCGTTCCTCTTTGAGGTCAACCCATCAGGTTATTAACGACCAACATTACAGGACAAATCCAGAATCAGTTCAGCTTTCAGTCTGGGGACGGATTTGCAGACAGCTGTGTTTTTAACTTTATCCGACATGGGATCCAAAAAGTTTATTAAATGCTGCGTCAGATTGCTTCTCCTTCCTCTCATTTATCAACTACACTTTAACAAAAAGGTCTGAAACTGTAGAGAACCTTTCTGTATTATGTTCAGATGACCAGTAAAGTCCATCAGTGCCACAAACAGGAAGTTGTTTGATCAGTCGCAGGTCACCATGGGGAGAATGTAACGGCCTGTTTTACTTCTGCGGGCTGAAGAAATCTGCTGCAGCTTTTCCAAAACGTTCTGTCTCTAATCTAAACTAAAGAACGGATCATTTCCTTTTGTGTTTTTTTTGTTTTTCTGGACCTAAAGCACCAATCAGTTGGACTTTGCTGCACCAAAGGTTTTCTTTATTACTTAACTATTACCACAGTTATTGATCACACATACCGGTACATGATGTTTGAACGGTTCTTCAGGGCTCCGATCGAGCAGCTTGTACAGTTTCTATCTCAGTCTTTTTTTTTTTTTTACATTTTCTGAACAACAACAGTGGACATGAAGAGGTCAGAACTCTGCTGCAGTGTCGTCCTCTAATGTCCGTCTGATCTCTGGTATGTATAGACAGAAGGGCTGTCAGCGGTGAAGCGTTAACTACCAGGCGGCTCAGCTGACGAGTCAAAGGTCATATCGACCTGGTGGCTTCAAATGTTTCACTTTTTTTAACGTTCAATCATGCCGTTTTTTTTTTTACTGTAACATCCATGACAAGTTCCTTTTTCCCTGTTTAAGTTAATATCATAGCCTTCTATCTTTTATTATATTTCAAAATAAAATCAGGTTTAAATCCAAACAAAGAAGAAAAGTATCATTGACTTAAGACAGTAAAGAACTTCAAAATAAAAGCCTAACAAGAACTTGGATGGATTTAAACATGTGATTATTCCCCGATTACCTTTTTGAAAGATTCATAGAAAGAATTATCGTTTGACAGGTCGTTTTATATTTATTACTCTGCTCGTTTTCTAAGGACTTTCCATAAGTGAAAAAACACCTCAGACCAATGTTTTCAGAATTCTGGATCAGCCCTCGACTTAAGTAATCCAGTTTAAGGATCTTTATGTTTTTTTACACTTTATTTCTTTATGCACACTCAGACACGAACGCCTCCGCTGCAGGTTTCATCTCTGGTGCTAGAAGCCTCGCTGCTCCTTTTCTGACAGCGATCACAGACGCATTCTGACTTCATCAAAATCTGTCTCGGGATTTTTTCCTCCTCTTCTTCAGGAACAACAAGGCCCCGCCCCCTTTTAAGAGGCCACAACCGAAGGGGCAACATTTTTTTGATTTTGAAAGTTTGGCGATGCAAAACTCTCCGTTATCAGTCTCGGTCAACGTGTGGAAGTATCGTCTCTGTACAGGTTCAGTTGAGAAGTGAAGATCGCTTTGATTTTAGGTTCAGCACTCACCAACCAGCAAGTTTTCATGGAGTTTTTCTTTTTTTAACAAGAACACAATCTACAGAAATGGACTCTTCAGGTGCTTTGTAAAAAAACATGTCTGCCTTTATTTGAACTAAGGGCTGCAGTGAGTAATTATCTGTATAATCAATTAATCTGTTACACTTAGAAATGTTTATAAAATGTGTAAATAAGTCCCTTCAGATTCCCAGAGTCCTAAAGCATTGTCTTCATATCGCTTCTCTTTCTTCCCAAAAAATACAAATTCACCTTTCTTTACTGACCTAGAGGAAAAGAGAGGAGGCAGACCTGCACATTTCTGAAGCTGGAATGGACATAAACTTGATATTTTCATCTAGAAACTGACACCAACACGGCAAAATTCAACTCTGATCTGTTTATTAACTCTCTAACACTCTTATTAAGAATCTTTGACGACAAACATAAAGGTCTCTGGGAACCACTACTCTTCTATTTCTCTGCTTATTTACCTAATTGATTATTTGAGAAATGAGTCATGCAATTAAAAAAAAAGCTGCTTGTGCACTTTCAGAGGAGGCGGAGCCGGCAGCAGCACACACATCCAGGTGAAAACATCGACACAAGGTTGATTTTTTTATTTTTTATTATAGATTTCTCTGCAGGTGTTTGGTTTATTTCTCCCTCTCATTTTGGTCTGCACCTCACGCTGTCAAAGTCAAACCCTGTGAAATGAAACCAGCGTATTGATTAGGATTGTCTGAAAACCTTGAGCACCACCTGGCAGGTTTAGTAGTTCAGTATTTCACACACCAAAGGGGATCGTTTCGTTGCAGATTTCTTTGACGCTTCTCGCCTCTCCGGTTTAGTTTTGTAAATAAGTTGTAAAGCTTTCACTGCCTGGACGGGATCTCAAGTTTCAGTGAGACCGAAAGCACAACATCCACATGCTGGGGTTTTAGTTTTTTCTTTGCTGCATGTTGCAAACTTCTTTTTGTTTGCAGTGAGATCCTGCAGCAGTCAGGACGGACGTTCCTGCTGGGACTGATGCAGAAAGAATTAAGAAGTCCGATCTGAAGTGTTGGATTCATTTGTGACTCTTTTAAAGCTTTACATCAGTTTGAAGGATGTTGTTGTTTAGGACGTAGACAACGCAATGTTTCTCCTGATCTTTGTTTGATTTTATTCTTTCACACGAGACCAGCAGCATTTTGCACAAAATGGGAGGAGCCATGTCAGGAATACAGAAACTTTCTCTTCAACAATTTATGTAAAAAAAAAAACAGCTTTGATGAACGGGAACATTTTGAGTCGAGTCAAAATGGTTTTCTATTAAAAGATCAACTTTGTACCATTATCACTGACATGGTCTCTTTCTTTCTCTAGGAGTAGGCGCTAAAAGGAAAAAACATTTTGAGGGAAACCTCATCGTCTCTTAGATGATAAATTAAAATGAAAGGCAGGGTTGGTCATTTCCTCCAGATCCACTTTTTAAGATTTTGGTTGAAATCATCTTTAGGTTCTGACAGAAATTAATAACTTATGTTCTCTGAAAAAGGAATGAAGAGAATCTGTCACCTGTATCAGTTTGTAAGCCTGTAAAAACTTCGACCAATGTCTGCCACGAGGTACCAATCTGATGAACCAATCACAGCCTCCCTGCTCGCTCTCTACCCCTTCTCGCCCACACTCAAAGTGCAGCGTTGTAGCTCGCTGTGATCTGACCACTCCAACGAGGCTGAATTATGTCACAAACTGAGTTGAAAAAGGGAGCAGGTTACAAAAATTTTATTTTATTCACCAAAAAATGACAGAGGACAGAAGTGACATCAGATGCAGTTCATGAGTTTATCCAGCAGGGGTCACTGCACTGTTCAAACATTGAACACAGTTTTTGCTGTATTAAGTTTTCTCCCTCCTCTTTCTACCTGAAAAAAAACCTCAAGTCAAGTTGTGTACACTGGTTTGAGGAATTCTGTACCATGAACTGGACGGCTCCAGGGTCCCACTTAACCCCCCCTCCCCCCCCCCCCCCCACACACACACACACACACCGACAAGATGCTGACCTCAGATCAGCTGGACAACAAGAAAAACATCTCTGGAGAAGGTTTTTTCAGAGAACTGGACAAAGAGGCGGCCGTGGCTCAGTTGGTAGCATTGGTCGTCTCTTAACCGGAAGGTTAGCAACATGTCTGCTGTTTCCTTGGGCAAGACACTTAACCCCAAGTTGCTCTTGCTGCTTCGGCAGCGGTGTGTGAATGTGTTTGAAGGGGTCACTTTAAATAGCAGCCTCTGCCTTCAGTGTGTGAATGTGGAAGTGTGACGAGCTGTGATTGGTCAGAAGACTAGAAAAGCGCTGCACAAGCTCAAGTCCATTGAGATGTTTGTTGGTTGAAATGTGGACGATGAAGCTTCTATGTTATCTCTGGACTATATTAAAGTGACTGAAGAACCCTAACCCTACCCTGAAAGCTTCCTGTGTTACCTAAAGTCTTTTTTTTTCTCATTTCAAAGTTTCACAAGTAAACAAACGTTTGTGTGCAGGGAACCAGACGAATCTGCAAGCGCTTGTTTTTTTTGAAATCGTCTGCCAGCCTCGTCATTTTCAGACTGATTCTTATCCATCCTGAATCAGAAACTTAACGATAAACTAAATGTGATCATTTGAAGGTTATCTGAATCTCCAGCGATGCTCGTTCTCATCTTTGACACTTTATTGTAACGACACCACAGAAACCGTTAACGCTACACTCTTAATAATAACGCGACAAAATGAGGCTGAATCGTTCCTCACAGATTTATAAATAACCATCACTTCGACATCGAGCTAATGTCATCTCATACGTAAACTAAAAGTGGAAAATTGTGTGAATACTGTGAGGATGATCGTAGATGCAAAAGTGTAAATATCATTCAGAGTAACAGTTTGATTACTTTAAAGGCGACAGTTCAGCAAATAAAAAAAAACACTTTCTTCAGTTTCTCAACACTTTGAATGATTCTTTGAGTTTCTTTCCAAAGATAAAAGCTGATACGGATAGATTCCCGAGGAGCGAGGTCACAGGTTTCCTGGCACCTGTGATAAGATGTATTTACTCTTTGTGGAGTTCTCCGTGATAAAACAGAAACTTTACTGAAGCGTTTCACTAAAGCAGACTGATAAAACACTCAGGCCGGTTTGTTTGTGTTTTTGTTGTTTTTGCTGAACTGTCCCTTTAAGAAGACAAACACACGACGTGTTGTTGAGTGACTTTCACAGTAATTGGTTTCTCTGCAGGTTGATTCCTGGAGGAGGCAGCAGAAGATTGTGACACGGTCTGTCTTTGCATTTCTGCTGCTTCACTAACACATATCCATGATCCTGTGGCCTCTACCGGCTGTGTTTTTTATTACACTAACACACTGCATAGAGAGTCACAGCCAACCACGTAACACAACAGACAATGAAAGCTGTAAACGATGGCTAACCGAGAAAGAACGCCCCGAGAAGAATCCATTTAAGAGCGAATCAAACGTGATGACACAGATCAGTTCTACATTTCCTGAAGAGCTGGACGATTGTTGTTGGGTCGTACAGACTGTTGCTCTCTTACTGTCCTTCTGACGGAGTTTCATAAAGAGTCTCAAAATATCAGGCTAGGGGGCGCCGGTGGCCTGGTCGGTGGTGTGCACGCCCCATTTACTGTAAACTGTGGTCCTCCATACAGATGGCCCCGGGTTCAGGTCTGACCTTTGACCCCTTTCCCACTTTTTCCTCTCTCTCTCTCTGATTTCTGACTCTGTCTCGTATAAAGGCATAAAAAGCCAAAAAAATGAATCATGAAAAGAAAAATTAGTTATCAGCATGAATTGTCACATTTTCCCTCCAGAGAGGCTTCAGTCTTCTCTCCGTAAATGTATATAAACACAAGACAACAAGACAACAAGACAACAAGGCGACGAGAGGAGAAGGGTTGTCATGACAACTTCTATTCTATTCTAGTAAAAACAGTATCAACACCTGTTACGATACCACAGGAACAAAAACAGAAGTCCTAGGAACTCATTATCTGCTCATTTCTTTTTTTATACGACCAAGAATTATCGGCATGCTGTGTACGTGTGTCCGTATATACGCTCGCTCGCTCTCTCTCTCTCTCTCTCTTTTTTTTCGTACATGGCAGCTTTAACTGAACAGAGGGTGAAAGTTTCTGAACTTTTCCCTCCATCGATAATTAAAATGTCGGCGACTGTTTCATTTTTAAACACAAGGTATCGAAAAGTATTCAAAAGAATCGAATGTGAGATTTTGTTTGCAAATCCACCAGGAAGCAGAAAGAAGAAGTAGAAACCATGGCGACCACCCCGCGGGCTGAGTCCAACAGCTAACTGCAGAAGTTTATATTATTTCTGAGACGCCAACAACGACCCTCTTCCTGCTTCTTTTTTCTTCTGAGTTATGCATCTGATAATATTCTGTTGGATTTGATCTAAATAAAAATCTATTAATAACATCACTATCGAGCTCACACATCGAGGCAGCGGTAGACAAACAACTCCCGTGTTCTGTGGCTTAAAATCCCTTTTTTTTGTGAATGGGATTTGGCGGTTTTGAAAAGAGAAATGAAAACGTTGTTTCTGGTTAAGTTAAACATCTTCCTCTTTAAAAAAATCAAATCTTTCTTTGTAGTTTTCCTCGTTAATGAATCCTTTGAAGCAGCTTGAAGTTCACTGGTTGGATGAAAATCTCGGGATAAAAACAGACGTGTCCGGTTGTTTCCAGGTGTAAAAAGCAGAAACAGTAGAAGAAGAAAAACTGAGCCTCTGCAGGTGTCTTCAAGCTCCAGCGCTTTAAAAGGATCCGCTCGCTGAGGCCGTTAAAACACGAGCACTTTCCAGCCGCAGCCGACGAAGGAGCAGCCGAAGTAGAGGCAGTCCACCGCCTGATCCACCAGCCAATCAAACACCACCTCCCTGTTCCCCGAGCCGATGGTCACCCTCAGCTTGAAGTGCCCGCCCTCGCTCGGGGTGTTGTTGTTGCTGATGGGGAACAGGTTGACCACCTCCATGTCGAAGGTAACAGCCGAGCCCACGGTGACGGCCGGCAGCTGATTGGTCATCTCTTTACCGTTGACGAAGACGGCGCCTGAACATCGACACACAAAACAGCAGCAGAGGAGGGAGTCAGGAAATGAATGTTTTTGTTCTAGTGCACAAAAAAACTAAATCAACGGGGCGCCGGAACCCTAGTGGTTAGTGTGCGCGCCACATATACAGAGGCTTTAGTCCGCCAAGCGGGCGTTCCGGGTTTGAATCCGGCTCCTTTCCCTGCATGTCATTTCCCACTCTCTCTCTCTCTCTCTCTCTCTGTCCTATCTCTAAATAAAGGTTACACTCGTGTCTGTGTCAGCGTACCATTGGTGGAAATGCAGACAGCCTGGTCCCTCTGAAGTGACTCCGCCCCCTTGCTGTCCACGCACACGCCCAGGCTGTCCCTCCGATCCGTGGGACCTGCTGCAGTGATCCTACAGAGAGAGAGAGAGAGAGAGAGAGAGAGAGAGAGAGAGAGACATTAAATACCTCTTTAGAAATCTACAATCAGTGCTCGGATGAAGCGTGTGTGTGCGTACTTGAAGGTCAGAGTCTGCCCGCAGAAGTAGGTGGGTGCGTTTGAGTAGAGGGCGGGGCAGCGTGACTGGGAGGAGTCATTCCTCAGAGCGATGTTTCTCCTGCTGCTCAGGATGTAGCCCTCGGTGCCCGGACACCACTCTGCATGACGACAGAACACACACACACACACACACACACACACACACACACACACACACACACACACCGTGATTGACAGCTGTGTTGACAAATGAGGCTCCTGCAGCTCTGTGTGCAACAGATTTCAAGAGTGGGCGGAGTCTTGTCCTACCGTGCGGTGTGAGCGTGGTGTAGCCGGTCTGTGGGATGCTCCAGGGGCTCCACTCGGTGCGACCCTCCCCGCGGGCGCAGACCCTGAACAGGTAATCCGTGTGAGGGTCCAGGTGGAGAACCAGGAACTCGCAGTCGCGACCGATGTAGGCGTCCTCGTACTGGCTCCCCCCGCTGCCCGACCGCCGGTACTGCAGCCGATAATCTGCAGCTGCAAAGTCCTCATCCACCTGGACACAAGAGGGGGTAATGATAAACTGTAAATCAAAACACACTAATTTGTCACAAGCGTTATTTAAGATATATACCCATAACTATGACATCATCACATCAGAGGATTCAATATCAAAAGTCGTAAAATGTAATCGATGTTTTTCTATCTAACCACTCAGAGCGTTCTTTCTCTGACCTTACACCAGCGGACCAAGATGCTGCCCGGTCTCTCCTGCAGCTCGTCGATCTGGGCGGGCGGGTGAGAGGAGACGGAGCCGTGGCGGGACACGCGCTCCCTCAGCAGCCCGAGCACAGAGTCGTCCAGCTGGGCGGAAACACACGGCACGTCCACCAACGCTGGAACCTCTGGAAGACTGGAACACACACACACTAACTGTTAGAAACATGCAAGTACTGAAAAGTACCTTTACAGGATACGTACAGACAGTCTCTGTCCTACCTGTCCAGCTGGATGTGCATCGCCTTTTTGGTGAAACTGCCCAGTTTGTCCTCCTTCTCCCCGAGACCACAACGCAGAGCTGCTTCTCCTGGAGGGACAGAAACAACAACATGTGTGACTATGGATCATGATTGTTTTTAGGGAGGGTGCTTTTTAACCACAAGTTATAAATTAAAGCGATTTTCATCCTCAGTTATTAGTCTTTTTAGCTCTTAGTTCAGAGAAAGTCTCAAATCTCAAGTTCAAAATGTGATCTTCTTACAAACACTGAGCCAATACCGCTCTGCTTTTGGCTGGGATGTAGTTTTCTTTCAAATAAATTCTAAAATGCTTTAAATGTTGCTCTTCTGGGACCGACCCTCTCTGAGCAGCTCGTCCGCCTGGCCCACCCCGTGCTCGATGAGGCTCTGGCAGTCGTCCAGCGGTTTGACGCTGTCCGCCTCGATGGTGTCCACCTCAGCCAGCAGGGCGTTCAGTCGCTCGGTCAAAAGCCGTCCTGCTGCCGCCTGCAGCTCCGTGAAGTGCCTCCGGAGCGTCTCCCTCGCCTGACCCGAGCTGCCCCGGACCTAGAAGTGAGGATGGAGGTAGGAAACTGAACTTAGCGGCTGGTATTTCAAATCATCGTTCTGCAACGATTTAGCAGTCAAGTATGTACAGGTGGATCCAAGACCATAAGGAATCATTTAAAGTTAGCAAGTTAGCAACAGAATCAGCAACAAACTGTTAACTAGACGGTCACAGTGTGTCTCGTTGATAAATGGTGAATGTAAACACATACAGAATAAACTTTCCAACAATGACATCGACCAGCGTCAAGGGACGCTCTATTTACATTTCAATCCAAACAGTTTTTTTCCTGTTATTTTTTTTTTTTTTTTGTGTCTAGCTTCAACGTCCCAGAGATTTCTGCACATTTCTGCTTCAGCGACATGACATCTACCAAAAAGCAAATCAACAACAACATCTTCAATTCTTCCCTGCTAAGTTCAGGAAGCGCTGTGTGATATGTGTTTGATTCAAAGGAGGCAATTTAGTGCTTGTGTCCACTGACGAGGATTTTGTGCTGCCAGAACCTAATTTCAACACAAACCACTCCCAAAAAAAAATAAAAAAAACATCCTCCAAGTCAGCTCTTTTTTCGTCTTTGTGCTCAAAGCGCTCTCAGTTGTAAACGCTTCAAATTTTGGAACAACGCCGCACTCGTCAATGTCACTTCTTCCTCGTAACCTAGCAACAATGAGTACGGGTTTGAAGCCCTTGAAACTGAGGTCGGAGTCGCAGCCAGCTCAAGAGACACCATCACTGGACACTGACCCTCCAACTTCAATAACATCATTTTATTTTGTTGCTCAAATGAAGAAGTGAAGCTGTTGGAGAATATTTTAAGAGGCAGATTGATCCACATTTAGAGCTTCCAGTAGATCAGGATGTTGATACACTTCAAAAAATCTAACAATATCGAAACCTGATTTGATACGAAAGCTAAAAAAAAAAGAACTGCTCGGCATCCTGTTACGGAAATATTCTTTTCACTACCCAAACAGGCTCCTGCACAATGTCTACATTTCACAAGTTGGCAACTTGTTACAACATAGACAGTGCTCTCTTTTTTCACTTGCAGCAGCTTTTAGGTTTTAAATATGCTTGAGGGTCTGTATGTACCTTCTGATACTGCCAATAAGAGGATATCGTTTTTTTAACACATTGAATCAAATATGGAAGTATCGAACGTTTTGAAATCCTCAAAACTACTCAGAGTGATTAAACTGCTCCTACCGAACACAAGCTAAAAGAAAAGTAACTTAAAGGAACCCTCTCTGCTTTTCCATCAGTGGTAGAAGTCATGTTTCAGTTCCTCTTTGCAGAACGCACGCACGCATGCACGCACGCACACACGCACGCACGCGCACACACACACACACACACACTTCACAATGAGTACAGAGTAAGGACGATAAAGAGATATCAGGAAACAGAAGGCTGATTGACAACTGATAAAGCGACGGCGGCATGACTATGAGAGTAAAAAAACACACCACAGTCGACCCCAGAATACACACTGGACTGTGGTGTGTGTGTGTGTGTGTGTGTGTGTGTGTGTGTGTGTGTGTGTGTGTGTGTGTGTGTGTGTGGAGCAGAAACAGGACGTTTTCCACCAGAGACACCCAGCGCATCACTTCCTGACGACTATCAGGGCGACACAGACGGCCGATGATCGATATTTTTGTGTCGGTGAGATAATAGTCGATCTAAACATATGAGCGGACATCATTCAAACGACGGTCAGACACGGGAGGAGCTGATCTGAGCGCAGGCCAATGTTTGTACCACCACTCCTCCGAAGACGAGATGCAGCAGTGATAGCATTGTCTGAGTTTTCAAACACACACACACACACACACACACACACTCTCTGCTATCTCCTCTAATGTGTGTGTGCGTGTGTGTGTGTGTGTGTTTCCTGTATTCCTTCAATCTGGTGCTGAGTCATCCCTGCTGTGGGAAAGAAGGGGGTTATGGGAAAGAAACCCCGGTAAAAACTCGATGCAGAGAGATAAAGTGTGATGGAGCAGCTGGGACTGGGTGGGGAGAGGAATGACTTACTCTGTGTGTGTGTGTGTGTGTGTGTGTGTGTGTGTGTGTGTGTGTGTGTGTGTGTGTGTGTGTGTGTGTGTGTGTGTGTGTGTGTGTGTGTGTGTGTGTGTGTGTGTGTGTGTTTAGACTCCTAGGAACATCCCTAATCACAGCAGGAGATAATAAGACATTAAATCTTCTCCCAAAAAAAATCTGCTTTCAAATATTTCCACTCGGAAATAATTCTGCTCTAAGAAGTCGACAGAAAGTTAGAAACATGCGTCTCAACATTTTAACTGATAAGTTGTAAGTCCGTCTGGTTATCAAACCTCACACATTTTTATTATAATCAATTCCAAAAAGATGGAATCTCATTTCTGGACGGATCCAGAATCTTTTTTTCTTCATGCTTTAATCATCAAATTTACTGATTTTAATGCTGTTTCTTTATTAATGGCATGTCATTTAAATTAAAGTCTTCAGGATTTCACATTTGAGTTGAACATGTTGGTTATATTTCTTGCATCATGGCGTCCTCAGTCCTCAAAGCAAAGTGCTGTTCATAATAACGATCTTTGAGCACGTCTTTCATCGTTGGATCTAAATCTGATCTAACAATTCTTCTGCTCCGTCTCCTCTTTCACCCTCATCTCATCTCTCCTCTAACGCCTTCTGCCTGTTGATATTAGCAACAGGAAATAGCAGCATTGTTTACTGTGAGCAGCTGGAGGGGTAGATCTAGACAGCAGGAGGAAGGAAGAGATAGCAGACACACAGAGAGAGAGAGAGAGAGAGAGAGAGAGGGACAGAGAGAGAGAGTATAGACTCCTGAGATTTTGTCGGGTCAGGGGTCAACACACTTCATACTGCCCCTGCTTGGTTAAATAAAGAGAGAGTGTGAATGTGAAGAGGTCGGAGAGATAGTCAAATAGTGCTGCTCTCGGTCCTGTTGGGTCCATTTCTTAAAACCTGTACGTGTGTAGAAGGGGTGGGCACACTGTGGTACCTGTTTGCGGGCCTGGTTGAGGCCATTCAGGCGCTGCTGGAGCTCACTGCGGTAGTTCTGGGCCGCCTCGATGCTTTCCTTCGCCTCCTGCAGCAACAAGTCCACCTCCACAGACATCCTCCCGCCTCCTGACGTCACACAAAGACGGATATTTAAAATGTAAAATCCACACAAGAGACAGAATGACCTCAGAGCAAAACACAAAACCCGAAGAGAAAAGTATCAGAAAACACAATCTTTACAAACGGTGTAACCTTCAAACCGGAGACAAAATAACTCAAATGAAGAATCAGTTTCCTAGTCTCAGAGTGATCAATCTTAAAATTATGATTTAAATTATCTCGTCTCCCTTTGTTTAAAGAATTGTTATCTCTATGTTCATAATGACAAATATGCAAACAGTTTCAGTTAGAAGTGCTTTATTTATATTCAACCAAAACATGTCACAACATATTTTACACAACGCATTTTACTGGTTTTATAAGCAAAAATGAAAATTGGAATGCACAATGTTATCATCCACTCGATCGTAATCACAAAATCTGTTCAAATGTGTTTTATTTCCTAAAATTCTGACCAGGGACACAGACTGAAAATTAGCCAAAGCTAGAAGTCCTATGTACAGATTGCATTGGTTGCTTCTTAATAACATGCCATGCCTACATGTATTGTCCCTGACAGATAAATAAATAAATGCAATATGAGTTTTTGACCATTTCCTGCAGCCACACTAGAGGTAAATTGGTACAATACTTTAAAGAGGCCCAACAGGATATGAGAATTTGTGATTGAATTATTCAATAATACCATGAGGACAGCTTTTGTGTCTTTCTGCTGTTTTTCATGTTTTACACCAAACTTGTGTTCGCAACATGTCCGACATGAAACCAATCATTCTGGGTGTAGCTGATGGATAGTTTGAGCTTCACCTGAGTGCATCAAAACAGTGTAAAAGCATCGCTTATACATGCATAAGGAAGAAATGGTAAATGAGCTTGAATAGTTAGTAAAAACTAATCCCATTCATACGCCACTGACAAAGCAGCGGGAGCAATTTGGGGTTAAGTGTCTTACCCGAGGACACATCGGACATGTAGCTGCAGGAGCTGGGGATCAAACCCCCCAAACTTCCAGTTGAGAGATAACTGACTCTTCCAACTGAGCCACAGCCGCCCTGAAAGCATCCTAATCTAGAATTTGTCGCCTGTAGCCTCTTTAATTAAAAACTGAACTGAGTCACACAGAGGGCAGAATTCAGGATTAGTTGAAGCTTTGCTGAAGGAATCAAACAAGATGATTTGGTGAATACAATGTCTACAATCAAAATGAATGATGCATGGTGACACACGATAAAAAGTGTGCAGAGTTAGAAATCATAGTAAAGTGTGAGTGTTTTCTCCTGCAGAGGATGTGTAGCAAGAAACAACTTAAAAACCACTTCCTACCAGCCAGCAACCAGGCTACCATACTGCTAACAAAACGACTTTACTGTTGAGTAGCAGAGTTAGAATCAACTGATGCAGACCTTAAAATACACTGGCAGGTATCAGTTTAATAAGCTATTCCTGTGACGCCCTACTTTTATCAAAGGTCACTCAAATAAATAACGCTGATGCTGCTGTGCTGATGCTTTTGGTTATTTTGGCTGCGTGTTAAAGTCATTCAGCGTTTCAAAATAACTGATAAGCCAGAACAAACAAAGTTATATCAATACGTAGAGCTTATCTACAACATTAGACTGCGTTCAAAAGTTCAGTTCAGTTCACAACTTAAAATCTTTAACAATACGACTCAAAGACCTTTTTCAAGAACTGGGTTCATTAAGTGATAAAATCAGAGTACTTTCTTTGTGGTTTTAACTTTAAGCCAAAAACTCTAAAAAGTTTCTGCTCCATATCTCTTCATATTTAACTGCGAGGCATCAGTATAGATTCAGGACTTTACAAAAAGATGCTGCAACAAATCTTCAGGTAGACTTCAAAGTCTTCCAAAAAAAAATGAAGGCTTGTAAAAACACCTTCTTGACAAAGTTAAAACTTTAAAAAAGACAACAACCCAGAAGCCATTGAGGATCTGGATCTGGTGACTTGACCCTGCAGGTGTATCAAACACCTTCATATGAGATCAGTCTAATACCAAGCTGAGTCTCCGTCAGAGCTGAATGTTCAGTGTTGAAACAACCTGCCCCCCCCCCCACCTCTCTGCGGTAAAGCTACGCTTCCTTTACAGCTATAAGAGGAAGTCACCGACAGGCCTCATGCTTCTGACACTTACAGTTTACACAGTAATCAAAATGATGTGGACGCTCACGCTGCTACTATTATTTACCTTTTACTGAACGTTCATCTTGACTGACTGATTAGGAGGACAGATTCCTACATATGGGAACACGTGGAGGGATAAATGGGAGTGCCGATCGTTTGCGTCATGGCTTAATTAAATAAATGATTTTCAAGATAGTCGCCGAGTCATTTTCTCTCACTAAGCTAACTGACAGATCAACCGTCTGTTTGAACGAAAGCCACAAAGGTCTGAGATGAGTTTCACGTTGAACAACTTTTTCAACAGGATAAAAATGTATGCAATGTTATGGAGAAACTTGAAACCTGAAATACACCCACCCACGCACAAACATGACCTGAACCGGGGACCTTCCGTTCCCGGCGGCCCGATACTGCCGCCCCAAATCTGATCTATCTTTGTGGTTATATGTTGATTATATTCAGTCTGAATAATAATGTAGGTGGGCTGAGGAAAATCTGTCTCTGGATTGAAGGCGAGCACAAGTCGCAAAACTTTAGACTGACAACGATAAATACAACTCCTGAATTCTTCACCACTGTAATCACAAAACAAACGCACTGATTGTTTGTTAAGATCCAGTGCATGCATTATGCACATATCAATGCAAAGACAATTATGCAGGCATGCATGCAGTGACATAAACAACATGCACACACAGATATGACTCCTCCCGCCTTCTTTCTCTCATTACTTTTTCTTTCTGCTAACAAACACTGCAGACATTAACACCCACCAACAACACAGATTTTTGCTCTAAAAAGGGGGGCGTTTGCTCTCTCTCTCTCTCTCTCTCTCTCTCTCTCTCTCTCTTTATCACTCTAATCCTGTGGTCTATAATCCCTCTTTCGCTCTCCAAAAAAAACTACTAAAGATTCAGAGTGAACGCCGGGCACTTAGCCAGGCAAGCCGATTTTCATAACACCGAAATCTCTGACAATATGGGTGAGGGTCAGGACTGAAACTGGACTGAAATAACTGTTCTGTTTTGTCTTGTGTGTTTTTTATGTTAAAATGTGCAGCCACGCATATTTATTCAGCAGCAGGGTTTCTGAAAATATTTAGGTCAACTTGCATGGTGGTGGGGATGTCCTACTTTCTTTCACACGTCTGTGACAATGTCAGAAAATATGTGCCTCGGAAAAAAATTAAAAAAATTCTCTGGCTGTTTTTGCAGAATTTAACATAATGAGTGGACAGAAACAAAAACCACAGTGCTAACTACATGTCAAATCAAGAAAACAGGTTAAAAAAACCACTGAATTAACTCGGTTTATTTTGTGTTAGGCTCTTGGATTCTTCCTCGTGTGGTTAAGTGTCATCTTTCCACAACTGTCATGTCTCAGGCAGGAGGTTCAAAGAGGCTGCAGGCATCTCCTTCAGGCATGCAACACATGTTCTGACTAACAGGAGAGTTATGAGAGGCTCTCAAGTGCAAAAGCACATTTCCATTATTATTAGAGCAGACAAGAAGAGGCAGCAGCAGGAGACACAAAAACATGTCTCAACTCGCTCAAGGCCACTTCCGTATTTTTGAGTTATTTTCATCATCTTAAACCTCCACCCACCATCACTGCACATGACTGATTAGTATGTAAAATACATAATTAAAAATACAAGATGCATTATTTATCAAGTTGTAGTGTATGGGATGCCAAAGCTACTCAAACTGTTTGATCTAGACTTCATCATCTAAATTAATCTGGTGTATGTGAGAACTTCTCCCAGACTCCATTCATAAATCTCGCATTTTCAAATTCACTTTACTTTTATCCACCCAAAACATCACATAATAATTAAATTAAGTACTTTTCCATAATGTGTCATGTATTTCAGTTAATTCGGTGTACAAGTTGCTTATATATAAATATGAATATGTATGAAATGTCATCATTTGCAGCGCTCCTTTTAGTGCAGTTCGGTTGATGATAATAACAGACGAACCAGCAAAGAAGTTGTCAATAACATCTTAAAACTGGACTGAAAAAGAGCTAAATGAATGTAAAGGGAGTTTGTGTTTTATAAAAAAGAGGTTTAAACTGTTTAAGGTACAATTAGCCAGCTTTATGAGGCGATGTAACTTCATGTTTGAGTAGTTTTTCGTTGCCTTATTTCAATGATAATACTGAAGGAAAGTTGGTGCTAGCTGGACAATGAAACCCGAATCAGGCTTGAAACAGCAAATATTTAAAAACTACTAAAAACACAATGACAGACTTGACTTGTCTATCTTCTTCAGTTGAAAAAGCTTCCGAACGTACCTGTTTGAGTCTTATCTTGTGGCCATTTCTTCCCGAAAGTTGTGAATCAGCTCGTCGCCCCTCCACCGCCACCGACAGATATGCTGAAGTTTTGCTCAAGTCCAAAAATGACACTTCCGAGGCTTCTGGCGAAGCAGCCAATCAGAGGCCAGATACGTTTGACGGACGAGGAAATTAGCCAATCGGCTTGATGCATTCTATATTCACCCTTCCCTAATCAAATGACACCTCAGATTATCGTATAATTGATGAAATCTGTCAAAATATTTTTATTTCTTTATATTTATATTGATTTATTTGTACATACAGTACAGTATTAATCAAAATCTGAACAGCACAAAGTAAACAAAACACATTTAAAGTCATGTTGTTATTTTATATGCAGTACCACGTAATTGGGGTTACATAATTTTAGGAAGATTATGTGACCTCGTGAGATTAATGCCGAATATAGAAATAATTCAAAGCCTAATTTATCCGACCGAATATCTCAGAGCTTATTTTGTTTTTATGTTAATCTTTAATATGTAAAATGCAGATTTCAAACTCGCAGAAAAGAGACATTAAATGCAACAACAAAAAAACAAGTTTGTTGTTTGAAAAACAAAACTATTCAGTTAGCAACCATAGATGATGGCATTACTATTCCAACACAATGATATAATACATCACAGTGAGACCAGTGAGTCAGTGTAATAAAACGTATGCTGAATCCGAGGTCTGTATGATGAGAGACGTCGCCCTCTACTGGCTGTAGAGGATACAGCATGACTCAGTGCAGAGTTAAAGGTTATCATTGCAAAAAAAAGCATCAAAACTCAACTTTTTTAGAGACTGGATATAGTTTAGTTAATATTGATCTTTTATTTAATTCTAAATAATCTTAGTGTTTTATATATTGGATCTGGAAGTGTCATGCTTAGATGTGTGAATAAAAAGTTGTGATTAGATAGATAGATAGATAGATAGATAGATAGATAGATAGATAGTTTATTGATCCCGAGGGAAATTCAAAGCATCCAGTAGCAGGTTACAAAGACATGACATGAAACATTTGTTACAAATTAACCACAAAACCGTGCAGGGATAATAAAAAAAAATACATGTGCAATTTAAACAAGAACTTATAAACAGTTGAGGAAAAAAATCTGTAATTAGATCTGAATATAAAAAATAAGAATAAAAAAGTGTTGACCTTCTGAAGTTGTGTTGTTTATATATGTACAGTAATTACATACTTTTTTACTTATTACTTTTCATATTAACGACCCTGTGTCTAAGCGAAGTTTGGATGTAGCTGTAATTGTGTTTATTAGTGGAAAATAGATCTTAAAACTCAAAATGGAATTACTTTATTCTACATTGGGGTGGGCTCTGAAATCCAAATGATACTACTAGAAACAGAGGACAGTTGTCCTCAGACGCACCTTTATGACCCGTATGATCCCCTTTGATGATCGTTTCCCATTTTAGCACAAGTTAAAGAAAGGAGACTATTTAAAAAAAGGACAAAACGATTAATTAAACACTTTCTTCTTGCTAGATTTACACTCTGCATTATTCTTCTGACATTTCATATCGAAGAACGTCATTACTGTGACGCGTAACTTGAATAGCAGTGACCACGGGCATTACCAAGTAGTTTGTGCACGGCTGATCTCACACTGCGTGGACCGGCTGAACTCGCCTCGTGCCCGAGCTCTGCACACCAAACTACAACTGTTTATATCCGTGACGCAGTGAGACGTGAATCTACGTGTGATGCAGCCTGCACGCACACGCACAATCCCTCAGATTAGCGCCTGACCCGCAGGATTTGTTGTAGAGGCACCTGATTCACCGGGATTGACGAGCCGAGGCAGAGCGGGGAGAGTAATCTACACTTATATTCATATTATACTGCAGCATTTTCCACGCGACTCCTGTTGATTGGATACATTTTTACGCATGGAGAACTCCAAGAAGCAAGACTTCAGAGAAACAGTGTCCAAGTGACCACAGCGGTGCCATGGCAGTTTTTACGCACAGCGCAAAGCTGCCAGTCGGAGTGTTTGATAAACTTTTAGGTGGAGTTAACATTTCTCAGTGAACACCTGAGGTCTGATAATGTGTGGTATTCATACTGCCGGTCGAAACGTCTAATCCCTGCCTGATTACCGCTCACAGATGGATTGCTTCCTGTCGAACAGCCTGCTGACATCAGGGCCTAGTCATATTAATTTAACCGCTATGCTCGCGTCTTGATTACATAATTGAGGCCGTTTAGGGCAGCCCAGCATCACTTTGTAAGACCCCATCGTCTCCCCCCCTATTGGTGCCAACATGAGGAGAGCTGTACTGAAGGAAGCAGCCAAACGCTTTCCCTGGCTGGCCAATGTCACTCTGTACGGGGGCTTATTCGCCGGCGGTGACCTTGTGCATCAGCTCATGGCTCAGAAGGAGCACATGGACTGGAGACATACTCGCAACGTGGCCATTGTGGCAATCAGTTTCCATGGAAACTTTAATTACTTCTGGCTGCGAGCTCTGGAGAGGCGCTTCCCTGGGAAGTCAGCAGGGATGGTTTTCAGAAAACTGCTGCTGGACCAGAGCTTCGCGTCGCCTTTGGCCACCAGTGTCTTCTACACAGGTAAGTGAATGCAAACACAATGTAAAGAACAAAACCATTTAGATTTGGTTTCTGCAATTGGCCCTTGTCATAAGATGTTTTCGGTATGGTATGAAGATCAAAAACCATGCAGAGAATACAATCTAATCCAAATACATCAGATTAGCTGTAGCAGTAATACATTTTGAAAGTCACCAGAACCTTCTGACCAAAATTAGTTTTATGTTTTAAGTATTTGGTCTCGTCCCTAAAACTGAGTCCTAAATCGTCAGGGCTCATGGCTACCTGGTTATAATCTTTAGTAAGGGTGGAAGACCCAAAAGTGAGCCGATGACATTTCCCATTAAGGTCTTCTGTCAATCAAATACCACGCGGGCCAAGGTGAAAAGTCATTACGCAACTTTTTCCCTGTGCGTAATGTCCGTGCGTAAAGTGTGCGTAAATCCCTCCTTTGTCCTGCAGGGGTGAGCTTCCTGGAGGGGAAGGAGGACATCTTTGAAGACTGGAGGGAGAAGTTCTTCAACACCTGGAAGGTAAGGAAGGAAGGAGGGAAGGGAGGAAGGCCTCTGAAGCAAAGAAAAGTCACCTTCTCTTGACACTCTGCCACAAGCTCACTAACAGATTAACCTAGTTTGTGCCACTGGTGCTTTCTGCGGGGTGGGGTGATTTAATCGAGTCACTTTCAGAATATGTAGAAGCTGAAAACTTGCCAAATGTAAAACTGTGTGTCATTCCAACATAAGTAGATATATAAGTCAGAAGTCTTATCTAGATAATGTATGAAATGACCCCAGATGTTTTGGGGGATTATCTGTTTACGCCTGATAGCATGTGTACATTTTTTACAAGGGCAGAGTTTTAGATCATTCAGAAATCCACTTGCTTGTACTCGGCATCCTGACGTCTTTCCACAATAGAGCAATAGCTTTTTTGGCCAATAACAAACCGATATGTAGACACATTTGACAGAGAGGACAGTAATTCATTTGTCAGTCAAATGTAAAAACAGAAAAATGTCAACAAAGCAGCTGTGAGTAATTTTTCGTCTTGTTTTTTAATACTCCATCCGACCTAAACCATAAAGGACTTCTCTGCGTAAATAATCTAGATTTGCCTCTCTTGTTCTTGAAGGTGTTCTGTATCTCATCTGATCTTATTTTCACTTTCAGACTGGACTCATGTACTGGCCGTTCATGCAGGTAAACAGAAGGGAAATGTTCTGTTTTGTGCACATTAACACCTCGCTTTTGATTCTGGTTGAAGTAAAAATAGAAGAGAGACATCAATCAGATATTTTAACTTTAATCAAACACATTCTTTTCTCTGAATAATATCAAACATCAAAATGTTGATGTTAAATACCTTAAGTTTTCCATTTTATTCAAACAGTAAGTAGAGTGTAGGCTAACTGTGAGGATGAGAACATGAAGCTTCAAACCAAATGAAAGAAAAAACTATTTTAATAGAAAGACAAATCTGATTAAAAATGTCAATATGTGTAACATTCTGTTTGTCTCCACAGTTTCTGAACTTCGTCCTGATGCCGCTGTACATGCGGACGGCGTTCATGGGCTGCTGCGCCTTCCTCTGGGCCACCTTCCTTTGCTTCTCTCGGCAGGATGGCGATGGCACCGCCGGCGTCGCTCTGGCCTTCGCATTGGACCCCCGGAAGACCCTGGAGGAGATACGCGAAGCCAGGCTGGCCCGGAAAAAGCAGAGGAAGGAGAGGGAAAACTGAAAAGAGGAGGAGGTGGAGGACAGCACTTCTGTTTTTCAGGCCTTTGAGTATCTGTTGCAGTGGTGTCCACTTTATAGCTGAACCAGCACCTTTTAACTTAAATTCATTAAGAGATTAAGGGCTGAGGAGGAGATCAACATCTGTAACGTATGCACAAAACAGTTGACTTTAATGGAACCCAAAAGCTGCAACAGAACAACGACACTGAAGTCAAAGTTTCTTGTGTTTAAAACAACACATAGACAAACACTGGCTAAAGGCTTCTTCATAGCCCAGGTGTTGGATGAAATTACTCAATTCTCTTTCAGACGCTGCACAGGAAAAAAAGGTTACAAAGTCATTTTAAACACAAGGGTTCATCTTAAGAGGAAATATGGCATCTTCACTACAGATTTCAACCATAAAATATTTTGAATATTCTGATTGATGAAGACCAGAAACTCTGATCAATGAACCCTCGCAGCAAGGGTCAGATGGTTTAAGTGGGATTGATAAATAGGATGTAAGGTGTACGTGCACAAGACAGGCAAATCGGCTGCAGTGATGTAAAAATGAACTTACCTCTGAACTACAAAAGGGGTTGGTTGAAATCTTTTAAATCTAATAGACTTCTTCCTTTAAAGGCTCTCTCTGTTCTGCTGGTGATGCTGCTTTGACGTGTAGTGAAGCTCCTGAGATCAGATTTAAGGGCTCAATATTTCTGATTTCTACCAGCTGTGCCTTCGCTCTGAGACAGGATTGTCCTAAAGAGGCATCTGATTGACAAGACAGCTCCTTGATAGTCACCAAAACAAGTTGTGTATATGTTGTTTTTGTGTGTGTACCACTTTAAATGAGGTTTCTCGTCTATTTTGGGGTGCACTGGTGTATCAGGCTGATTGCACAGAGCGAAAAAGTCTTTAACAGGTGATTTCTAAAAGCTTGTTTTTAAATATCTCCACTACAGCATATTTAATCATAGACATCGGTCATTTATTTAAAGATACAGTAACATTGACCCAGAGTGTTGTTCAATAAGGAGAGATAACATTAATGTGGTGCTATAATGAATTAGAAGTCAATTGTTTATTTTCAGTATTTTCCCTTGATATCTAAAAATCCAACGTTAAGAGAAAAACCAACAATGTGTAAAAAGATGCTCAAAGACATTGAGTCATATTTCATGAACCTTTATGAGAAAGGCTTTAGTTTGAAGTTAAAGTTACTTTTCAAAGATGGCACTTTTTGCCATTTGAAGAGCGACAGGAAATGTTGGGAGGAGGAGAGAGAGTGGGGGATGACATGCAGCAAAGGTCAGAGGTCGGATTCAAACCCAAGGTGGCAGACGCTGTACATTTGGGGTGCAACATAACCGCTAGCCTATATGACACTCGATAAAAGTTACTCTTATGGTCAACAATAATCCATTTGTTTGGGATTATCTACAACAGCGGATTAATCAACAATACAGTATGTATATGTGTGTGTGTGTGTGTGTGTGTGTGTGTGTGTGTGTGTGTGTGTGTGTGTGTGTGTGTGTGTGTGTGTGTGAATGGTAATCCTTTGTTTGATGTTAATCTCTGTTTCTATATCTCTGTGATTTGTTCTTTTTATGTGTAACTTTTTCACACTGCTGTCTTGACCAGGCCTCTTCCTGATTTAGTATCTCAACAGGAATACTAAATATTCAAATGAGACAAATGAGGGCGCCGGTAGCCTAGTGGTTGGTGTGCTCACCACATGTACGGAGGCTTTAATCCTTCAAGAAGAAACCTGGGTTTGGATCCAACCTGTGGCTTTTTTCCTGCATGTCGTCTGCTCTCCCTCATTCTCTCCGGTTTCTGACTCTATCAACTATCCTGTCGCTAAAGAGAGGCAAAAAAAACAAAACAACTAAACCCTGAGAACATAAAAGAGAGAGGAATATGTCACCCTGTGTTAAACTGAAAGCAATCCAAATTTAAAGCTCCTGAGAGGAACTTTAGATATGTGTTTTTGGCATCCCCTGTGGACAAACCTTTTATATCTTTGCTTATCTTGTCCTGAACATACACAAGTACTGTTTTTTAAAACAAAAAAATCGACCTGTGCTTTCTGTGAAGAGTCAAAGATATATCGCTCATTGAGAATCTTTTGGTGGAAAAAAGGTAAACAAAGGCGGTCTTGTTATCGTACTGTTAATCCCCTCATCTGACACCTACCCTGTGGCAGCAGTATCAGTCAGTAAAATGACTACAAAGAAATAGTCTGTCTTGTCACTGATGATATCGTTTGCTTTTGTAGCTCAAAAAGAGGTGTCAGGGTTTCAGTCTGTTTCATATCCAGCTAAAAACAATCCTCACAGGAGCTTTAAACGACAGAATAAAAAAGTCGATGCCATGACTCCCCAAACATTGAATTTTAGAGATTTATTGATTATAAGGAAAATACTGAAATATCATCAGACTTATGCTTTCACATATTTATGTTGCATAATCATCTTAGGCCTGAATCAAATTGTATAGTTTGACACATCAGAAATCCTGCTCTTAGGATATTTATCAGTGCATCCCACTCGTGTTGTGTGTCTCCTAGTTCGACCTGTGAAGCTGCAGTGTTTTGATTTTGTCCTTTTACTTGAATAAAAAAACATAGGTTGCCATCAGACCAGATACCTTATCATGTCACTTTCCTGAACTGGACCCATAACTTTCTCCTATTCAGAGTAAAATATTGATCTAGTTAACCTTCCTTCAACGGTAAATCGGTTTGGACACATCTCTTCTGTAGATACGTTTCCCCATGTACCAAACAAAAATAAAACCTCATATAATGCTCAGTTATGTTCTGAACTTTGTCTGAAAGTCTGTTTTGTGATATTTTGTCGATTGGTTTACAGCCAAACGGAGAAAATAAGCTATGATGTTGATTCACTCAGGCATCATCTTGTCTCTAATTTCTCCATATTTCTCCAAATGTTGAATTATCCCTTTGACCAAATTCCCTCAGAGGTTCAAGGACACATGTTTGTAATCTACTGAAAAGATTCATGTAGTCCAGATATGAAGCAAGGGCAGAGAGGATTGGAGTGGGTGTATAACAGCTTTATGCCCCAGTGATGGTGCGTGTGGATTAACCAGGATCAGATGGGACCGGTTAATCCCTCTGAAAAGGACAGACCTCTGACCCTCAACGACAGGAAGTGAAATTCCCCAATCAGAGGTAAGGATGCTGTCAGGTGTCTCCGCGCTCAGGCGTATGTTCAACACAAACTTCTTTACTTACAATCAGAGAAATAACAAAGATACTTCATGTCACCAGCGAGATGCAGAACATGAAGCAGGTGCATTCACTGCCTTCTAGATATTTATTTATTGACTGTTCATTATACTTAAATTGCAATACTTGTTTTCGTATTTCTTTATACTTTTAACATAATTTATGTTAATTTTCATGCACCAAAACAAGAAAATACGAAAAAGGGAAAAAGAAAATACAGACTATGAATTCAAAAAATTACCTCAAATAAGAACAAAAGAATTTGAAGATGGGACACCCTACAATCAAGAAGAGGTGGTAGAAATTGAGGACGACAAAGCATTTCTCATGCTTCAACTTTTATGTTATTTTGAGGCTCAAGCTAGAATCTGGACTCTGATAATATTGGGTTAGTTTATTATGCAGCACACATGTAGACAAATCTTTAACCATTGATTTAAAACTTTTAAATTGGGATATTTGTTTTTATCTTATCTCTAAGGTAATTTAACTAATACACAGTTTTATCTTGCTTAAAAGCTGTTATCGTCCTCTTGTAATCCATCAAAACGTCTAGACTGCAGGCAGATCCCCCACCTCCGCTCAGACTCGTTTCTCTTCTCTGATTGGACAGTGAGTCCGATCCCGCCCATCAGTATTCGATTGACAGGCGACTGACAAATAGCAAAAGGTGACGAGGCTGTCATCTAACTTGTGATTGGTCGATGGCCCAGGACAATATGAATGGCAACATGTATTGTTCGACTTCTTCCCAAGACACTCGCAACTTTGTGCTTGTGAACTCCGGGTAAGTCTTCTTACACTTTTCTTGAATCGGTTTTAATTAATATTTAACCGACAAAACGTAGTCGGTAACACAACACGGGTAAATAAAGAGGACTTTCCCGTTAAAGTGGGCAACCCGGCGTCGAAAGGAAGCTAAACTGTTGAGCGTAAGTTTCCGTTGATGTCTCAGCTGGGATTTAAATGGTTAACGCTAAACTCCGTTAGCTAAACTAGCTCACTTATCTACATCTACAAGCTTTCTTTTAACTCTCTTCTCCTTTATTGTAAGTTCGTTTTGTGGCTATGAGCTTCCTGTAAGGTTTATAAAAGCAGGTGTTACTTGTGTTGAACCTCATTAAGCTAGAAATCAACCGTTATCTATTGTGTGTGTGTGTGTGTGTGACGTTTACTTTGGGTTCCCCTTTTTACGTTCAGCTGGCTGCCACCGGACTCCGTTGAATTTCGGCAACTTTTTTATTCTATGTCTTGCTTAAACTACAATTAATTGAATTTGAGTAAATTAAGTTGATATAAATTACAAATAGAATATATTGGTTAATTCGGCATACATTCAGTATTTGTGGGAACATTATTTAAAGCATATTGGGGAGGAAATGTCCATCATTGCTCAGGAAGCATATCGTTAACACCATGGTGAGAGGTGACGACCAAATGTTTAAAAACTGAGATAAAGCTAAAACATTTGGCGTCGATGTTTCACTCATATGCCGAATTAAGTGTGAAGTCCTAATTAAGCTATTAAACATGTTTTTTTTAATAATCACTAAGGCATTTAGTTTAATTGAGTTACAAGAAAGATAAATTGTCCTATTTTTTTTAACTGAATTCCGACTGACAGGAAGTTGTCTAACATATCATGTTTTGTTTGAATCACACAGACCAGTGTTGAGGTGTCACAGGAACAACCCGCTCTTCACCTGAGCTTTACCTGGCTTGAGATGGGGGATCCAGAGCCTCCCGAGTTTGAGTCCCTGGAAGAAGAGCTGGAGTACTGGAGGGAACAGGCTGCCAAGCACCAACAGAGGTGTGTGTCTCAGTCCCACGGTTAAAAGTTGTTTTTAACACACCGCAATCAATTTTCACTGCCTCCTGCATTTTCTTAATTCTCATCTGGTTTCACTTTGCACACGTAGTAACACAGGATTGTGTATT
Organism: Labrus bergylta; assembly: GCF_963930695.1. Taxonomy (NCBI): domain Eukaryota; kingdom Metazoa; phylum Chordata; class Actinopteri; order Labriformes; family Labridae; genus Labrus; species Labrus bergylta. The sequence continues at coordinate 2,999,690 of NC_089210.1, read as the reverse complement.
GACACTGTTAAACAAAATAAGAATACATGTCTTGGGTTAGTTTACCAGCAGTGATTACTTTTTGTTTCCCTCATTGCATAATCCAGGAATTTGGGCTTCTTTTATCTGCCCTTAATAATGGACAGCCACTTGTGTGAGCATGTTGTAGTGTTTTAGAAAATGCCTCTCCCACAGTTGAATCATGTGGTGTCTTAATAAATGGATATAAAGAGCCTCAGATTGAAAAAAAAAAAAAAAAAAAACCCTCGAGTCCCGACAATGACTGTTGGAAATGTTTATACAAGACTTGCTGAGTTTACAGACTTTTTGTCCTTTTACAAGAAAACAAACAAAATAAATGGTTGACTAAATGGTCTAAACCTTCTCAAAATGCATGCATTGCGTAATGATATTGCTCAGGTTGATATTTATAGGATTTAAAATTGCAATCACAAGTTGTTGTCCTAAACTAGGGCTAAACAAAGAAAGAAGGGTTCATGTTGTTTTGAAATTTGAGCTTAAGATGAAATTGGTAAAACTCCCCAGCTCAGGAAATTGAACCATCTGAGTAGCAAATTGATTTTAGGGCCTTAGAGAATCTAAAATATTTTTTTATTCCTGTTATGTAATTTGATATTTTGCTTGAATAAGGTAAAGTCTTGTACCAACAGGAATCTATCTTTCTGTACTTTGGGGGATTTTTCATAATCGAGTCTGAAGAAAATAATTCTTCAGGTTTTTCCTGCCCTCCAGTTCAGTTGAAAGTAATAAAAGACTGTAGAGACTCCTGCAGGATAAATAATGTGAACCTCGATGTGTTTTCCGAACAAACACGTTTTTGTGATGTTTAGACTTTAGTGTTTAATTCATACGATCCTGAGCTTCCTCCAGTTTGGTGGGAAATGTTCGGAAATGGTTTTGAAAAATCTGAGACAGCATGTTATTGTTTTTCTCCAAACGTTGGTGTGATTACAGAAAATCCAAACTAATAAATCAAACAATTGGCAGTGATTGCTTCCAGACACAAAAAACATAGGCTTTATATTCTGTGTGTGTGTGGGTGTGTGCAGTGCAGAGGAAGCCCAGGAGGAGCTGCAGGAGTTTCAGCAGATGAGTCGGGATTATGAGGTGGAGCTGGAGACGGAGCTGAAACAATATGAGGCGCGAAACCGCGAGCTAATTGCCTCGAACAACCGCCTCTGCATGGAACTGGAAAACTACAAGGTACAGCGGAATTAATCAGTAATTAGATACAGGGGAACATTTTTTTAAATCCTGCATCCCCCACTTCCACAAATAACACCAAATCATTGCATGCCAAATGAATACTCCCGGAGGCTCCAGAGAATTTGCAGATAATAAATTTCGGATAGGGGTTGAACTTTCCCTCAGGTCCTTCAAGACAACACTCTGAAATAAAAAAAACAAAAACATATTTAACTGCTGTGTGAGGCTGCTTTGTCCCACTGCACCTAAATAGATGTACAAGTTGTGTTATGTGTCCTCCTGACCGACGACCCTGGAGGCTTCGAGAAGTATCTGTAAAAGCAGCCAATGCCTCTAAATGTGTTTTTATGAGCAAACCCAGAGGCAAGCAGCTGCTATCAGGGTTACACGGTTATTTTAGATATCATTCAACCTACTTAAGGATGGTTGTGGGTATTTGACTGGGGATTTCCATATTATCCATCAGCTGATAAAAGCAGCGTTTTATGGTTCATGCTCGCTGTGCTGCATCGTTCTCTCATCCAGGCGCACACACATGAACACACAAACACTTTCGCTCTCACAGAGGATTGATTCAAGGCTCAGAGAGGCAGCTGATGACTGTCTGTATCTGGAGGGGATGGCAGTTCTACCATAAGAACTGTCCCATTTGTGTTTGCCCCCTTTTCTCCCCTTTAAAAAAAAAAAAATGTGTTGGAATCAGAAATAATTAATTTGATTCTTTGGGAGAAAATGGGTCATGTTACAGTTGCTCAACCAAAGGCTAAAAATATGAGCATGGAGCAGCTGTTAGAAGTGGAAAATAGCAGTTTAAGAATTAATATCGTGGTTTAGAGCTGCAGTGTGTGGTTGTCACATTAGAAATTAATTAAATGATAAATTAACGGGAGCCAGGCAGCTAAAGATGTGTTCAAATCAAGCGTCTTCTGTACGAGTTGGTGCAGGATGAAGCTGAGGTCGTTAACCCGTATGTGTCACTGGCTCAACAAGCCAAAGAAGCACTCGTTTTTTTTTTTTAACCTTCCACATTTTCTAGGGCTTTATGTATATCTTGATCTGACCTTTACGAGGAGAGAAAAAGTTATTTGCCCATTGTGTCTTTTGCTGCTTTAGGTATTTTGTTGTTGTTTAGTTTCTGTTGAGCTTCAATGAACTCTGTAGAACTAGACCAGTATCATGCCATTGATTTATTTCCATATTTAGGTTGATTCAAACCAGTGTGTGCAATGTCCTGCTACTGATTTGCTCAATTAAACTGCTAAACTTCTTGATGTCATTTAACTTTTAATATTGTGTCTGTAGAATCCCGTTTGTACGGACAGTAATAATTATTATCCACGATGTTTTAATGCAGTCATGTTTACTAGTGAGTTCTAGAATCAGTATTACTAGTGGTCGAAATTGATCATTTCTGTGCATAGAAGTAAGGGAAATACTAAGAAAAATATCTAAATCTTAATTTTAAGTCATATTGCTAAGCCCCATTTTGGAGAGGTATTTAAGCGACCACACTTCAACCTTTGTCATGGAGATCAAACAGCGCTCAGTGAAAAAGTAAAACATCTGATTTATTGACGGTTTTAGGTTTATTTATTTATTTATTTGGGTTTTGTGACCATTCTGTCATCTTAACGCTCATGTTTTTAATAAGCTTCAGTTTAGATACATGTACACAGTCAGGAAGACGTATGAGGGTGTGGCTGAGACTGATGTGAAGTTCAGAAAGGTTTCCACTCACTTCCACAACAGCAACATGTTTCTATGTCAGACAGCATGTATGACCAGTATGCAGAGACTTTGAGGAATTCAACTGGAGCATGCTGAAGCTTGACACAGTGTCCTGTTGTCCGCTCCAGCAGGGAGTCAGCAGATGCAGGCTGGAGCCTCAGCAGAGAGAATTATTTTCCATTTTAGAGCGTTAATGTGAATAAATGTCCATCACTCAACATGTCGTGCAAATCAAGATCTTCAGCAACACGCCTGCAGGGACTCGGCACAGGGGTCGGCTTATGTCACTGAACCTTTGAAGGGGTTCTGTTTGTTTATCGTGTTCTTTCTTTCTGTGTGAAATGTCAAATGTTCTCTAAGCTTGTCCTTTAAAACACAAGATGACTGTTGCTTCGGCTCTTTATAGAGAAGTCAATGTCCGCTTTCACTGGATCGATACACTTCACTAACATGACATTTAAATGGTTCTGCTTTTAAATATCTCTTTGGAGTCATGCTTTTTAATTAGATTTGATGTTTATGGAGTCATATGTACTACTGAAGCTTCAGTGTCCACGACTTGGCAACCTGCATGCGCATTGACTCTAGAGAGGAGGGGGAGGCGATGGGAGACAGCTCTCTACAATGTTTTGAATTTAAACTGCAGTACCCATTTTAAACACTAGATGTCAGAGTTGAATATTGCGCCTTTAAATATGCAGAAAAATGACAAATCAGTGTACAAGACAAATGTATACATCATGTATACTCTTTAATCCTACCATAACTGCCTTTGTTGTTCTGTCTCCTCCTGACTCTGCGGGTTTTGTCCTCCTGCAGGAGAAGTATGAGACGCAGCACTCGGAGGCCTACAGGCAGATCTCCACCCTGGAGGGAGACCTCTCAGAGACCACGGCCGTCAGAGACCAGCTTCACAAATACATCAGAGAGCTGGAGCAGGCCAACGACGACCTGGAGAGGACCAAGAGGTCAGAAACACAAAGAAAACATCTGATTGTATAATATATGACTCATCATAATACTGAAGACGTTAGAGCAGGGTTCAGAATCTGTTTGAAACAAATGTAGCTATGTTTACAAACAGGATGTAAGAGAAGGGAAGTTTAAATATACTAAACAGCTTGAAGGGTTCTAAAATACTTGGATGAATGAAACTCCAGAAAGAAAGCAGGGACAGGAGGAGACAACCAAAAGAGTCTGCTATCTTTGTGGCAACCTCATGTGAGGTATAGTTCCCCGAAAGCTTCACTAACAGCCTTTCTTTCACCGTGTCTGTGTTTCAGGGCGACCATCATGTCCCTGGAGGACTTTGAGCAGAGGATGAACCAGGTCATAGAGAGGAACGCCTTCCTGGAGAGTGAGCTGGACGAGAAGGAGAACCTCCTGGAGTCTGTGCAGAGGCTCAAGGACGAGGCCAGAGGTACAACTTGTTTTTAAGGGCTTTAACTTTGTTGTGTGATGTGATGGTTCAAAGAGAGACAGCTCGTTCTTTCTCAGCTGGCTGAAGATTATAGTATGTAAATACGACTTCGTCAGATATTTCTGCGGTTAGCTCGATAAATGAATGCACCACTGTTGAGTCTGTCCTCATCGAGTTTCTGTCTTTGCATCTGTCATATTTTGAAGAGTGAAAGCCGCAGTTATTGCTGCTTGAGGGCTGGTATCATGAGCTTAAAGTCTTTGTTGGATGGCTCTAACTGGCAAATAATCATTTTGGTGTGCGTGTGCGTGTGTGTGTGTGTGTGTGTGTGCGTGTGTGTGTGTGTGTCAGACCTGAGACAGGAGCTGGCTGTGAAGCAGAAGCAGCAGGTTCAGGACAGAAAGCCGTCGCTCACAGGCGGTGCACTCAAAGAGCCTTCACCCTCCGCCTCCTCCGCGTCATCCTCGGCTGGTCTGCCCACCCCCCCTCTCACCCCTCCAGACAAAAGAACTGTGGACAAAACTGTGTCTTCGTCCTCTAACCAGCCCGTCCCCACTGCAGCAACCACCATCGCTACGCCTTCCAGACCTGCAGCCTCAGCAGAGGCCTTCTGCACCCCGCCGCCCTCCATCAGCAGAGGTCAGCTCCTCTGTGATGTTTTCTCTTTTACATTCAGTCTGGTTTATACTTCTCTGTTGAATAGCTTCACTGTAGTGACCTACGCTGTTGTTAGCATAACATACTTGTGCATTCTGAAAAACTTCAGCGTTGTGATTTCTATGCTAGTTTTATCGCCAGTTGTCAGTTCCCTCCACATTCTCTGTTTGTTTGTGTACAGGAAACCATGGCGACCAAAACAGAGCGTATAATGTTGGAGTTAGAGCCAAACAAATCAGTTGATCATACTGGCTTGGAGCTATTTTCCTTCTGAAGATTTTTGAAAATGGCGGCGTTACCTGAAATGTTGTGAATGCAGGAAATACAAACTACCCAGCAAATCAGTCACACGGCTTGTGGTTGTGTCGTCTCAGCCTTTATTTGATAGGACAGCGGATAGAGTAGGATATTGGGGAGAGAGTGGGGGGATCGTTTGTTGCCGCCATACACGGGGCACAACAGTGTCAAAAAAAGTTTTTTAAAAATGTTTTTATGTATCACAAAAACATGTAAATGTTTGTTAAGATTTGCTGATGTTGTTTGATGTTTTCTTGTTTGACGTCATCTTACATTTGAGTGTCTTTGTGTTGACGAGGTGATTTTTGTTTCAGCAGGTGAAGGCCTCTTAGGGACCCCTCTCACCACGTCGGCGAGGATCTCGGCTCTGAACATCGTCGGAGAGCTGCTGAGAAAAGTCGGGGTAAGTACCAATAATGTAAAACCGATGTATAGGATGCAGCCAACCTTTTAAATGAAAAAATAGGTATTAAAAGTGTGCCTTATAAAACAGATTTTACCACTACAGTGCAACCTCAGACACCCAACAAGAGCTGCATAACGCCAATGCTTTGCAGAAACTTTTTTTTCCTGGACCAATCAAGTGAAATTGGATATTTTCCCTTGGCTGACGTCTGACACCCTCTCACATCTAAAGACAGTTTGTCAGCAGCTCATAGAGTTTTTAGTCACTGACAGAGATTTAGCAAAGACCGGGGATCATGCAGGGTCACTAACTTCAAGACTACAGCTGGATTCCTTATAATAATTTCCCATCATGCACCTGGTGGACATTTACAACTGCAACTTTTGTGCAGAAAACTGAAAAGGAGGAGGGAATAAGAAAGCGTCTTTGACATGTCCCCCTCTTTGTTCCACGATAGAGGAGAGGAGAAACAGGTGGACAGAAAGTGCTGCTGCCCGCGAAATCCAGAAACGTATGGTTCAGGTCATTTCCCTGGTAACGCTTCCTTTGCCTCCCCGCCATGTTTACTAGTTTGCAGCTTCCTGAGAAATACTGCCCTAAAAACAGCTCGGATTGAGTTTTATGATCACCTTACACCACTCGATCGAGATCACAGGAACGCACCCCGACTCCAGCAAAACTCTGCAGATTTTATTCCCACTTTGGACATTTGTGTGTGACCTTAAAATTCCTTTAAGTGTTTTTAGGTGCAAGACCAGCATTACACTCGTTAAACAGAAACGAAGTCATGCCTGATGATTTGACCTCCTGGGTTTTCATCAGCTGCCGACTCGCATCATGAGTGGCTGCAGGGGGGGCTTCACTCTGCTTCTCCTCTTTGAAGAGCATGAAGTGTTCCTGCTCGGGAGCATCAGGGTTCATTTATTTGATATTTATCTGAAAAGTAGCATCAAAGAAAAGTTCATAAATAGTTGTTCTACATAAACGTGTACATTCCTTCCTCAGCGTTTGACACTTGAGACTGAGAATGTGTCTGTGCTCAGACTTCAGAGTCAGGAGACATTCACTGAGGATTGCATATTTAAGGTCATCAATGCTAGCAGACAAAATCAAATGAATATATGTCTCTGTTTTCTCGTAGAACTTGGAGTCAAAGCTGGCATCCTGTCGGGAATACGTCAACGAGCAGACGACTAACCGCAGAGGACACGCTGGGGGACAGGGGGCGCCGTCGGGCCAGAACACCTTGTCAGAGACGCATCCTACAAACGGCCTCTACAACAAGGGGTGAGGGCTCAGTCCTGCACTGCTGGACCTGCTGGATATTAACTTGTAAAGGATGAAAATGTCTTGTGGGGAAAATTAGCTCAATTAAGATAAAAATTGTATTTCTGCTCTTCTTCTGGATTGTTCCAAACACGTCTATTTCTAGCGATGTTTGACGTTTTTTGAGCACACCAGTGTGTCTCAAAGTTGGACTGATTGGTTGAAGCAGGAGCCGCTGATGCACACGAGCCCTCTGAGTGTGTTCTTTGTGTTTTTAAAGGCTGGTGAAGAGGTTAGACTTCGGAGCGGGATCCAAACTGCTGCTGTGAAAAGTGGAAAAAAAGAAAAGAAAAACGTCCTAAACCTCCATCCTGAATCCTCGATTGCACGCTGTCCAATCCCCTGCCTGGATCTCCTTTACGTGTGACGGTACAGTGTGTGTGTTTGCACATCAAACAGGCAGCTCTCACTGCGAGCTGCAGTGATGAAACTGATGGAAACGTTACTGAGAAGACTTCGGGGATGTCTGATTCAAGCACAGAGTTTTTGAATGATTTTAAAAAAAAAAAGACTTCTTTCAGCACTCGCACTTAGCTTGAACTAACCTTCTGGACTTGTGCTCTTTGTCACCACCACGCCTGCTTTGTTTGATGTTTTTTGTGTGTGTGTTGTTGCTCTAACGGTGGGTTAAGACTAAATTTGAAGCACATTTTATCGATTTAACGACAACACAAAGAGTGAAGGAAAAGACTTGACGACTTGATGTGCATGTGTTGCTTTTGTAACAGCATGAGAGAGAGAAACTACAAACATGGGTTACACAGCTTTCCACTGCGGAAGACTTAGAAGTCCTCTCTCCTTTCTAACAGTGTTGAGCTGTCAATTTAAAACTCTTCTTCTCGTCTGTGTTGTCATCCAAACTGCTCTGCGAGTAGCGTCATGAGTTCTGCTGCTCTTTGACTCTTTGCGATCTTTAAGCACAACTGAAGGTGACGTCTAACAGCCGGAGAGAAGAGGGAACATTTAGATAAAGATATTAAAAAAAACAAAAAACTTTTTAATCTGTTTGGTAAACACTTTCTTCATGAAACTTTGAGCGTCTCCTTTTACACAGTACTTCTCCTGTCAACTCAAGTTTGTCAAACGAGGTGCAGAAACAGGCCGAATCTTAGGAAACAAAATGCTGATTATCACTTTTAGGATAAATTAACTGACGGTTGAAACAAATGAATTTGTTCTGTTATTATAAATGATTACAGATAAATTAGACGACTTGGCACTGACTGCAGATAAACATGGACATGGTAACTGATTTGCTCTCAGTAATGATCTAAAACCAGCTTAGAGCCACAAACAAGCTGAGCAGCTGCGACCTGCCGAGTCTGCTGACGTGTTGCAGAAACACAATTTGTTTTTCTCCTTTGCGTCTCTAATGAAGAAGCTAAAGATGGCAGAAATTAAAACCGCCACGGTGGCTGCACAGCACAACTAAATGAGAAGAGAAGTGTTCAAGTCATCACTTTGTATTCAGGTACTGCATCGTTGCACAGACTAGTTTACTCGCCGCTGCATTTCTGATGGTATTTAGTTACATTATTTGATTCTAGTTTCTAGAAACGATGACCCGGAGGAACCTTTGAATCTCTTAGGAAGTAGCTCCTGGGACTTCAAGTTGTTTTTATTTTAGGTGGAAACAAAGCGATAACCTCTGAAGCCAATGCTGAAGGGTAAAATCCTGCAGTTTGTAGAGGGTCTGCTTGAGTCTGGCTCCAGGAAGTCACATACACACCACATTCAAAAGTCTGTTTTTACAGTAGTTTACAACCTGGTACAAAAAAATGATTGGTTTTTGTTCTCATGGACACACACTGTACGGGGGGTGATTTTTTTGTATAAAGCATCCGATTTGATTTTATGAAGAAAACGTGTTATCCATAGTTAAGCACGTAGCTGGCATGATTGACAGGTGGGCGCGGTGTAACGGTTCATGAAGAGGGTTAAAACCCGCCTCAGCTCCAGCTCTCAGCCTGTCGTTAGGCTGAAACAGGATTTCCAACATAGCGGCTGCTGCTGATGAGCCTCCAGCGCCCCCTGCAGGAACAGATGGGTGACGTCACTCAGGCTTCAAACATGAATATTTACAGTCAGTGGTGGAAACGCAGCTTTTGCTCTTCTGTGTTTTTTGCAGGAGTGAAATTTAAAACTTCAGTGAAGGCTTCTCGTGTTTTATGTTAAAAAGGAAAAGTATGAAACAGAAGGATTTATGTGTTTGTGTAAAAAAAAAACTGTACCTGTATTGTAGGGTCGTTAACGTAGGAAGAGTCTGTAGGTCGTAATTATCTGCTCAGGGCGAGTTCAACACAGAAACAGGACGCAGGCGTGGGAACGAGCCGACGTGTTTTTGTTCGTTTTGCCTTCTGTGACTCTAAAGGAAGACTTGCATGCTCACACTCGAGGTATTACACATCTTTTAAAAAAACATTTTTTTTGTTGCTCTTTGTTTACTTTCAGTGTTGCTTGTGTGTCTGGAAAAGTAATAAAACTTGAATTTAAATCAGAAGTCTGGATTTGATTGTTTCAGGAGGAACTGAGGCGACACTGTTGAGGATTTAATATCTTTATTTAAAGGCACTCCTTCGGTTCACTAAGCAGGGTCATCACAGCAGTCCTTGTACTCACTTTAATTATTACAGAAGGATATATTATCGTGTATCTGTGAGGTTTTAAATCACACTGTCTAATCTGGAGAATGAATACACAACAGCTGCGGAACAAATACAGTTTTACATTCAGATTCCAAATACATTATCTCTAAAATATTCGTACACCCGGCCGACAGAGAAATGCAAAGAGGGTCAAAACAGTCTCAGTCTGTTCCTCTCAGGGACAAGAGATTGAATTTAAAAATGTTTAAACATTATTCAGACTTCTACTTGAATTAACTTCATCTTTATTAAGATGCAAATAAGTGAAATCTGCTGCAAAAAAACAAAAAATGTGTTTTAAATGTCCCACCAAAATAAGATATAAAGCACGTTCTTGTTTAGTTTTTGCTAATTGAATTAATATTTTTTACCACAATACATCGATTTATATCACTGTTTTTCTCTGATGTGAGCAAAGACTGAGAACATTTCACTCTGTTTTGAAAGAAAATAAAGATTTGACTTCATTAAGGGGTGTATAAATGTGTTGAATTTAGTGCAACAGGTGGAATATTTTTGCACTCGTTTGCTAAGAAATGATTTTAAAGGGCTGTAAATCTAATCAGAGTCTTTCAAAGATCTCCGGGTGTTTATTTTTTGATGTGAGCGCTGCGACTCGGCTGTAAGGACACCAAACTACAACAACAAAGATTTAAACTACCTGCAAGATAAATAAATGTCTATAAATAATCATAAATTATACGTCATATTAATCTCCAAACATTGATAGAACTTGATTTCCTCTCTTTGTGCTGTTGTGAGAACTGACCTCTGAAATGTTTTTACTGATGTTTTTCTTTAAAGGTCACACATCCTCCTCCTCTTCAACCAGTTTAAATAAGTCTCAGAGCTCCTTTAAAACGTGTGTGAAGTTTCTTCAAGTTCTAAATCCACTCTGATCCTGTATTTGATCATGTCTATAAACCCCTCTATTTCAGCCCTGCTCAGAACAGGCTGTTTCTGTGTCTGTAGCTTTACATATGCAAATGAGCTGTGTCTGACCACGCCCCCTCTCTGGAAGGGCTTGGGTGTCTCTTTCTTTCTCGCTCCATGTCCTATTGTTAACGGTGAGAAGGCAGACTCAGAGGGCGGGACAAACACCTAGCTGTGGGAGTGTCACTCACCTGGGGGAGGGGCTACTGCCCTTTGTGATGTCATAAAGGGACAATCTCCAAACGGTTTCAGCACACATTATCTGAAAAGTGGAGCAGGGAAAAGACGGCGAGGATGGACTTTTCTCATCATCGGGGGGTTTGAAGACGGACTAGGGAGACATGTTAGTGTAAACATGGAGAAGTGTATTTTACATCATACGTGACCTTTGAGAAAAACTTTCAGGAAAACAGTTCAAAGCTTCCATTTTCTTATCATGATTTAATGAACACAACAGACACTAAAATTACCGACTGAAACTCTACAAAATCGAAGGGTAGTGAAGCGACTCTCGCAGTATTTCAACACCTGGATGGACTTTGGACTTTCCTTTTTGCAGATACTGAGCTGTGCCCCAACAGCCATTTTATTTTAACATTTTGTTTGAATATGAGAGTTAAAGGAGGGTTGGAGGTGTGTTGCTGGAGTAGAGCGGAGGCTTAAGTATGGAGGAGGTGTGGCCAAACAGCCTCTTCCATTGTTTTGGTTTCATGCTGGTGCTCAAGGCTGACATCTACTGGAACAAAAAGTAGCACATTCTTTAAACCTTTGTAACATTTGAGACTGAAATTGGATGGTTTTGTTTTTACTTCCTTCTACATGTTTGTCTTTTTTTACTTCCTCCACTGTGGCTTTTGCATTATTTACTAAATACATACTTTGATATGAAACACACAAATAAATAACTTAACAAATGGTTTAATATTCCATGTTCTCCAGCAGTAATGACTCATCTGGACAGGAGAAGACTCTGTTGGAACCAGCAGATATTCATGATGTATTTGTGAAACATAGTTTTTGGACTTTTCAGGGCTTAAATAATGTTAAGAAATAATGAAATGAACAATGTTTGTACGTTCAAAATTGTATTTTTATCTAAGTATTGGAGGGAGGTTGTTGAGTTTGTGATTTTAAAACATCAAATTGATCGTCTGAGCTGTTCCTTTTTAACCCCTGCTTGTTTACATTTTTGCTTTAAGGCACAACAATATGTTTTAATATCAGCTTTAGTCTAAAATGTGGTTTGTCGGAAAAAGAAACTTTAAAATTTAAAATAAAAGCATTCGAGAAAAGGCTCCGCCCACTTGACACAGCTGTGGTATAATCTTTAAGCTACTCGTCGGGGGGGTAGTCCTCCACCTGGTTCTCCAGAGGGGGGCTGCAGCCACGAGGAGACGGGGACCGCGGCTCCTCCTCCTGCAGCTCCACCGAGTTCTCCTTGATGGTGCTCCTCCTGCTGATGCTCCCTCCCAGCCCGAGGCTCCTCAGGCTGCTCCCGCCCACGCTGCTGCTCCGGGGGCTGGGGCTGCTGAACGACGAATCCCCGCCACCCCCGCTGCTGCCACGCCTGGGAGAACACCCCGACACACCAGGAGGAAGAGAAAGAGAGGAGGAAGAGGAGGGTCAGAAAGGAGGTGCAGGACAGAGGAAGAACAGGGAGCAGCTTGTTGCAGAGCGAGGTTTTGATTTGAGATGAAGCGCCCTGAAAACGATGCAGCGGGTGTTTAACTGGAGAGATTAAAGGGACAGCGATGAAGAAATGAAAGTTTAAAAGAAGCTCGCTGAGGGAAGAGGAGGCTTTTTCCCAGAATGCTTTGAGGACAGTTTGCAGATCAGCGTCTGAGGAAAAGGTGTAAAGCAGGACATGAAAGGAGGAAGAGGAAATGTAAAATCACAAATCATCTAATGCCTTCACAGTTCATAGTAAAGTCAAATGTCTCCTTCAACTTTTGATTATTGTCTGTATTATTTTCATTCTTTATTATCTCATGTATTTCTCTTTGTTACCTCAGTTTGCTCTTGAGGGACGTTATCTCTCTGCTCATGGCGTCATTGGACTCGCTCGCCTCCTCCAGCTCCCTCTGCAGTTTCCTCCGGGAGGCGGCCATGCGCTGCGCCTCCTCCTCCGCCTCCTCCAGCTGGTGCTTCAGCTGCTTCACCCGCACGTTGCCCTTCTCGGCCTTGCACAGAACAAACCAATGGTTTTATAAACGGGTGTGTGACGGTGAATGTACTTTTGTTGTTTTTTGCACACATGCGTTACCTGGTCTTTGTACTGCTGCGCCTGCTTCCTCTCGTCCTCCACCTGGATACTCAAATCCTTCAGCTTCTTCTCCTTCTGACGTAGATTCTTGCCGTTTGCCTGGCGCTCTCTGCACAACATTAGTTACCAAGAAAGTGGTCATTTACATTTTCCTGCGTCTTCTTGCAGTTTATTTTAATCCTTACCACCAGCATGCACGGTTGGTTACCTGCTCTCGATCTCCAGCTGCTCCTCCGCCTCTCTCAGCTTGGCTTCGAGGGCGGCGATGGAGGATTTGAGTTTGGAGCGGCCCTGGCCCTCCATCTCCTGCAGCTTGGCCTTCAGGTCTCGGTTTTGTCTCTCCAGCTGCTGCCGGGATCCCTCCTTACTCTGAGAGGCCGATCTCTCCGCGGTCAGCTCTGCACCCAGCTGCTCCACCTGCACAGAGACATCAACATTAAGAGGAAGGGATACAACTTGCATGTTTTTTTTTTGCATGCAACAATACAACAATGGAGCTGTTATAAAGAGGAGGTAAGGCTTCGTTATTTATACTTTGTTGATTTGAGCTTTTGAAAAATCAAAAAGTACAACCAGTCAGAAATATTGCTCCCCAGAATATCCTGTGCATTTGTTTGTTTTTTTGATACTTTCTTTTTGATATTTTCAGAGTAAAACAAGACAAAAAAAAGGGAATAAAAAAGATCTTGTGCATTTGGAAAGTAAATATGGGACTATTTGTGGGTAAACAAAGCCTCAGTGCGGACCCCTCACCCTGTTGATAGAAGGGATAGAAGGGTCAAAAACCCTCTTTAGGTTTCTGCTAGAGGGGTTTCTGAAAATTGAGCCTTTTGTCCCAGTAATATGAACCAGTTGTTTCCTGTCTTTCTGAAAAGTCTGTGTGGTTAAAAACAGGCTAATCGTGTAACAGCCCTGACCGGTCCTTGTTTAAACCCTCTGGTGAATTAAAGACCCTCTCTCTCTCTCTCTGGTCCACCCTGAACCCACCAGCTGCTGGCTCTTCCTCAGCCGGTCGTTCGCGCTCTCCATGTTGGCCTGCTCCTCCTCCAGCTCCTCCTCCAGCTGGCTGATCTTAGCGTCCAGACGACGCTTCTCGTCGGCAAACATCGACCTGAACAGACGGGAGGATGAGGACAGAGAGATTCAGATTCTTTTATTGTCCGACAAGGGGGTAAGAGATGTGACATGTAAATGTTAATCATTCATGACACTCACTTTCCAGAGGTGTTATTTGCCATTTCTTCAGCCATCTCGTCTCTTTCTATCTCCGCCTGCTTACGAGCTCTCTCAGCTGCTGCCAACATCTGGACGGACAAAAGAGCAAACGTTTAAAGCTGACTCGGAGCTGAGAGTCAAGGTCACTTAAAATTCAAATGACAAATGCAAAAAAAAAACACACTTTTACTTTGAAACTGATGTTTTCTCACCTCATGCAGCTGGACGATGTCCGCCTCCATCACTTTGGTTTTGCGCTCAGCCTCCCTGGCGGAGGTCTGGACCTCCTTGTGGGCTGCACGCGAGTCCTCCAGATCCCTCTGGAAATCCTTCACCTGGCCCTGTGGGAGGAGCAGAGAAAGGTCATGCAGGGATTCAGCATTGAAATCTTTATGTCATGTCGTGTTTGTGCTAACCTGGATCTTGCGGAGCTGCTTGATGGCCTCGTCACGCCCCCTGTTGGTGGCCTCCAGCTGGTCCTCCATGTCCTTCAGCTCCCCCTCCAGCTTCTTCTTGCTGCCTGACGCTTGACCTCGCTGCTTCCTCTCCTCCTCCAGCTCCGACTCCAGCTCACGCACCTGACGGAGAGAGCAGGGAGAACTCTTTACAACACCTTATTATTATCGTTAATTTAACTGATCTGCAAAGTTTTCGGCTCTAGTCATTCAAAACCTAACGCTCAAACATCCACACGCTGAAGTTGAACCTTGCAGAACCTGTTTCATGGCTGCCTCTTTTTCCAAGATTTGTACCCATTAGTCACTAAGTGAAAATCAAAATGTCTAAAAACAGTTCTCAGACTTTAAAATACCTCCCTGTAAGGAGAACAGAAGAAGTTTTACTCCACCTGTTTGAGGAGCTGCTTCCTCTTCTCCTCCCCCATCTCATCGCGGGCGTGCAGCTCCCTCTCGTGCTGGGCTCTCAGCGCCTGAGTGTTGACCTCCAGACGCAGCTTGGCGTCCTCAGCGACCTGCAGCTCGTCCTCCAGCTCCTCCATCTGAGTTCTCATCTCATCCACGATGGCCTCCAGGCCTCGCTTTGCCTTCTCCAAGTCGTGGACCTGACGCAGGAAGGACAGAGGTTTTGATTAGAATTCCAAGTGAACTGGAGTGGATCGAGGAGTCATTCATGGTTAAGATGTTTTCCTCTTACATTCTTCCCCACGTCGTCCTTGGAGCTGATGAGGTCCTCCATCTCGGCTTTGAGGGTCTTCATGGTCTTCTCTGCCTCCTCCAGGGCGTCTTGGCTCTCTTCCAGAGCTCTGGCCAGAGCTAACACCCGCGTCTCCTTCTCCCTCGCCTCCGCCTCCGCTCGATCGCGCTCATCTGCACACTTACTGGACACTGCGCGCTCTTCTGCCAACATCTGACAAACACAGGAAATCACAGGAGAATAAAAGTTAACATGAAATAAAGAGAAGAGTAGGAGGAGATCCTCAAGTTATCTGAAGTTAATGTAACCTGGTCAAACTTCTTCTGCTTCTTCTCCAGGTTGGAGACGAGCTGCCGCTGGCTGTCCAGGTCCATCAGGACGTCCTCCAGCTCCTGCTGCATCCGGCTCCGGCTCTTGTCCAGCTTGTCGTAGGCCGAGGCCTTCTCCTCGTACTCGCTGTTGGCCGCCTCCAGGTCCCTCTGCAGACGCTTCTTCCCCTCCTCCAGCATCTCCACCGACCCCGACATCTCTTCCAGCTTCTTTTTGTAGTCAGAAACCTGAGAGGAGGGTCAAGGTACACATTTTTAAAGTTCTTGAAAACAGTTTCCTGTAGTTTTCTTATTACTCTCTGAAGTTATCTACCTGCACGTTGAGGCCGGAGACCTGCCTCTCCACCCCCCGCTTGGCCTCCGTCTCCTCCTCCAGCTGCTCCATCAGGCTGTTCCTGTCGTCCTCCATCTGACGCAGACGTCCGGACACATTCAGCTTCTGGCGGGTCTCCTCTGACAGCAGCTCCTGGAGGCACAGAGGAAGGACTTTGAATCCAGACTGAACAAACCTTAAAAAAAGCAAGTGTAATTGTGTGCAGAAAATTCATTGTCACCTGTGCATCCTGGAGCTGTGAGCTCAGAGTGGAGACGTCTTTACTCAGCTTGATGTTCTTTCCCTCCGCCTCGTTCAACACACTCGTCATGCTTTCCAGCTCCATCTGGACAAAGACAAGAGGTGCGCATTTAACCGACAAAGATTTAGATTTCTAGATTATTCTTGCAGTCAATTCAAAATAACTAAGGCTTCTTAAAATCAACAAATCTCAGCTGTTTTTACTTATAAAAGCAGCATTCAACATGTAACCAATGAAGTGCTTTCGGTTTTCAATCATCCTGTTCTCATGACTCACCGTCATCTTGGAGACTTTCTCGCCCAGCTCCGTCCTCTGCCGCTCGCTGTCTTGGAAGCGGGAGTGCAGTTCGTTGAGCTGACCCTCCACCTTCTTCTTCTTGTGCTCCACGTCCTGTTTGGCGCTGGCGAGGGATCTCAGGTCAGCACCCAGATCTGCGGACTCCTTCTCCAGAGCCTGCTTTGCTTTCTCCAGACCAGCTCTCACCTGGACGTGAGTGATGTGTTAATCTTTTATTCATCAAATTGAAAGAGCCAAAAGTAAACACTGAGTATGTTTTTTACCCTCTTGGCCTGCTCCAGCTGCTCATTCAGCTCCTCCACAGCCTGGCTGTGCTTCTGTCTCAAGTCCTGAACCTGGGCCTCGTGGCTCCGCCCCTCATCCTCCATGGCTTTCTTCAGCAAGGCAACCTCCTGCTCACGCTTTGCCCTGCCATTAAAATAAACACACAACATCACAACACAACACCAAACAACAATAAAACAGCATGAAAGCTCAAATAGAAGACAGCGATATCTGCCTCTATGCAGATGATACTCTTCTATACCTCAGGGTGTTAAAAAGCCAATCAGAGGTTTCTCTACAGACCGTAGCTCTTGCTGTGCGGCGGTGGTGTCCAGACTGTCCTCCAGCTCGGTGCGTAGAGCGTTCAGCTCATCTCCGAGGTCCCGTCGAGCTGCCTCCACCTTCGCCCTGGCCGCCCTCTCTGCCTCCAGGTCCTCCTGCAGCTCTGAGATCATAACCTCCAACTCCCGAACCCGCTTCACCGCCGCCCCACGCTGATTACTCTCCTCCTCCAGGCTGCGGACAACGGACACACAAAAGCATTAAATATAATTTATTTTTTTGTCTGAGAGGAAACAAAAAACTTCAGCCACACCTGTGATAACATGTAGAACTAATTTATTTTATCCCATTAGCAGATGGATCTAAGCAGCGTTACAAACCTAAACTACTTCTCAATTACATCCCTTCCTGACTCCTCCTTTAGCACCACACTCTGGATTAACCTGCTGTTCTTTGCTCCAATGCCGCTAAGGCGTTCTCTAAATGACGTTTTCTGTCCAACAATATTGTCAGCATTTATCATTGGAACATCTTCCGCTCGTGTCGTTCTGCATACCGGCCCTGGGTGGCCTGCAGCTCCTCCTCCTTCTCAGCCAGCTTGGATTGGAGATCGGCTAGTTGGGCCTGCAGGTCGGCGTGCTGCTCCTGGAGGTCGGCAAGCTCCGCCTCCACCTTCCTCTTGGCTTTCTCCATGTCCAGACGGCCCTTCTCCTCCTTCTTCATGCGCACTGTGAACACACAGAAAGGGAGAAAACAATTTAACTGAGACTTTAAAAAGACGTTGAAAAATTAAACTCCTGATAAAAGACAAATAGCATTTTAGATTTGAATCTTTTATGTCCTCTCCTTTCTAGAGCTTCTTATTTCTGCTCTGTGCAACATATGACATGTTCTTTGTTTTTATATGTTGTCAATATAGAACTTATTTCTGTATAAACTGGCTGCATGTCTTTAAAAGACAAAGTTAAGATCATTCTTGACTGACCCTCCAGATCAGAGATCATGGACTCATGTTTAGCTTT
Source organism: Labrus bergylta (assembly GCF_963930695.1). Lineage (NCBI taxonomy): Eukaryota > Metazoa > Chordata > Actinopteri > Labriformes > Labridae > Labrus > Labrus bergylta. Next base: position 2,981,673 of record NC_089210.1, on the reverse strand, counting down.
GAGTTTGGTCAGATTCTTAGATTTCTCCTCCTCCTCTGTCAGGTTAGAGCTCATATCAGCCATCCTCTCCTCCAGCAGCTGTCGCTCCTGCAAACACAGATACCAATATTAAAAAGTTATACTGTGCATTTTAACCCTGATATTACCACATGCTGCTTTTTTCTACCTTCTGCAGTTTGTTATTTTGGTCCTCCATCACCAAAACGTCCTCCTCCAGTTTCTTGACTTTTCCCTCCACGGCAACTTTCTCCAGCTGCAGCTTCTGCTTGGCGTCCTCCTCCTCGGCTATGTGAGCCTCCATGAGCTGCACAAAAACATGAAGTGTGGAATAAAAAAAAAGGAAATTAAGGAAATAAATGAGCTACTGTGAGCACTAGCCCATGCTGAAAACAAACAAACTTGCAGTATCTTGGCCTGTTGCTCATCCATCCGTCATGTTATTAGCTTTTATTTCCAGCATTTGTAAAACACACTCACCTGGCTGTACATATCTTGCACTGAGAAAAATAAAATCCTCACTGCCTCTGTCCACCATTATATACATGAAAAACCCTAATGTGGTCTAAAATGAAGGTTGTGAACCAGTTGTGTGACTGTGATAGTGTGTAAATAAGAACAATAATAACAACAGCGTGTCCACCGTTAGCTGCTGCTCCATGTCCTTCCTCTCCTGCTGCAGGGAGTTGCTGCGATCCTCCTCCTCCTCCAGCCGCGACTCCATCTCGTGCAGGACCTCCTCCAGCTCCTGCTTCTTGGCCTCCAGCCTCACCCTCATCTCCTCGGCCTCGGCGTACATCTCCGTCTCCGCATGCAGCTTTGCCTCCAGCTGGACGCGCTCCTCCATCAGCTGCAGACACAGACGTAGAAGTATTTTTCTGTAGATGTAACTTTTTAGATTGAATAATAGAAGATCAAGTGAAAACCCTTCATCTCACCTGGGTGTGTTTTTGGGAGACTTCCTTCAGCTCGGCCTCGGTCTTTGCCGCCACCTCCTTAGCCACTTTCAGCTCCTCGTCTTTTTGACCCATTTCTTCTTCTTGTCTGGTTACCTGCAGCAGAGGCTTCACCTGCACCACAGGAAGACACATTCAAAGGTTCGAGTGCAGAATACACAAACTTAGATTGTAAAAAATGTGGGGAGTCAGTAATCAGTGATTCTAAAGACCAAACGTGGGCGTGTGTGTGTAACCTTGGTGAAGAGCCTCCACCACTGCCAGTTCTTGAGCTTGAGGTAACAGGCACAGTTCCTCTGGATGACCTTCATGGCGGTCAGCTGCTGCTGACGTTTATTGAACGCCCTGAAAAAAGACACACACACACAAAGATGAAGTGAGATTTGAGCTTGTGTGTAACCTCAGTTTGATCCCACCAGTCTCATCCCTTTTCCAAACTCTATCCACTGAAAAAAATAAAAATAAATGTGAGAGTTGAGTGTCGTACTTTCGGGCCAGGAAACCTCGAGCTTGCGCCTGGAAAGCGATGATGACGACGGTGAGTTTGATGTCTCTCTCCTCCTCCAGCTGAGCCAGAACTCCGGTCCTGAAGAACATCTTACTCTGACCGATACGATACAGGTTAGTATCCAGATCAAGGTGCTTCACCTGGAGGACAGGAAACAAGGGAAAGTGTGTTTTAAGAAAGGGAAAAAAAATGTCTTATTTTAATGACATTTTCATGAAAATGTTGGAAGCAGTCCTGGATTACAGCGAGCCGTGACAACGTGATCGATGTTCATCTGAACACTGTTACAGTATCAGATCTGTTCTAGGACACAAAGATGTTGATTTCCCTGCAGCTCACCATCAGAGAGCACGCCTGCTTCCCATCCATGAAGCCCTTCGGGATAGCGTTGGCAGCCAGAATCTCATATCTACAAACAAGAATAACAGAAAATAAACAGAAAATATTTTATTCATCGAGTGAGGATAAAAAACAAGAAGTTCAAGATCACACAGTTGATGATCGTCAACATCGACATGACAAAGAAATGAAATCAAATCAGAAGAGAAAGAAAAACATGTCTCCTTTCACATTCATAGTGTCACCCAAAGAGTAAAATGTTTTAAATGCAAATAATGCAGGGAATAAAATATATAAAATGTAAACTTTTAAATTAGTAAAGGGGTGATAACATGAGGTTTGAGGTTAATTCAAAGTGAAAATATTTAAATTTAAAAAAGCCTTTACTCTAAAACCAAATGACTAAATAAACTGTTGAATTTGAAATAAAAATATTAGAGGAAAAATATTTAATTTGAGTTTTTTTCTTGTTGAAACGGACCCCTGATGCCCCCTAGTGGTTAAATATGGGAATTTCAGCACTTCGTTTAATTTGACGACTTACACAGGATTCAAATCGCTCCAACTGCATTTTGCCTTCGCTCGTAAAAGTGATGTTCATGAATTACAGCATGATGCATCATATCAAAAGAGAAACTTTAATCGGTTGCTTTTGATTCTTTTGTAGATTTATTGTTTCTGTCGCGACCAAACTCCTCTCTGGTTTACTTCTCAAAACGTGTGCAAGATTTGCAAAAATCTTAAACTAAGTCGATACAACACTTTGATAATTAGTCGAGAAAACTTAAAAAAGGCCTTGTAGCGGGTTGCTTTACTTCTTTACCTCTGCCTGAACTCCTGAAACAGTATTCGGTTGGGGAATCCTTGTCTGCAGATTCTTATTCCCTCCAGCACTCCGTTACACCTGAGCTGCTCCAGGACCAGGTTGGCGTCCATCTTCCCCGACTGCAGCACAGGAGCAGATCAACAAACCCTTAAATGTATGCACACACTCCCTTACCTGTGCTCAAACTTAACATGGATACAGTCATTAACTGTGGCTATATTTAGATGTAATCTATAAAACGAAGCTCTACAGACGACCCACCCTCTTCTCGTGGTTGGGGATGATGCAGCGGACAAAGTTGGGCTGCGTGTTGTGCAGAGTGGTCATCAGTTTGCCCAGAGACTCTTTGTACAGCTGCCCCACCGTGCGGAACATTCCCTTCTTAGATTTGGTCGGCGCTGAACTTTCCGACATCTTGGTGATGGTCTCCAGACCCACCACGCGGTCCGCTGACACAAAGGGAAACATTTAACACACATTTAAGTATCATATCTGTCGATTTGTGGTGAGAGATCTCGTTAAAGAAAAATGTAAATGGTAAATGGACTTGAGCTTGTATAGAGTGACTACTCAAGGCGCTTTTACACCGCAGGTCACACCTACACATTCACTCACTGATGGCAGAGGCTGTTTTGTAAAGAGTCCATCAGAGGTAACTAATCCCATTCATAGACATTTATAAACAGCCGAGGAAGCAGTGGGAGCAACTTGGGGTGAAGTGACTCAGAGGACATGTGGCTGCAGGAGCTGGGGATTGAAAAAAAGCCAAATGAGCACATGTTGCCCCGTCATGGAGGACTGACCGTCTTTCCACAGGTCCTGGATGAAGTTGCTGGAGGAGTTGTTGAGCAGCGCGGTCACGTTGTCGTTCAGAGGATCCATGTTTTTAGTCAGCCAGTTAGCTGCATTATAGTCCACCTGGAAATGTCGAGTCAAGTCATCAAAATATTTCTGAATGTTAAGAAATCTCATTAAATCAAGGACGTATAAGGAGAAGTAGATCTACAGAGTTCAATCCAGCCTCAGATTTATGCCCCCCCCCCATGGCCCATGAAGTTAAAGATTTAAAGCTCCAGTGAGGAGTTTCAAATCAATATGGATGCCTCTTTTTGTGAACTACAAAAGCAAAAGCCGGTGATGCTCACCTTCCCGGCGTAGTGCAGGACGCTGAACATGAGTTTGTCTTTGTGTTGTTTGGGTTTGGAGAATTTAACGTGACCGGTGTGAGTGTTCAGCAGCTTCTCCACAAAGGACACGTCGGTGGCTTTGGGGAACCAGCACTCCTCGTCCAGCAGGGCCAGGATGCCAGGAGGGTTGTTCTGAAGAGACACAGACACTCAGTTTAGAAATGAATACAAACACATACAAGTTTAATTCTTATTCTAACTCTGCATTTCACATTAGACGCTGACCGGCCTCTCGATGAGCTCGATGCAGGGCTGCAGGTCGAGGCCGAAGTCGATGAAGCTCCACTGGATGCCCTCCCTCTTGTACTCCTCCTGCTCCAGGATGAACATGGTGTGGTTGAAGAGCTGCTGCAGACGCTCGTTGGTGTAGTTGATGCAGAGCTGCTCGAAGGAGTTGTCCTGGAGCAGAGAGAGTCACGGCGGTGATTAGAATAATTGTGATCAGTGTGGTGAAATTTAAAAAAAAAAACACCGTTTATGGTTCATAGATCACCTCGAAAATCTCAAAGCCGGCGATGTCCAGGATGCCGAGGAAGGAGGACGACTGCCTCTTACTCTTGTCCAGCGTCTTGTTCACCCGGGCCAGGATCCAACGGAACAGACGCTCGTACATGGCCTTAGCCAGAGCCTCGATTGCAAAATCAGCCTGGAGGAGGAGGAGGAGGAGGAGGAGGAGGAGGAGGACGGGTGGGTTAAGAGATAAACAGGATAGTTTAGAACAGTGCTTCCCAAAGTGTGGACCGCGGCCCCCTGGTGGGCCGTGTGGGTACTACAGGTGGGTCGCAAAAAGGCCTCCACCAGATATTAAAATAAAGAGAAAATCACAATATGATTTACCATGAGAGTGATTAGTAAGGCTTGTAATGGACATAATATGATATTTTACTCTAAAGTCTATCTACGCATAAGATCATGTTGTCATGTCCAATATTTTACCCTTACTGAAAGTGGGAGCTGCAGTCATAACTTTTATGTTATAACGGGCCCCGGAGTCATTTTGTATTTCAAAGTGGGCCGCAGCAGTCTTAAGTTTGGGAAAGGCTGGTTTAAACAATTAGTGTGCCTTGTCAGTAATTCTTACTGTGGATTAACGTTGTAGTCGTCGTTATCGCCTAATCATAACTTCAAAATTGCTGCCTAGGCAAAAAAAAATGACTACAGTTACCCTCTACGATACCCTTTCGCATTCTACATTGCAATTGGTGAGAGTTAAGCTGTGCATGATGCTGCTGCTGCTGCTGGGGGTTTCTAGAAGTCTGAGCCAGCCTGTGAGCTGTGACTCGACACAGACTGAGCAAACTGTGAGCCTGAATCCTCGGGAAGACGCTCTGAGGATTTGATCCTTTTACAGAATCCATTTCGATTAAGCGAGACTAGCAGGTGAATCTGTCTCCGTTGGTTGATGTCTTGTGTGGATTGCCTTCTTGCTGAAATTTGCCTTACCTTTTTTTTTTTTTAACCAGGAAAAAGTCTCATTGAGATTAAAAATCTCTTTTACAAGAGCGTCCCGGCCAAGACAGGCAGCAGCACAATTACAGGGTTTTAGACATAAAACACTTTACAACAATGAACATAAATACAGGAGTCACAAAAAAAACCATTCATCAGAATCTGTCAGAAGTCATCAGCAACAAAGCGATCAAAGAGGGCAATACGAGTTAGCTCAAACATCTACAGTCAGATGTTTCTGCCTCCAGATCATTAAGACGACCTTTAAAAACATTCAAGGAAACCAGCTCCCGAAGATTTAAAGTATCTTGCAACCGATTCCAAGAAGAGGGGGCAAAAAATACTTGAACTTTAATTCTGAGGCTCAGATAATTTACTTAATTGCACGTCGTTCGGCATTCTGAAGGGAAATCTGTATCAAAGAGCTTTTCTCCTCCGTTACCTGCTGCTTGGTCTGCGCCTTCTGCACCACCTCCCTGCCCACTTTGATCCGCGGGGTGAGGATGGCGCGGGTGAAGTCTGTGACATTGATGCCCTGCAGATGGCACACCTTCTGGGCAGCTGCGGTTAATGGGAGAAGAGAAGAAGAACAAGAAGACGTCAGAGAGGTTTATAAATACAGGCTGCTTTTTCTGTTGGGGGTATTTTTTTTAAGAAATGGGTTACCGGTGTTGTCCGGCATGGTCGCCTGCTCGCTGTTTCTCTCCTTCTCAAACTTGACGTTGCCGAGCTGCAGCACAGTGGACACCACCTTGAACATCCCTGCAGCGAGGAAGAGGGAACGTAATCAGAATGAAAATGGGTTTTTAAACAGCTGAGTAGGTAGTAGAAGTTCGAGGATTCTAATTTTGTGACTTCATTGCAGTGTGTACCAATTCTCTCCTCCTCGGAGAAGCCCATGATCTCCATGGCCTCCAGAGTCTCCAAAAACATCTCGTCATCCTCCTGACCGGGGACCTCCACGTGACCGGCCACCAGGAAACGATAGCTGCTGAAGTCCTCCAGCAGAAGCTCCTCTAAACAAGCACACAAAAACACAAACAAGAAGTGAAAGATCACATGATCTGTGTTAAACAAAAAACACCCCAAAAAAAAAAACAACCAAAGTGAAGCTGTTAGGAGTGAGAAGAGGGATCAGGTGCAAGGAAAAGAGCCGCCATGACAGACACGACATGTTTATCGTTGCCATGGAAACGCATCAATGACCGCTGCATAAGGAAGCGGGAGGCTGTATGTGCTGCTGTGATAGAAATGTTATATTAATAATAATAATAATAATAATACATTTTATTTATAAGCGCCTTTCAGGACACACAAGGACACTGTACAACAATCAACATTTTAAAAACAGCGATGGATAAAAACAGCATACAATAAAGAAATGGAATTGTGGACAGTGTAATTACAGTTAAAATGTTAGCGTGAGTAGGCGATCTTGAACAGATGGGTTTTGAGTCTGGATTTGAAGATGGGGAGAGAGTCAATATTGCGAATGTCTGGTGGCAGAGAGTTCCAGAGCTGGGGAGCAGAGCTGCTGAAAGCTCTGCCCCCCCATGGTGCTGAGGCGGGCAAAGGGCACGGTGAGGTGGATGGAGGAGGAGGAGGATCTGAGGGAGCGGGCTGAAGTGGCGATGTGAAGGAGGTCAGACAGATATGGGGGGGCGAGGTTGTGGATGGCCTTGAAGGTGTACAGGAGGAGTTTGAAGATGATTCTTTGCGTCACCGGGAGCCCGTGGAGTTGCTGTAGGGTGGGGGTGATGTGATGGTATGAGGGGGTTTTAGTGACAATACGGGCAGCAGAGTTTTGAACCAGTTGGAGCTTATGGAGGGATTTATGAGGGAGGCCGAAGAGGAGAGAAATACAATAATCAATACGGGAGGTGACGAGGCTGTGGACAAGGATGGAGGCAGTATGGGGGGTGAGGGAGGGGCGGAGACGGTTGATGTTTTGTAAGTGGAAGTATGCAGACCGGGTAATGTTATTGATATGGGATTTGAATGATAGTGTGCTGTTGAGGATGACACCCA